>NC_040091.1:24081094-24384124 GCF_003369695.1 Bos indicus x Bos taurus | reverse complement strand
ATTCACCCATTCTAGTCCATTTTAGTTCTCTGGTTCCTAAAATGTCAACTTTCACTCTTGCCATCTCCTGTTTGACCACTTCTAATTTGCCTTGATTCATGGACCTGACATTCCAGGTTCCTATGCAATATTGCTCTTTACAGCACTGGACTTTGAATCTATCACCAGCCACATCCACAACTGGGTATTGTTTTTGCTTTGGCTCTGTCTCTTCATTCTTTCTGGAATTATTTCTCTACTGATCTCCAGTAGCATATTGGGCACCTACTGACCTGGGGAATTCATATTTCAGTGTCCTATCTTTTTGCCTTTTCAGACTCTTCATGGGGCTCTCAAGGTAAGAATACTGAAGTGGTTTGCCATTCCCTTTTCTAGTGGACCACATTTTGTCAGGAGTGTTGTGTCCAGGAATTTTCTATTTGACATTCTTCCTTAAACCTGGGAAGTATCTAGAATTAGGAATCAGAGCAGTTCTATACACCATTCAGCTCTGGAATTCACTGTCTGTACAGACATGTGGATATCACTGACTTTCTGAGAGTTTCCATTTCCTAGGTGATAGGCTGGACCAATTTTGCTGGCCTCTCAGAGGGTTTCAAATTCTAGCATTCTCTGATTCTCATGATCTCAACTATAGCCTGCTACTTCTCAGGCTTGTTTTGTCCACCCTATCATGAGGAGAAAAGGAGATGTGATTAAAGATTAAAGTCTGTAGCTTATACCATATCCTTCCTTGTTTATCTTCTACATATTAATATTCATCAGTGACAGCTGAATACACCTAAATACAGCTAGAAACCTTCTCCAGCTTGTGGAACCTATGGCGGTGTACTTGGCCAAAACCTCACACAGGTTCATTTAATATTGCTCATTCACACTGGGCTCAAGCATCACCTTCCTGTGAAGAGAAAGGAAAATTAATTTTAAAACCTTTCTAGAAGAAAGTGCCTTTGCACTCCAGCCACTGACCTATGTGTTAAATTCAATTACATTAAGAGAGATGATAATTAAGATGCAATTTAATGATTCCTCATTTTATGTAAATGAGATTTCTGATCACAAAGAATCAATAAACTGTGTTTAAGTAACTCATCAGTTGTCCATCTAAGCTCTATTTTGTCCTTTCTTTGCTAAATCCCTAATCTCACAAGCCAAATGCAAGAAATATTCCTGGAAATTCAAAGAATGAAATAATGAAGCTTCATTATTTCCCTAGTACTATCTGCTGCTTTTAACGCAGTAGATAGTACTGCTGTACCAATTGTTTTCTAACAGAGATTCACCTATTTCACAGCCCACCATGCATTTAAGTGAGGTTCTTTTTAAGGCCACTCTGACACTGGAAAGAATTCTAACAATTTGAACATTTCTACGTTCTAACATTTCTACATCTTGTAGAAATGAATCTTGTATTGATAGAAGATTGTCCTCAGGTAGCCAATTCCATGGGCTTTCCAGGTGGCGTCAGTGGTAAAGAATACACCTGCCAATGCAGGAGACATAAGAGATATGGGTTTCATCCCTGGGTTGGGGAGTTCCCCTGGAGGAGGGCACAACAATCAACTTCTAGTATTCTTGCCTGGAGAATCACACATGCAGCCAATTCCATGATCTATCAAACATATTTTGGTCAGCAGTTCAAAACACAGAAAGAATAGTCCTTGTCCTCATAGGGAAAGACAAATGAATTTGCAAATACCTATGTAGAATCCCATTTATACTGAATTCGTTTAAAATCAAAATCACACAGACGTCACTCTATTATTGTTATTTCTACCGTAATGTTGTGTAACAAACCACCCCCAAGCTTAGTGTCTTTAAGTAACAGGCATTTATTATCAAGTTCACAGGTGTGCAGACATATGGTACTTCAGCTGATCTAAGTTAAAGCAAGTGGTCCTGCTCCAGGCTTGGCTCCAGGCTGGAGACATGATTCAGTTTCTCCACGTGTGTTTTCTTGTCCCAAACTGAAGGGGCAGCAGCTACCAAGGCAAGGTCTTCATGATTAATCACTCAAGGACACAAGACCAAAAAAAAAAAAAATTGCAATAGTCTACTTCAAGCTCTTCTGGGGTGCTGACAACTCATGTTCCCTTGGTCAGAGTCACATGGACTGTCCACTGTCAGTGGGTAGGAAAGCACACTCCATCCTTAGTGGGTGTGTGTACTTGGTCGGTCAGCTGTGTCTGACTCTTTGTGGCCCCATGGACTATAGCCTGCCCAGGCTCCTCTGTCCATGGAATTTTCCAGGAAAGAATACTGAAGCAAGTTGCCATTTCCTTCTCCAGGGGATCTTCCTGACCCAGAGATTGAACATACATCTCTTGAGTCTCCTGCATTGGCAGGCAGATTCTTTGCCATTAGGGTCACCTAGGAAGCCCATCGTTAGCAGGAAGGGAGATTACTTTTACTAAACAGTATAGGGGATATTATTTTTACTAAACAGTATTCCAAACTGTCCCAATTGTCTTTAGCTCAAACATTTAAAAACCCAATGGTAACATACTGGAGAGCTCTGATTCTAGGGATACAGGTTTTCTGAAGTGAAGTGAAATTGCTCAGTCGTGTCCAACTCTTTGCGACCCCATGGACCATAGCCTACAAGGCTCCTCTGTCCATGGAATTTTCCAGGCAACAGTACTAGAGTGGGTTGCCATTTCCTTCTCCAGGGATCTTCCTGGCCCAGGGATCAAACCCGGGTCTCCCACATTGCAGGCAGACGCTTTACCGTCTGAGCCATCAGGGAAACCAATACTAAAGTTCTTTAATAATTCAATTCGATTTTACATTAATATACCCTAACAGCAAAGAACTATCCAGGAAATGAGTCTTAGTAGATAACTAAGACTTAGAAGATAACCCTCCATTAACAAACTGGGATTTAACATTCATTGAAACATCTTTCTCCTTAAAATCACCATCATTTTTACCAATTATAACCAAATTAAGACCTGTTTGTAGTATAGGTCTGGTCTCAATAAACTTGGCCTGATGACTTATATAACCATAATTGATCATAGACTTTTTTGCTTTGCTGAAACTTTTATAGAGTCTCAGACTGAACTTTTAAAATAAAAACTTTCAGGGCTAGGAAAGCCATGCCAAAGGCTTATCACAGATTTTGCCTAACAGATCTAAGTAAATTTCTCCCTTCTCAAGGTCTCCAAAATTCCTTGAGATTTCAGTAGTTTATAAAGATATTTAAAGTAGCCACTTTTTGATTGTTTATATTTAAAACGTTCTTCTTAAAGCATTCTGCTTCCTTTTCTAGTAGAGCATATAGTTAATATTTTAATAAGAAAAAGATAAGTGGTAGGTTTATTCAGTTTAATCTTTGACTTGGAGTCAGAGCAACCTAGGATGGCTTTGAGACTTCTGTCCTATGAATAATATTTTCTGAGTTGTCAGTTGTTGTTTTTTTTCAATCACAGAAGTAAGCCTTTCATGTTTTTAGAGTTAAATGGATTGACTTATCAATTTCCCCATTTCTTCTGGTCTCTTTGCCTGGCTTTTTGGATATCCTGCCTACAAAATATCAGCACAGAAAGCAAGTTCAGAATTATCTACCAGCAGTGAATTCCCCAGCCTTCATGTTTATCCTTTGAAGAGAAAGTGTTTTATTTCCTTAATGGAAATTCAGTTATTTACTGGATATTTCTGTTGACTAGGTCTTTTTAAGGCAGTTTCTCAATCTGGGCACTAATGATATTTGGGGCCAGATAATTCTTTGCTGCAAGCAGCCTGCCCTTGCACTGTCAGATGTTTGGAAGCATCCCTGGTCTCTCTCCCTAGATTGAACAGTACCACCCTCTGCATTGTGACAACACAAAATGTCTCCAGTCACTGACAAATCAAATCATCAAAATCACCCTTGACTGAGATGCACTCTTTTATAGTAACCAACATTTAATTCAGATACAAAGCAAAAACTTTTCTGAACTTAGACCAAAAACTTTTCTTGAGCAACAGTTAAGTTAACCTTAAAACAGAAACCTAAGAAGTTTATTATAATATATAGTTTTTTTTTAACTGAAATGCATATACACACACACACACACACACACATATGCATTTCAGTTAAAAAAAACAAAACATATGTGTGTGTATATATATGGGACTTCCATATATATACACACACATATATGGGACTTCCAAGGCACTATTGGTAAAGAACCTGCTTGCTGATACAGAAGACATGAGACACAGGTTAGATCCCTGGGTTGGGAAGATCCCCTGGAGGAGGGCATGGCAACCCTCTCCAGTATTCTAGCCTGGAGAGTCCCATGGACAGAGGAGCCTGGGGGGCTACAGTACATGAGGTCTCAAGAGTTAGACACGACTGAGTGACTAAACCACCATCATCATACTTGAGATCCCACAGCAAGTAAGCTGAGAGCAGGACTGGAGATGCCCAAGTTTTATGACTCTCAGGAAGGAGGCTCAGACTCTGCATTCTGTTAAATTATGTGTCATTCAGCTTAGGATTCTCCTCTGGATTTTGAACACATATTTTGCACCAACAGTTATATTAAAGAGAGGAGTGAAATGAGGCCCCCTTGAAAGGAAGCAAAGTGACAGTCTACCAGATGGAATGGACTACGTCCTGCCTTGTTATTTCCTTCTTCCGAACTAGCCTGAAAGGGACTTTTCTGGCCATCCAGTGGTTAAGACTCAGTGCTTCCAGTGTTGGGACACAGGTTCAATCCCTGATCAGGAACTAAGATCCTGCATGCTGCATGGTTTGGCCAAAAAGTTAAAACGAAAAAGCACTAGCCCAGGACACGTGAGCTGCTTCCTGAGAGTCCTTGCCTGGGCAAAGGAGAGGGAGGCCAAAGTGATCTGAGGGACTCCAAATCTCTTGTAAAGTAAAGCACCTTCCCTCCCCTACCATAAGGCCTGAATTCCTTGCCAATCATAAAGTTTTGCCTCTAAGAGTCCATCACTGGAGTGGGTGGTGCGGGGGAAAGATGCTCACGCCGGGGGTGGGAAGTCTCCTGGGAGCAGACCCATCTCCCCTTCCCCAGAGTCTGGCAACAGGTTCTACTCAGCCTGCTAGTGTCTATCTGCATCATATTTTCAAAAAAGAGCCCCCAGTGTGAACTTTACCCTGCTGCATCTTGTGGCCACCTGGGTGTGACTGTACATCTGTCAGAAGTTGAACTTCTTTGCCTCCAAATTTCTGCCAGCCCTCACGCCGTTCCTCGTGGCTCCCTGGTCCTCACCAGCTCTCACTGTGAAACAGCACCCTGTGCACCTGTCCAGGTTCAGCTGTGGCCCCTGTGACCAGTGGCTGTCACCATCCAGACCATCTGTCACAAGAAGCAGTTCACCGGAGTACTCAACTCAACGCAGCTTCTGGAAATTTTAGGGGCAATCTCCAATTCTTTTGATGTGAAGTTTAATGACTTTGTGTTTGCAGCTCTGGCTGTTTAGCTGCATCCTTTATCCAGTGTGTACAGGAGCCCAGCGGCATGGGCTGGGTGTGAACACCAGTTACCTGCAGTGCTACCAGGCGCTGGTGTCTTCTGCTGTGTTGGTGGTGGTTGTGCCCTTCTTTGAGTCAGCATGTGGAACACAAATCTATGGTCTCTGGTTAGTTTCTGCTTTGCTTATGATGCTGCTATCTGGAATCAGAGTTGTCAGGGTGGACTTCTCAATTTACTGGATCAGTGGGTACACTTCAACAGTCACCCATGACATATTCGGGCACTTCAAGTTCTGACTTGCTTCGTTTGAAGGCTGTTTTATTTAAAGATCTACTGTCCGCTAATCAGGGTCTTGGCATATTATGTAGATATTTGGTATTCTTGCCTATGCCCATTTTAAACTCAGTAAATAAGAAGGAAGTGTAGATTACAAGTGTAGGTACAAGATATTCAATTGGGATTTTGTGGCAAAAAATAAAATTACCCAAAAAAGATTTTAAAAATCCCCAAGTATGATGATTAGATTCAAAGAAGGAAGAAAAAAATTCATTGCAAAGTTTACTGAAGGGTTGTTTGCAAGATGTAAGACATGGGGAATTTTATTAATGTGTGACTCATTTTTAGAGTCCCTCTTTTTTACTTAATTTATTAACTTTTCTACTTAAATTTTTTAATTATTTAAAATAAAAATGATTTATATGTCTTTCCATATAGAATTTTATGTAGTACAGACACTCACGTGTTATCTTATATTCATATATTCACTGACCCTAACACAAGGTCGCATCAGTTCCTCCCTGGTGTCAGGTCCTACTCAGGGCACAGGAGTGAGTTAGACCCAGTCCTGGGCCTGGAAGTTTCCTAAACCAACCAGCCCATGGGTCTGACTCTGACATCTGAGGCCTCCTGACACCTGCTCTTCCCCACAGCTGGCCTCACAGTGGACAGTCTTGAACTTTGGCAGTCACACAATACATCCTGCTCACACATCTTCCGCTGGACTTTGACTGACCCTTCTCTACCCACGTGGTCCAAATACCCAGACTCAAGATTGGGCCTACAGGCAGTGTGGATGTTTGGAAGCTTTCTGAGCTGGAAGTCTGGAGGCCTGGAAGTGCTACTGCCCCTCTTCCTTTAGTCCGAATGTCCACAAGTTTGAGAAATCTGGAAAATGATCATCAGTTGTATTCTGGGTTCTCTCATCAGAGTCTATGTATCCACCATGGGCTCCCCACTGGCCATGTGACTTGTCTCAGCAAATGGAATATTACACAAGCAGAAGTTTGAGAAATGCTTGCTTTGGGGGGTTTGTTCTCTTGAACAAAACTTTAGGATCTCTTTGTCCTCTTGAGATCCTAAGAAGACCATGCATCTGAGCCCAGATAGCCTACTGACCATGGAGCAAAGCTAACTGACAGAGCAAACAGATCCCTTCTATTTTTTGGTCCTTAGTTTTTGGTTAGACTGGAGAGTGAAAATAAATGTAATGTTTAGAGTGGGATTTGAGGAGTCAAACAGACTTGGCTTCAAATCCCCTGTCCTTTACCTAGATAAGCAGCACAGGCAGAGTTACTTCATTCCCTCAGTCTGAGTTTCCACAACCATAAAATAAGGACAAAAATAATAACCTGTTTAGGCTATTGTGAGGACTAGATCAGTTCAGTTCACTCAGTTATTCCTACTCTTTGTGACCCCATGGGCTACAGCATGCCAGACTTCCTTGTCCATCACCAACTTCTGGAGCTTGTTTAAACTCATGTCTATCGAGTGGGTGATGCCATCCAACCATCTCATTCTCTGTCATCCCCTTCTCCTCCTGCCTTCAATATTTCCCAGCATCAGGGTCTTTTCCAATGAGTCAGCTCTTTGTATCAGGTGGGCAAAGTGAGGACTAGATGAAATGCTGTAAATAAGATCTCCAGGTCAGAACCTGGTACTTATTAAGAACTCAATAGAGTATTGATTAGTATACTGCACACTATACACTATACTATATGCTATAGTATAATTCTTATTTCGACCACTAAAATAGTATAATTCCAGTCTGATCCCACCACTGTGTTCTCATTCAGGAATGTCTTTTTCACTCCACCTCCTACACTCTCCTTGACCCTCAACGTGCCTCAAGCCCTTGGCAGCCTCTCATAACACTTTAACTTTCAACTCATACCTAGTTCACCAATCATAATTTTCCAAACTTTTCATTTTGGATTAATTTTAAATTCACAGAAAAGTTGTAAAGATAGCACATGTGTGTGTGTGTGTGTTCAGTCATGTCAGACTCTTTGCTACCCCATGGACTATACCCAGCCAGGCTTCTCTGTCCATGGAATTTTCCAGGCAAGAACACTGGAGTGGGTAACTATTCCCTTCTCCAGGAGATTTTACAGACCTGGGTGTGGAATCCATGTCTCTTATATCTCCTGCATTGGCAGGCAGATTCTTTACCACTGTGCCACCTGGGAAGCCCAAAGATAACTCATGGACGTCCATATACCCTTCATGCAGGTCCCCTAATGTGAACATCTTACATAACCATAGTGCACTTACCAAACTAAGAAATCATCATTAGAACAGCATTACTAAAATACAGAATACTTGGACTTCCCTGATTTTTCCACAAACATCCCTTTTCTGTTCTAGGATTCAATCAGGGTAACATGTTGCATTCAATCATCATGCACCCTTAGGCTCCTCCAATCTGTGACAATTTCTGGTTTACCTATTTTCTAAGACCTAAACATTTTTGAAGAGTACTGGTCATGTATTTTGCAGCATGTCTCTCAGTTTGGGTTTGTCTGATGCTCTTCTTATGTTTATACTGAAGTTAGGGGTTTATAAAAAAAAAAATCCACCACCATTTGCAGAAACATGGATTGACCTAGTGAGTATTACACTTAGTGAACTCAGTCAGACAAAGACAAATATATGATATCACTTATACATAAAATCTAAAGAATAATACAAATGAATCTATATGCAAAGCAGAAACAGACTCACAGACATAGAAAACAAACTTATGATTATCAAAGGGGAACTTGGGGAGAGGGATAGAGTAGGAACATGGGATTAATAGATACAAACTACTATACATAAAAGAGAGAAGCAACAGAGATTTACTGTATAGTACAGAGAACTAGCCACCTGCCAAGCAGGAGACACAGGTTCATTCCTGGGAAGATGCCCCAGAGGAGGAAATGGCAACCCACTCCAGTATTCTTGCCTGGGAAATCCAATGGACAGAGGGGCCTGGCTTCAGTCCATGGGGTTGCAAAAGAGTTGGACACAATTAGTGACTAAACCACTACCAGCACCACCACAGAGAGTAATACTCAATACCAAAATACATGAAAAGATGCCCAATATTATTAGATATTGTTTTTGTTCAGTCACTAAGGTATGTCCGACTCTTTGCAACCCCATGGACTGCAGCATGCCAGGTTTCCCCATCCTTCACTATCTGCTGGAATTTGCTCAAACTCATGTCCATTGAGTTGATGATGCCATCCAACCACCTCATCCTCTATTGTCCTCTTCTCCTCCTACTTTCAACTTTTTCCCAGCATCAGGGTCTTTTCCTGGCCAAACCCAGATTGAAACCAAAGGACCTGGGAACTGGAAGATTCAGTTCATAGGGATTATCTCCAGCAGCTAAAAGATCAGAGAAGTTGAGGGGAATAGATCTTGGCAGGGGAATGGAGAATAATCAACTCGGGTTCTGTCTCCGTTCTTCATTCCTTTATCTTTGATTTCTAGAACAAAAGCTCATTAATCCATAAGTCCAATGAATAAATAAAAGTGAGAGATTTATAAATAAGATAATGTCTTGGCAGTAAACATCCATAACTGGAATGTAACCAAATCAAATGAAAGTACTTTTCTTTATTAGACTTTGTACATCTGAACACATGTGATTCATTTTCTATCTTTATTTTAAAATAAAGGAATCTACAGAGGACATGTATGAATTATTTTAAAATCAAGACCTTAACAACTCTACCCAAGTCAATACTAAAACTTTGTTAACACTTCGGATGCCCTTTTATATATTTCGTCCAAATTACAGCCCTCTCCATCATCCAAACATAACAAATATCCTTACATTTTTAAAATTTTAATTGTGTCCTTGAATTTCTTTAGGGTTTTATCACCTAGGCATCATAGTTTAGACTTGCTTATTTTTTTTAATTTATTTTTTAATTTGAAGGATAATTGCTTTACAAAACTTTGCTGTTTTCTGCCAAACATCAACATGAATATGTACGTATACATGTGTCCCCACTCTCTTGAACCTCCTTCCCATCTCTCTCTCCATACTAGCCCTCTAAGTTTTACAGAGATCCTCTTTGAGTTCCCTGATAGACTTGCCTATTAAAAAAAAAAAAAACACACATTTTTTTTCTTCTAAGTCCCTTTTTAATTAAAAGAAATTTAACTGTGGCAAAGTATACATAACATAGACTTCCCTGGTGGCTCAGACAGTAAGGAATCCATCTGCAATGCAGGAGACCCAGGTTCAACCCCTTGGTCAGGAAGATCCCCTGGAGAACGGAATGGCTACCCACTCCAGTATTCTGGCCTGGGAAATTCCAGGGACAGAGGAGCCTGGTGGGCTGTAGTCCATGGGGTTGCAAAGAGTCAGACACGACTTAGTGACTAGTGAAAGGATAGCTGTATAATGAAGGGGAATATGAAGTCTATATGGCTGAACTTCATTTGGAGGTTTTCAGCTTTGTCAAGGAGAAGGCAATGACACTCCACTCCAGTACTCTTGCCTGGAAAATCCCATGGATGGAGGAGCCTGGTGGGTTATAGTCCATGGGGTCACTAAGAGTCAGACACGACTGAGCAACTTCACTTTCACTTTTCACTTTCATGCATTGGAGAAGGAAATGGCAACCCACTCCAGTGTTCTTGCGTGGAGAATCCCAGGGATGGGGGAGCCTGGTGGGCTGCCATCTCTGCGGTTGCACAGAGTCCGACACGACTGAAGTGACTTAACAGCAGCTTTTATATTCAGAATGAATTTATATTCATTTTGTTTTAGTCATTGTATTTAAAGAAGTGTAGAAGTTGAAAGCATGGACTTTTGAATCAGTTAGTGGTGGAACTGTGCCCTTCCTCAACCACTTTCCAACCTTATTTAAGTTAACTAACTTCTTTCCTTTTTAACTTTTTAGCCACACCCCTTGGCATGTGGGATCTTAGTTCTCCAACCAAGGATTGAACTAGCAACCCTTGCATTGGAAACATGGACTCTTAACGACTGGACAGCCATGGAACTAACTTAACTAACTTAAGTTAATCCCTTAAATTAATCCCTTAACTAACTTCTTTAGCACTCATCTTTATATATATTGGTAGGTTGATTATGAGTATTAAATAAAATTGTATGTTAAACTCAATACAGTTCATGACAAAAAATAAACATTTCAACTAACAGTTTCAATTCTCCATTTCCTATTGTATGTATGAAAATGGAGTTATATCAGGGAGGGCAGTCAGATATACACCACTGTTATAGGAAGCTCGGTAAAGAACGTTTAGCAGTGTGAGATCTTTTTTCAACAGAGGTTTTTATTTATTTAAATTCTGTGCTACTTAGAGAAACTCCCCAAAACATTTGCAGTATTCACGGGGGCTTTGGAGAAGAACAAATTCTAACCCTCACTTCAAAATATTTCCACAGCATAGAAACTGAGAGGAAAGAGCCCACTTCCAGAAAGATGGCAAACTGCAAAATAACTGGGCTATTGTGAGCACTCACCAGATTGCTAAATATTTTACCTTTCCTAAAACATACAGCAATAGGGATTTCCCTGGTGGTTCAATGGTTAGGACTTCGCCTTCCAGTGAGGGGGTGCCGATTCGCTACCTGGCTGGGGAGCTACATGCCTCATGGTCAAAAAATCAGAACATAAAATAGAAACAGTACTATAACAAATTCAATAAAGACTTTAAGGATGGTCTACATCAAAAAAAATATTAAAAAGAGAAAACAACATACAGCAGTAGTACTTGTCACAGGGCTGCAGTACGTGCAGATAATAAAGCAAATTTAGGTTGAGAAGACAGTCTAAATCATGTTATTCTGGCTTATGCCTTTCATAAGCTCTAAGATGCTGAGGTAGAAATTGTCTCCATCAGACACACAAAATCTAACTCCCCTCAAAGAGCCCATAGGATTGTGAAAAGAAGCAGGTGAGGTTTCAGAATGGGAAAGTGTTCATGGAACTAAATGGAAAAATCTTGGTGGGGAAGGGAAGGTTTGAGAAGAAAGCACCAATGCTTCTGCTAATTTCAAAACTGTGACTGTGGTAGTGTCTCTACACAAGATGGGGGGGTGGGAGCTTATGGCTTTGACCTTGTCCCCAAGATTCACCTTCCCTTCTCTCATTAATCAATCCTGCTCCCACCCGCCTGCCTTGGAGACATGGTTTCCTGAGGGCTATGTCTCCTTTAACACCTGACTTTTCATTTTCTTCCCTAGAGCACAGCATAACTTGAAACTTTACCGGAGACTCGCAGAGAACACAAAGGTAATGAATACAGGTCGTGCAGCCACGTTAGGGACCCAGGCCATGCACTGTCCAACTCCAGAGCTGGAAGGCAGTGTTGGGCCTGACTGTGCTGTGAGACAGCCCTCCCTGAGGAGACCTCAGAATTAGATGGTCTCACGTGCTGCAGCTAAGCCCATCTCAGGGACCTGACCTCCCTCCTATGGCATCATATCAACCATTAGCCTGGACCCCACACTTAGATATTGTCCTGTGGGTGGCCCAAACCCTGGAAAATGAGGACCAAAAAGAAATGAGAATTTCTACTCTCACTTGTAGGAAACCTGTCATCCAAGTTCTGGTTTCCTCTCTGAGGACCTAATTTGTCCCACAATGACTGACCCCAGAAGTGTTCCATTCAGAAGAAATGTTAGTGCATGATCCCAGTGAGAAAAGATGAGTGTGACAACCATACACTCAAGTAAATCAGGAGGAGGTAGTTATGTTATAGAAGGTACCTGTCTGCATTAACCAGCACATGCCACACTCCAGACACATCACATACATCATCTTAACAACAACCCATCTGCCTTTTTATGTTACATTCCATTTCCATTCTACAATGGAAGAAATCATCCAACAGGCTAAATAATTTGCCTTATGTTAGATTGTTGTTTCAAAGAATAGCAAGGAGAGATAAGAAAGCCTTCCTTAACAATCAATGCAAAGAAATAGACGAAAACAACAGAATGGGAAAGACTAGCGATCTCTTGAGGAAAATCAGAGATACCAAGGGAACATTTCATGCAAAGATGGGCTCAATAAAGGACAGAAATGGTATGGACCTAACAGAAGCAGAAGATATTAAGAAGAGGTGGCAAGAATACACAGAACTATGCAAAAAAGATCTTCTCCACCCAGATAATCACAATGGTGTGATCACTCACCTAGAGCCAGACATCCTAGAATTTGAAGTCAAGTGGGCTTAGGAAGTATCACTACAAACAAAGCTAGTGGAGGTTATGGGATTCCAGTTGAGCTATTTCAAATCCTGAAAGATGATGCTGTGAAAGTGCTGCACTCAATATGCCAGAAAATTTGGAAAACTCAGCAGTGGCCACAGGACTGGAAAAGGTCAGTTTTCATTCCAATCCCAAAGAAAGGCAATGCCAAAGAATGCTCAAACTACCACACAATTGCACTCATCCCACACAGTAGTAAAGTAATGCTCAAAATTCTCCAAGCCAGGCTTCAGCAATACGTGAACCGTGAACTTCTGGATATTCAAGCTGGATTTAGACAAGGCAGAGGAACCAGAGATCAAATTGCCAACATCCGCTGGATCATCGAAAAAGCAAGAGAGTTCCAGAAAAACATCTATTTCTGCTTTATTGACTATGCCAAAGCCTTTGACTATGTGGATCACAAAGAACTCTGGAAAATTCTTCAAGAGATGGGAATACCAGACCACCTGATCTGCCTCTTAAGAAACCTGTATGCAGGTCAGGAAGCAGCAGTTAGAACTGGACTGGAACAACAGACTGATTCCAAATAGGAAAAAGAGTATGTCAAGGCTGTATATTGTCACCCTGCTTATTTAACTTATATGCAAAGTACATCATGAGAAACGCTGGGCTGGAAGAAGCACAAGCTGGAATCAAGATTGCCAGAAGAAATATCAATCACCTCAGATACGCAGATGACACCACCCTTATGGCAGAAAGTGACGAATAACTAAAGAGCCTCTTGATGAAAGTGAAAGAGGAGAGTAAAAAAGTTGGCTTAAGGCTCAACATTCAGAAAAATAAGATCATGGCATCCATTCCCATCACTTCATGGCAAATAGACGGGGAAACAGTGGAAACAGTGGCTGACTTTATTTTCTTGGGCTCCAAAACCACTGCAGATGGTGATTACAGCCATGAAATTAAAAGACACTTACTCCTTGGAAGGAAAGTTATGACCAACCTAGACAGCATATTGAAAAGCAAAGATATTACTTTGTCAACAAAGGTCCATCTAGTCAAGGCTATGTTTTTTCCAATAGTCATGTGTGGATGTGAGAGTTGGACTATAAAGAAAGCAGAGTGCCGAAGACTTGATGCTTTTGAACTGTGGTGTTGGAGAAGACTCTTGAGAGTCCCTTGGACTGCAAGGAGATCCAACCAGTCCATCCTAAAGGAAATTAGTCCTGGGTGTTCATTGGAAGGACTGATATTGAAGCTGAAGTTCTGTTATTTTGGCCACCTGATGCGAAGAACTGACTCATTTGAAAAGACCCTGATGTTGGGAAAGATTGAAGGCAGGAGGAGAAAGGGATGACAGAGGATGAAATGGTTGGATGGCATCACCCACTCAATAGACATGAGTTTGGGTAAACTCCAGCATTTGGTGATGGACATGGTGGCCTGGCGTGCTGCAGTCCATGGGGTCGCAGAGTTGTACAAGACTGAGTGACTGAACTGAACAGTTGTTTAGTCGCTAAGTCATGTTCAACACTTTTGGGACCCCATGGACTATAACCCACCAGGCTCCTCTGTCCATGGGATTTCCCAGTCAGGAATACTGGAGTGGGTTGCCATTTCCATCTCCAGGGGATCTTCCTGACCCAGGGATTGAATCCATATCTGCATTGGCAGGTGGATTCTTCACCACTGAGCCACTAGGGAACCTGGATGTTACAGTTAGTATGTGGCAAACTTATGATGAACCCAGATTCAAAGGAGTTCCCAGGTGGCTCAGAATGAGCACACACACATGATGCAGATTCAAAGACCAAAAGTAGCACCAGCTGTTATTATTATTACTTAATTCGAAAAGCGGCACAGAAATGTTGAAAACAAACTGAAATTGGAGGCAAAGATTGTATTTGTAGATGAGTACAAGACTGAAACTTACATAGGCAGTTCTTGGCATCATTACAGGTGAAGAGGGTAGATGGAAATCCAAAACTATCTCATCTAGTCATTAAAATAAGTGATGAAAGGGCTGAGCAGCATATTTCAATGACTCTAAACTGTAATGGGTAAATCATTAGAACCCTTAGCAGTAAGGACTTGCCGATGACAAGACTATCTCAGAGCCTGGTTGTAAAGCTGACAATTAGGAAAGTTCATTTCTAGTCTACCAAGGAGACAGGAAAAAGAGTTTGCAATGCAATGTTGAGCCTGAAAGTAAATTACTAGTCAGGAGGCTAAGCTTCAAGCTCATAGCATTGCTGACCTGCCATTGGGAGGCAGCTTGTTTGCAACCCAGAGAAGAGCAGTTACCAAGGTCAGTTCCCAAAGTGATGCAAAGTTGTTGGCTCAGAGGAAGATCTCTGGGGAATGGGATCCAGCACTACTTATATTGCATTTCTCCAGCTAGGTGGATGCCCGCTCCCTGATTCAAGCTTGCCTTGTTCTCCTTAACCACACCACTTGGGAGTTCCATGGGTGCGCTGTGCTCTCGCGTTCCATCCTGCCTGACACCACAGGGCTTAGTGTAGCACATTGTTTCTGCAAGAGCGTCTTTTCCCCCCCTGATTCAAACCTCTTTCCTCTGCCTAACCAACTTCTACTTAGCTTTTGGGATCTGAGAAGCCTTTTGTCCATGCCCAAGAGTAGAATAGCTCCCCAGACCCGCCACAACATATGCACAGACATACACTCCCCCCAAAGCTTGTCCTCCTTTGTTTTCTTTGCACTGCCTTGCTGTGAGTTGCACATGTTCCAAACCCCTTATCCATAAGAGTAAGGTACAAAAAGTTCTGAAAACTAAAAGTTTTAATGTTAAGTCTAGTGCAAATTTCTCCCAATTGATAATAACAGTCAGACATTTTGCTGTATGATGTGTGTGCCTTTGAGACAGTGCCTCAGACCCCATGAGGAGTGTTAAAAAATATATCAAATAGGCACCAGATTATCGTTCCAAATCTGAAAAGAATGATGTATTCTGAAGCCTCTCTGGCCCCAGGGGTGTTAGATAAGAAATTACGGGTCTGTCCTGCCCTGCACTGTGTTCCATTGTGTGCTGTTATAGTGTTCATATTGAAGTGCCTTAGACTCTGAAATCTTCAAGGACCAGAAACCGTACCTCGTTCGTCATTTTATCTCCTTTACCTAATACAGTGTGTATAGATTATCAGTGTGCTTAAAGAATGAATGTGCAAGTAAATAGAAGAAAGAAGGAATGAGGATACAGCAGCCTTGTAACTATGAACGAATGAAGAGATATGGCAGTCTTCTAGTTAAAAATGAGAAGCCGTAGCCAGTCCCCAGGTTGCTTAGGTATTCCTAGACGTCCCAAGACAGGGAATTTCCAATGACTAAGACTAGAAAAGCTAGAAGAAACTTTACAATATGTTTGGTTCTTGAACCGTATCAGCTTTTATCCATTCACTCATTCATTTTATTTTTTAAAAAATTGTTATACAACTACTCTGTGCTATGTAATAAGCTAAGCCATAGATCTATTTTAACCATAACAAGAAACAATGACAACAAAAAGCAGATAAATTCAGAAAGAGATGGAGAAATTTGGCACAGAGTAAACGTTAATTCAAATTAGGTCATTTATTTTCCCCATGTATGAAACACAATGTCTGTTTTAAATTCTTCATCTAAAATATTTTTTTGTGTTTGTGATTCACTATTAATTTTATATCATTATACTCAGGCATAATACAATCTCTTGGTATCATTCTTTTACTGAAATATAATTGCTTTACAATGTTGTGCTGGTTTCTGCTGTACAACAATGTGAATGAGCTATATGTGTACATATATCCCTTCCCTCCTCATCCCCCATTCCATCCCTCTAGGTCATCACTGAGCACTGAGCTAAGCTCCCTGTGCTGTACAGCAGGTTTCCACTAGTTATCTGTTTTAGACATGCTGCTGCTGCTGCTGCTAAGTCTCTTCAGTCGTGTCCAACTGTGTGCGACCTCATAGACGGCAGCCCACCAAGCTCCCCCGTCCCTGGGATTCTCCAGGCAAGAACACTGGAGTGGGTTGCCATTTCCTTCTCCAATGCATGAAAGTGAAAAGTGAAAGTGAAGTCGCTCAGCTGTGTCCGACTCTTCGCAACCCCATGGACTGCAGCCTACCAGGCTCCTCCATCCATGGGATTTTCCAGGTAAGAGCACTGGAGTGGGATGCCATGGCCTTCTCCGATTTTAGACATGGTAGTGTGTATATGTCAATGCTCCTCTCCCGGTTCATCCACCCTTCCCTTCCCCCGCTATGTTCACATATCCAATCTCTACACCTGTGTCTGTATTTCTGCCCTGCAAATAGGTTCATCTGTGTCATCTACCTTCTTCTCTTTCACTTGGTGTGTCTCATGCAAACACCAGTCACAGGTGGAATTTATACAAGAGGAGTCCGGGAAATGTGGTGTCTAGACTTTAAGCCCCTATAGTACATGGGACCACTGACAAGAAAGGAGATGGCCCTAAGTATCAACAAAAAATATCCATCAAGGAAAACTTTACTCTTAACTATTGTATTTTTACCCAAATGTTTCATTTCAATTCCTCTATAGGTCTTCAGGAATTAAAAAAAAAAAAAAAAGGAGGAAGAGAAGAACAAATAATCTTCTTCACTGGTGGTGGTTTATTTTGTTTTCTGAATCTTTAGTAAATATGACTTTAAAAAGTCAAAGTGAACACATAAAAACAGTTGTTATAACTGTTTCAGTGCTTGGTAAATGGTTTTGTGAAGCTCCAGTGGAACTGGTCCCCAATAAAGACTAACCCAGGGACTTCCTGGGTGGTTCAGTGGTAAAGAATCTGCCTGCCAATGCAGGAGACATGGATCAGATCCCTGAGTAGGGAAGATCCCCTGAAGAAGGAAATGGCAACCCACGCCAGTACTCTTGCCTGGGAAATCCCATGTACAGAGGAGTCTGGTGGGCTACAGCCTATGGGGTCACAAAAGAGTCAGACATGACTTACCTACTAAACAACAAGGACTAACCCATGGGGGAAATAGCAGGTTTAGGCAGAGAACCCAAGGAGGACTGAATTTATGTGGTCTTTTCTTATATTGGGGCCTTATTTTTTTTTAAGTGACTTCATGCACTCTGAGGTCTTCTTGGACTTCTAGTGCAGTTTTAGAAAACTGGAAAAAAAAACATAGTCCTGGAGCAGTGACAGATTGCAGTTAAAGACCATGGAAATATTCTCCTCTTAAGGAACTACAGAAATTTCTAAAAGTAGCTATTAAAATTATAATGAAAGTTGCTATTTTTCTGGCCTCAGATGAGCTAAACACAGAAGTCAGTGTTTAGTAAAATGACTGAACATGTATTTGATCCTGAGTAATGGCTTTAATATCAAAGTTGGACAGAAATGAGCAAACTTTCCTTTTAGACTTTGCGCAGTTTGCCTAATCTCTGCTGATACAAACTGTTACATAACACCACCTTAAACCAGAAGCAACCCCTGGTCAAGATATGAGAATTCAGATTTTAAAGTCAGCAAGAATAAGCAATTTCATGCCAGTATATTTATAATAAATGTGTATTTTAATCAACTCTGCTTTTACACTTCCAACCTCTTAAAAGGAAAGGCACCCTGTAAACGAAGTCCCATAGGTTTTCAAATGACCCAGGGTATACTCAGCAAATTAAAATTAATATTAAGCATGAGCACATTGAAAGAGGACATTACTCAGCAAGCATCCAAAGGTTCCAGATTCTTTGAAGTGATCCGTTTCTCTCCTAGATTTATGAGCTGTCTGTCAATGAGTTTAATTGGATATTTATTGAAATTAATGGCAGCTGCAGCTGATTGAACAGACTTAACTTAAATTTTGTGTTTCTTGTTTATGGCTATTTTTCCTGGCCTTGCTTTTCCATGTTGCATGCTGATGAAGCCCCGAGTGAAATGCATGGAGAAATCTTTTCCAAATCAAGACATGACTCTCCTCACTGTCCTTCACAAAATGGGAAAATACTACAGATGATAAATCACCTCCTATTCCCAGCTCATCACTATTCAGGTTTGTTAAAAGCTCATTTTCATGCACACCTTTGGGAGTTAAGGGCAGAAGCTCCATAGACACACAGCCTGTGTTCAAATCCGGATCATCCACATACTTGCTGTCATCCTAGGCCAAGTTTCTCAACCTTCTCCTTGCCTCAGTTTACCCACTTATAGAGTAGAACTGATAATAGGCTCCCACAGGCTCAGAACCTGCCTAGCACAGGGCCTGGAACTTGTTAACACCTCGGTAAGACTTAGTTCTTCTTACTTTTTTCTCTGTGGGAAAAATGAAATTATATGAATCTATTTTATTCCTCTTGTGATGAACAAACCACTATTCTTAAAAATACTTAAAAACTAGACTCTGCTTTAATGTGACAAATAAACCCTGGAGAAGTTGAAGTCCCTGCTATAAGAAAATGGAAGATGCTTTCTTCCCTTTTCTTTTTCCTTCTACTCTCTGCCCCCAGCTACTATTCTGACATATTTAATAAACTTCTTTCTGGGGTTCTGAAGATGCTGCAAATTCTTGAGTAGAAGCGAAACTCTAGAGGAAGTGGGAGGAAGGAGAAGACAGCATTCTATAACAGATTGTCTTGGACTTGGGGTTAATGTCATAGTTACTTTTCCAAACTCTCCTGCACTCTTTTTTTTTTCTTTCTTTCTTTTTTCAGTTAACAGGATTATGTACCTGGCATGGAGCTAGGTGCTGGAATTTCAAAGCTTAATTTTAGGAAGCCAGTTCTCAAGAATCTTTCTCACTAGTGAAGAAAGCAGTATTTTACAATCTAGTGCTTCTGGAATCACATAGCATAGTAGTTATGTGTCCAGACTCTGGAGCCAACCATGGTTTAAATCCTGTCTTTGGCAACTTAAATTTGGGTCAAGTTACTTTACCTCTTTGTGTTTTAGTCATCCAACTGTAAAGTGAGGTTGTAATAGTACTTGCTGCTGCTGCTAAGTCGTTTCAGTCACGTCCGACTCTGTGCGACCCCATAGATGGCAGCCCACCAGGCTCCCCCGTCTCTGGGATTTTCCAGGCAAGAACATTGGAGTGGGTTGCCATTTCCTTCTCCAATGTAATAGTACTTAAGATTTTAAAAATTAAGTTGATATATATCATATATATATATATATATATATATAATCTTGGAAGACTGTCTGGCTTATGGTTAACATTAAAGGCTAATATTAAATAAATGTGTACCTTCATTACCTTTATTACAATCATGATTCTAAAGTTTTTTCTTTTTAATTTTTATCAATTTTATTGGAGTGTGATTGCTTTATGTGTTAGTTTCTACTGTACAGCAAAATGAATCAGCCATACATATATACATATCCTCTCCCTTTTGGATTTCCTTCCCATTTATGTCACTACAAAGCACCGAGTAGAGTTTCTGGTGCTACACAGTGCTGTACAGTATGTTCTCATTGCACGAAGGCATATTCTTTACCATCTGAGCCACCAGAGAAACCCCATTATTTTATACATAGTGTCAATAATATGACACTAAAGTTGATTTGGACATCACCAACTGGTCAACACCAAAATCAGATTGATTATATTCTTTGCAGCCAAAGATGGAAAAGCTCTATACAGTCAACAAAAACAAGACCAGGAGCTGACTGTGGCTCATATCATGAACTCCTTATTGCCAAATTCAGACTTAAATTGAAGAAAGTAGGGAAAACCACTAGACCATTCAGGTATAACCTAAATCAAATCCCTTATGATTATACAGTGGAAGTGAGAAATAGATTTAAGGGACTAGATCTGATAGATAATGTGCCCAATGAACTATAGACGGAGGTTTGTGACATTGTACAGGAGACAGGGATCAAGACCATCCTCATGGAAAAGAAATGCAAAGAAAGCAAAATGGCTGTCTGAGGAGGCCTTACAAATAGCTGTAAAAAGAAGAGAAGTGAAAAGTAAAGGAGAAAAGGAAAGATATAAGCATGTGAATGCAGAGTTCCAAAGAATAGCAAGTGATAAGAAAGCCTTCCTCAGTGATCAATGCAAAGAAATAGAGGAAAACAAGAGAATGGGAAAGACTAGAGATCTCTTCAAGGAAATTAGAGATACCAAAGGAACATTTCATGCAAAGATGGGCTCGATAAAGGACAGAAATGGTATGGACCTAACAGAAGCAGAAGATATTAAGAAGAGGTGGCAAGAATACACAGAAGAACTGTACAAAAAAGAGCTTCACGACCAAGATAATCATGATGGTGTGATCACTTACCTAGAGCCAGACATCCTGCAATGTGAAGTCAAGTGGGCCTTAGAAAGCATCACTACGAACAAAGCTAGTGGAGGTGATGGAATTCCAGTTGAGCCATTTCAAATCCTGAAAGATGATGCTGTGAAAGTGCTGCACTCAATATGCCAGTAAATTTGGGAAACTCAGCAGTGGCCACAGGACTGGAAAAGGTCAGTTTTCATTCCAATCCCAAAGAAAGACAATGCCAAAGAATGCTCAAACTACCACACAATTGCACTCATCTCACACGCTAGTAAAGTAATGCTCAAAATTCTCCAAGCCAGGATTCAGCAATCCGTGAACCGTGAACTTCCAGATGTTCAAACTGGATTTAGACAAGGCAGAGGAACCAGAGATCAAATTGCCAACATCTGCTGGATCATGGAAAAAGCAAGAGAGTTCCAGAAAAACATCTATTTCTGCTTTATTGACTATGCCAAAGCCTTTGACTGTGTGGATCACAATAAACTGTGGGAACTTCTGAAAGAGGTGGGAATACCAGACCACCTGACCTGCCTTTTGAGAAACCTTTATGCAGGTCAGGAAGCAACCGTTAGAACTGGACATGGAACAACAGACTGGTTCAAATAGGAAAAGGAGTACACCAAGGCTGTATATTGTAACCCTGCTTATTTAACTTCTATGCAGAGTACATCACGAGAAATGCTGGGCTGGAAGAAGCACAAGCTGGAATCAAGATTGCCAGAAGAAATACCAATCACCTCAGATATGCAGATGACACCACCCTTATGGCAGAAAGTGAAGAGAAACTAAAAAGCCTCTTGATGAAAGTGAAAGAAGAGAGTGAAAAAGTTGGCTTAAAGCTCAACATGCAGAAAACGAAGACCATGGCATCTGGTCCCATCATTTCATGGCAAATAGATGGGGAAACAGTGGAAACAGTGTCAGACTTTATTTTCTTGGGCTCCAAAATCACTGCAGATGGTGACTGCAGCCATGAAATTAAAAGATGCTTACTCCTTGGAAGGAAAGTTATGACCAACTTAGATACCATATTGAAAAGCAGAGATATTATTTTGCCAACAAAGGTCTGTCTCGTCAAGGCTATGGTTTTTCCAGTAGTCATGTATGGATGTGAGAGTTGGACTGTGAAGAAGGCTGAGTGCCGAAGACTTGATGCTTTTGAACTGTGGTGTTGGAGAAGACTCTTGAGAGTCCCTTGGACTGCAAGGAGATCCAACCAGTCCATCCTAAAGGAGATCAGCCCTGGGATTTCTTTGGAAGGAATGATGCTAAGGCTGAAACTCCAGTACTTTGGCCACCTCATGCGAAGAGCTGACTCATTGGAAAAGACTCTGATGCTGGGAGGGATTGGGGGCAGGAGGAGAAGGGGACGACAGAGGATGAGATGGCTGGATGGCATCACTGACTCGATGGACGTGAGTCTGAGTGAACTCCGGGAGTTGGTGATGGACAGGGAGGCCTGGTGTGCTGCGATTCATGGGGTCGCAAAGAGTCAGACATGACTGAGCAACTGAACTGAACTGAAAGTTGATTTTGAGAAGTTGTGGAAAAAGACAAGAGGAGGCAGATGCACCAGACAAATGATACATTTGTTTCTGGACCTGTT
Source organism: Bos indicus x Bos taurus (assembly GCF_003369695.1). NCBI lineage: Eukaryota > Metazoa > Chordata > Mammalia > Artiodactyla > Bovidae > Bos > Bos indicus x Bos taurus. Next base: position 24,361,376 of record NC_040091.1, on the reverse strand, counting down.
GAGGTACTTTTTTGGTTGCCCAGCTGGACATTCCTATTAGGCTGTTAGTTGGTAACACAGATCTAGCCCTTCAGCAAGTATTTCAGGCTAAAGGTAATGACCTGGACATCAGCAACATGTGATTGGAAGTTGAAATCATGGACATAAATAGGGTCACTCAGAGAAAGGGTAGGGTGTGAAAAGAGAGATGGTTAAGGACCACATCCCTGGAGCTACATCTATTTGAGACACTGGGTAGAATGAGAGGAGCTTGTGAAGGCAGAGGCCTGGATAAAGGGGCAAAGGGTAAGTGGGAGCCTGTGAGGGAGGTGAGCCCTTGGGAGGGACCCAGGTCATGAGTTGCCTCCGCTCTTTTGTGTTTGTTTTTCTCGTAATCATCTCTGGCCCTGAGATTTGATTAACCAGAGAGAAAACAACTAAGGGCCAGCAAAGCCTGCCCACGAAAGAGTGGAAGAAGGTGGCAGAGAACAGCAATGGCTTAGGCACTGCTCCCATGACCCCTTCCCGCCTCACACACCACACCCTTAGTAACACCTTCTGGATTAATTTTTCTTCTTTAACAGTTTAGAGAGTCTAACTTCAAACTTTGGGTCTATCAGACCATACTCAAAGATTGCACATATTATATTGGAGAAGGAAATGGCAACCCACTCCAGTGTTCTTGCCTGGAGAATCCCAGGGACGGGGGAGCCTGGTGGGCTGCCATCTATGGGATTGCACAGAGTCGGACACGACTGAAGCGACTTAGCAGCAGCAGCACATATTATATGCCTCAAAACTTAATTTTAGTTTTAGTTTCACAAGATTACCTGTCCTAAGTTTGTTGTGATTTATTTATTTTTCAGCCACACCAACCTGCATGTGGGATCTTAGTATCCTGACCATGGATCGAACTCCCACCCCTTGTGTTGAAAGTGTGAAATCTCAACCAATGGACAGCCAGGGAAGTCCCTTACATTCTAGTTTGAGAAATAGGAGAAAGCAGAAGTAGAAGGCCAACAGTTTCCTTTTAAGAAAGTGATCAACAATGTTCACATTCCATTGGCTGGAACTTGGTCACATGGCTTCACATGGTTGTAAGAGGACAGGTGGGGAGTGACTTAGAGGTACAGTCATTGTAGATGGGAAAGCACTAGTTCTGTCAATTATCATCAGCATTCCACTTGAGTAACTTCCATTGGCCAGGAATTGGAGAATTGGTGGTGAACAAAGTCTAGAGGAAGAGACAGATCGTTCAGTGACTGTAACTATTATATCGTAGTAGGGGAAGGACAAGATGCCTGGAATAGACAGGGAAGGGGGGCATTCTTGAGGAGTCTAAACTATCCAGTTATCCAGAAGAGAGACATGGATGAAGAGATTTTTACATTAAGAGCTAAGAAATGACTAAATGTTACCCAGGAAGAGAAGGTAGCAAAGGGAAGTGTATTTTTGGCAGAAGAAATACAATATGCAAAAGCCCAGAGATAACAGAGAGTGAGACAAAGCTTAGAGGAGCTGGTATTAGTCCAGTCAAGCAAAAGCATCTTACAGCATAAAGGAAAATTCTGCAAAGGAGGCTGAAGAGTTTAGTGTGGTTTGGATCATCTAAAGCTATGGCCTTGAGTCTGTGGGTGATCAGTTGGAAGGAGGAGGTCAAAAAGGAACTCCAAAGACTCTGCACCAAGCAACATGGTGGTGAATGAGATTATTCACTGCGGCAGAGGACATTAGATGTGGCAGCTCTAGCCACACTGGTTGGGGAGTCCTAATTAGACCTACAGACTTGAGTCATCTACCTATAGATGAATTGAAGCTACAGGAGTGGATGAATCTCATACACAATGAGGAGCAATGAAAGCCTTGGACAAACTCCAGAGAAATACAGATCTTTTAGGGGTGAGTAAGAAGGAGAGCCAAAGAAGGGCAAAGGAGGGAGGGCCAGGTGGACAAAAGCCATCATGGCAAAGTAAGAGATATAGTCATCTGCTGAGAATGTGGGTAAAGGGTCATCAGCCTCACCCCAGGGCTCTAGCATCATATGGGTTTGCCCAACCTGTTCAGAGGAGTAAGCAGGACATCAATTACAATCTGTACTGGAAGATTCTAGTATTCCCATTCCAACCAGAAAAGGACGGCCTCCATCTTACTAATATCTACTCTAGTCCTGATGATTGCTTTCCTGAATAAGTCAAGGGGTTCCCATGGACCCCTTTGGGGGAAAGACCTTTGGGGAACCTCCTAGTTTTAGCACTATGGAAGTAACAGCCTGCAAGATATTTTCAAGTTTATGAAATCTCAAAGTTTCAGCAAAGGCTAGTATTACTGAATGAAATGAGATTCTCATATTATACTTATAAGATAAGGTTCACTATAGAGCATGTTTCTTGCTCTTTGACTATTGAAGATGTTTCCATCAGTGACTAAAAGAAAGTCTTTAATGCTTTAGGAAAATGTGTAATCAACACAAACTACAATGAAAGTAGACATGAGATTTGGCAGATGACAGTACAATGTTAAAATGAGGACCTGCTAAAACAAATGTGAGCTGTCTTTGATTTAAGATCAAAATCCCTGTATTTTACTTTTTTCTAATCAATGCAGAATGTACTTTGGCATTTTTGGACTAAGATATTCTCTAAAAATTTCTTTTGATCCAAGAAACTTCAGGGCCACAACCTCAACATTAATAAAATGATATGGAGAAGGAGCAAATGTACTATATTTATGATCTGTAATATAAAAATGGATATTTTCTATAAATGGTTAAGTAATGCATAATTTGTTGATTTATTCAACAAATATTTACAGAGTGTCAACTATGTTCCTGCTTGGACTAGTTGTTAGCTGAAACTCTCTAAAGGATTTCATTGCACTTAGTGAAACAAAATTCTTTACCCTAACCTGTTAACCTTCACATCATCCATTCCTATCTTCCTCTGGAGATCTTCTCTGTCTCCCTCTTCAACACTCACCATGTTCTAATCATACTGGCTTTCTGTTTTGTTCTCAGCCACATCAAACTTACTCTGGCTTCAAATGACCATCACTTTCTATTCTGCCAGTCCACAAATTTTGTCCCGTATCTCTTCTCATGTCTGACTCCATCATTCAAGTCTCAGCTCCAATTTCCTCCTGGTTCTAAAGAAGCCAGTCTATTAAGTAAATGCCTCTTGCCCAGCACTCCATCATGGTAACCTGCTTTATTTAGCTGGAGACCTTCATCACCATATGAAATTATCTTGTTTACTTGACTATCTACTCTTTCTCTCTCTTCAGAGATAACGTCAGCAACCTGAGAGCAGGAAGTGGGCTGCCTTGTCCAAGACTGTATCCCCAATGCCTAGAACGGCCCTAGATTAGGTTAAGCATTCAATACAATTTGTTGAATCAATGAATGACTAGTGGTTATGAGAAAAATGTAAAACCATGGGAAATGGTAGAACTTAGGGAAAAATGGTAAAAGAAAATGTAAAACCTAAGTAAAAAATAGTAATAAATAAACAAGATTCAACATTATATATACACAGTGAATACAGCTTTATGGTATGCTAAGCTGCTTCAGTCATGTGCAGCTCTCTGTGATTCTATGGACTGTAGCCCACCAGGCTCCTCTGTCCATGGGATTCTTCAGGCAAGAACACTGGAGTGGGTTGCCATGCCCACCCCCAGGGGATCTTCTTGATTAAAGGATCGAACCAGTCAGTGTCTTTTGTGTCTCCTGCATGGTCAGGTGGATTCTTAATCACTAGCGCCATCTGGGAAGCCCCATACAATCATGTATCAGCAGTTTATCTTTTAAAAATCTGGATATATATATATATACACACACACATACATGTACACACATGTGAAAGATGCCAAGATATAAATAAAAGTTAAAATTGCATTTAAAAATGTTTTTAAAGACGTTATATGAAGGCTCACACTCCAGGAGGCCAAAAAAAATGCTATTAAAATGCTATATTAACATTTATTTATATAAAACATACTATATCAACAAATAAGGAACTCAGACATGTTACAGCAACATGGGCAGGTCCAGGGTAGCTTTCTTGGAAGCAATTTTTACCATCAAACTACCTAAAAAACACACGCATGACTGTTACTCACAACTTTTTGTCGTGCACCAGAAGGTTATTCTCCTTGTTTTCAGCCTAAAGCAGGGTTGTGGCGGGAAGGGGGGGAAATAACTGTAACAGGAACGCCAAATCCCTCAGAATAACTTCCCCTTGGTAGGATCATATGGTGGTGGGTATGGAGGATGTTTATAGAAGAAAGCTTGGGAAAACGCAAGCAGTAAGCAAGGCTGGCTTGTGAAAGAAAAGATCTGGAGGGTTTCGATATGTGAGTGCATTAAAAAAACATCCTTGGTTGGAGATTTAAAAAGTAAGATTTATACTTGGTCTAAATTGAGGACAGTGGCTGCACAACCAACGCTATGTTAGGAGTCATCTTCCCCAGAAGACTCCTAGAGTAGCCCCTCCAAAGATGGATCCCAGTGATCCCCACCTCCTGGTATTCACAGCTTTGCATAATCTCTGCCCATGAAAGTTGGTCTCTGTGACCAGCAGAGTATGGCAGAAGTGATGGTAAACATCACTTCTGAACTTAAAAGATGAAAGCTGTACTTTCTCTCAGGGTTTCTCTCTCTGTCTCTATCTTATGCTCTCTCTCTCTCTCATCACTTGATCTGGGGAAGAGACACCATGTCATGAGCAGCCTTGTGCAATCACCCACAAGGTAAAGAGTTGAGGCCTCCAGACAACAGTCCACAGAGACCTGAAGCCTTCTGCCCACAGCTACACAAGCGAGCATGGAAGCAGAAACTTTAACCTTAGGCAAGCCTTCAGATGCTTGGATCCAAGGCCAACATCTTGACTGCAAACTCTTAAGAGGTCCTAAGCCAGAAATAACTCATTATGCTGTTCCCAGATTCTTGTCCTTCAGAAACTGTGTCAAATATTAAATGTTAATTTTTTAAACCACTGAGTTTTGGGGTACTTTGTTATGAAGCAATAGACACTGAACTCAGCCACTGACAAGTACTCCTCCACACTGATATCTTCTGCTGTCCTCCATGTGGCTTGCCCAGAAGTGCAGCCTCACCCTGCAACTCCATCTCCCTGAGCTGATAACAAGTCTATCTGGAGTGCCAGCTAATCATTACAAAGGCACTTCTCCACTCACCAGGACAGAAGGCTCTACATCTTGGGTACTGATGTTACCAATGTTATGCGGTTAAAGAGGCAGCTTCAACAGGGGTGGTCACTTGTTCTTTTTTTTTTTTTTTTCTTTGTGTCGAGGGCTGACTTTCAATAGATCGCAGCGAGGGAGCTGCTCTGCTACGTACGAAACCCCGACCCAGAAGCAGGTTGTCTACGAATGGTTTAGCACCAGGCGCCCCACGAACGTGCGGTGCGTGACGGGCGAGGGGGCGGCCGCCTTTCCGGCCGCGCCCCCGCTTGTTCTAATCCATCCCTCCATCCCTCTACTTAACATCATGCAGCCAGCATCCTCTCTTTGGATCACTAAGGTTTTCTAATATTGTTATCTACCTAGGTATTCAAGGCTATTATAAATGATTGCCAACTTATACTCTCCAGTTTTCAAAATTACAAGTGCATGAAGTTAACTAAGGAAATAATAGTAAATGATGACTCACGGGCCTTGCCCAATCTGAATTGGGTGTGAGATTCAAGAATCTGAATTCTCAGTGAATTCTTCAATACGTCTGATTCAGGAGCTCTCTGGAGTTCACTTAGAGAGACACCATTGTAGTTATTCCTCTGTACTGTCCTGTTTCTCCAACTAAACTCTAGATTCCTAAAGAGAGACTATTTTCTGTCTCTTATATTCACCCAAAGCATCAGAACACTGCTGGGCATTCAGTGAACTTTCAATAAAGTGACTTACAAGAATCATCATTCAAATAGACATTTACATTCTGCCAAATGTACCCTGGCTATAACAGGAATGGATGGCGAAGTTCCTGCTATTAAGGAACTGGCAGCATGGGTAAGGAAAAAGAGAAATGCATTGCAAGTAGACAGTAGTGAACAACTCCAGACAGGATGCAGAAGACCTGCTACGTGATACGGTACAGGCTCCATCCAACTTTTAGGGGCATTAGAAAGATTTATGAAGTCTGCAAAGCTTCAAGCAGAAGCGACATCTGGAGAACACTGGGAGACGAGTGGCCTGAATGTTTGTCCCATTTGTTTTAGAAGCCAAGTGTCTTAGAGCCAGCACATCATTTCTCTGGACTTCAATTGATTCTTGTAGAGAGCCAGAGCAGTCTGTTAGTATCATAGTTTCCAAACTACCCTGCAGAGTCCTGAAGGGATCATATGCAGGGAAAGGAAGACATGAAATCAGATGTGACCACAAGTCTACTTCCCCGTGTTTATCTGACCAATATGGGCATTTCATGAGAGTCTTAATGTCACAAGAAGTTCTACTGATAAAACAAAAAAAGAGAAATGAGGTTTGGAAACATTGCATGTTGACTTCCTTTTTCAAAGTAATTTTTATTGGAGTATAATTGCTCTGGGCTTCCCTGGTGGCTCAGCAGTAAAGAATCACCTGCCAATGTCAGGAGATGCAGGTTTGATCCCTGGGTTGGGAAGATCCCCTGGAGAAGGAAATGGCAACCCACTCCAGTATTCTTGCCTGGAGGATCCCATGGACAGAGGAGCCTGGCAGGCTATAGTCCATAGGGTCACAAAGAGTCAGACACAACTGAAGTGACTTGGCATGCACATAAATAGAGTATATGTGTCATGCAACAGCAATTGATACATATCCACTATTGCATGTTGATTTCTGAGAATCCTTTATGAGACATCAACTAGGAGGGAGGTAGTACATGGGAAGGACCTGAAGATGGGGCAAATGGGGATTCTTAACATTTTCGTCTCTAACTTCTTTTATTGTTACCGGCAATGCTGATTTTGCTAAGAGTGACAGTCACTTATTAAAGCTCCTCCTAAGGTAAGGAAAGTTGACACATAGAGTTAACCTTAACTTGCTAGAATTATCCTTTAGTTGTCTAACCATTTTATATAACATATTTCCAAATGAACGGAAGTTATCAAATGTTATACCTAAAACTGCAGTACAGACCTGTGGTGTCCATTTGGACAAGTACTTGCCACATGTAACTATTTACATTTAAATTAATTAGAATTAAGCAATTAGTTAATTAAAGAGTTAACTAGATTTTTACTTCTAGACTGCCCTAACTACATGGTAAGATCTCAATACCCACATGAGGATGGTGGCAACCTGGCAGGGAATCACGGATCTAGAATATTTTCATCATCACAGACTGTTTCATTAACCAGCATTGGAATGAGAAATAAGCCAAGAAAACAAGTACAGTTACCCTCTGGCCAAGTTCTAAGTTCTGTTTCTCAGAAAACATTGAATCTCTCAATAGAAGATGGACAATCTCCAAGGCTGCTGGTGTTATTTATTTATTTGTCAGCTAGAAAGACCAAGACATTTAAGCTGTTCAGGATGAGAGGCTAAAAACCAAGCTGAAAAGTGATTAGAAATCAGTGCTTAATAGAAAGCAAAATGGAGTTCAAAATACGCCATAGAGGACCAGCTTTGCAGACATGCCTGGCTCTCAGCGGGAACCTGGAGGGCTTGAGCCCAAGTAGAGGGTAAACCAGCGGTGGAATGAGCCTTACAGAGTCCAAAATGAATACCTTATGGCAATGAGCTCATCTGCCCTAATCTAGCTGCCTGTCAGAAGGTAGTGTGACTTCTCTCAGAAGAAAACACCATCTAGAGCCTCTACCATTGAAGTTATAGCCACCCTATTTCCTGCTTTTCAGTTTAACAATATATTGTGATTTTTTTTTTTTTTTTGAGGTATAGTTGCATCCATCTGCAATGCAGGAGGTGCAGGTTCAATTCCTGAGTTGGGAAGATCCCCTGGAGAAGAAAATGGCAACCCACTCCAGTATTCTTGCCTGGGAAATCCCATGGACAGAGGAGGCTGGTGGGCTAAAGTCCATGGGGACCCAAAAGAGTTTGACTTGGCTTTTCGACTAAACAACAAAACAATTGCTTGACAACATTGTGTTGGTTTCTGCTGAACAATGAAGTGAATCAGCGATATGTATACACACATCCCCTTCCTCTTGGATATCCCTCCCACTCCACCCTACCCCCAACCTCTAGATCATCACAGAGAACTGAGCTGAGCTCCCGGTGCTGTATAGCATCTTTCCACTAACTGGCTATTTTACACATGGTTGTGTATATATGTTAATCCCAATCTCCCAATTAATTCCATGTCCCCCTCCATGCCCACATGTCTATTCCCTACGTCTGCATCTCCATTTCTGCCCTGCAAATGGCTTCATCTGTACCACTTTTCTAGATTCCACATATATGCATTAATATACAATACTCGTTTTTCTATTTCTTCACTCTGTATGACAGACTCTAGGTCCATCTATGTCTCAACAAATTACCCAGTTTCATTCCCTTTTATGGTTGAGTAATGTGCTTAGTTGCTCAGTCGTGTCTGACTCTTTGTGACCCAAAGGACTGTAGCCCGTCAAGCTCCTCTGTCAATGGGAATTCTCCAGACAAGAATACTGAAGTGGGTTGTCATGCTCTCCTCCAGGGTATCTTCCCAATCCAGGGATCAAACCCATGTCTCCCACCTGGTTAGAGAATCTGCACTCTGAACACGATAAAGTAGTGCCTGTCCACCCTGAATTCTTTCAATCACACAAATTCCTCCGTGATGTCAGGAGAAAGAGGGATAAATCATTTTCTTTTCTATTTTTCCTAGTTTTATTGAGATGTAATTGATATGCAGGACTGTAGAAGTTTAAAGTGTACAGCATAATGGTTTGATTTACATAATTTGTGAGATAAACACAGAATAAGTTGTTAACATCTATTATTTCATATAAATACAAGATAGAAAAATATTTTTGTTTCTTGAGATGACTGTAAGGATGTACTTTCTTAATGACTTAAGTATCCCTGAGAGCATCACTAACTATACCACTTTTTCTCATAAAGAGATTTCTACTTTCTATTTTCTTTTATGTATGCATGCTAAATTGGCCCAGTCATGTCCGACTCCTTGTGAGCCCATAGGCTGTAGCCTGCCAGGACCCTCTGTCCATGGGATTCTCCAGGCAAGAATACTGGAGTGGGTTTCTGTGCCCTCCTCCTCCTGGATCTTCCCGACCCAGAGATCGAACCCTCATCCCTTAAATCTCCTGCATTGGCAGATGGGTTTTTTTTTTACCGCTACTGCCACCTTGGAAGCCCATTTCTTTTATATTTGCTGTTTAGTTTTTACAAATTTAAGAGTATAAATATAGTATTAAAATTGAATAAACTGTCTTTTGAAAGACAACGACCCACCTCATTGACACATAGCGTCTAGTTGACAATTATTAATCCTCAAGAGAGCAAAGAAAGAGACAGGTCCTCAGGTTGAGCTTCCTGGCTCGGATCCATCTTTACACTAGAGGCTTCCCAGGTGGTGCTAGTGGTTAAAAAAAAACACCTGCCAGTGCAGGAGGTGCTGGAGACACAGGTTCAGTCCCTGGGTCAGGAAGATCCTCTGGAGGAAGGCATGGCAACTCACTCCAGTATTCTTGCCTGGAGAATCCCATGGACAGAGGAGCCTGGCAAGCTATAGTCCATAGGGTCGCAAAGAGTTGGACACGACTGAAGAGACAGCATGCACGCATGCACAAGGAGTGGCAAACTACAGTGCATGGACCAAGTTAGGACTGTAGTCAGTTTCTATATTCCTGGAATAAAAGAAATATTCATACTTTTAAAATATTGTAAAAGACAAACAAAATGTGATGACCACATGTGGTTTCCAAAGCCTAATTTATTTACCCTCTGGGAAAATACATGTCAACCCAGGTTTAGATACCTATAGCATTTCCTTGGAGATCACAAAATCTGAAATATATATATATATATATATATATATACACACACACACACAATTCTTCTGTAATTTCCAGAAAAAAAGTGTTTACATTCCAGCATGTCTCTGAGTAGAGGCAAACTCAGTTCCACCCAGTTAAGACCAATGCTCTGGGGTTGCTGTATAATAATCCACACGACCTAGAGAAGGACAGAGAAGGGGACTGTGAGATCAGATTTAGGATCTAATATTTGCCTCTGGAGGGCAAAGGCCACCTCCAACTTCATAGGTGTGCTTGAGCAGATGGGGAACTCCCCTGAGAGAGGTGGGCTGGAACATGGCTTAGAACACAGGCTAGTGGGTGACAGAAGAGAAAGTTATTCAGTTGCTCAGTCATGTTTGATTCTTTGTGACTCCAAGGACTGCAGCATGCCAGGCTTCCCTGTCCTTCACCATCTCCCATAGTTTGCTCAGACTCATGTCCATTGAGTTGGTGATACCATCAACCATCTCATCCTCTGTCACCCCTTCTCCTCCTGCCTTCTATCTTTCCCAGCATCAGGGGCTTTCCAAGTAGTCAGATCTTCGAATCAGGCGGCCTAAGTATTGGAGCTTCAGTGTCAGCATCAGTCCTTCCAATGAATATTCAGGACTGATGACTTTTAGGATGGACTGGTTTGATCTCCTTGCTGTCCAAGGGACTGTCAAGAGTCTTCTCCAGCACCACAGTTCAAAGGCATCAGTTCTTCAGTGTTCAGCCTTCTTTATGGACCAACCCTCACATCCATACGTGACTACTGGAAAAACCATAGCTTTGACTATACAGAACTTTGTCAGCAAAATAATGTTTCTGCTTTTTTTAATATGCTGTCAAGGTTTGTCATATTTTTTCTTCCAAGGAGTAAGCATCTTTTAAGACAGTAAATGTCCTGACTCATGCCCTCAGTGGTGCCCCCTGCAGGCCAGAATATCAGAGACAGGAAAGGACCAGAGTTTTACTTCCACTGAGATTATGATCTAGATTTCAATTGCCTCTCCACCTCAGAAATGAACCTTGAGAGTATTTAGCAGTAATCATGGAAAGGAAGCTTGTGTGTTTAAGTGAATAGGGTCCCTTATGGATTTTCTTTTATGGCTCTGTGGAAATGCTGGTGATCCTTGGCAAATCTCCAGAGGCAGTATATAAAGCTCTGTCAAAGGCATTTATTCTTTTAATTTCCCCCACAAAACCAAGTTGTGAATTGCATGCCCTCTTCTCTTCCCTGGAATCTCACTGACCTCTCAATAGCTAATAATCACCCCCTTGTCCTTCATGTCTCAGCTCCAACAGCATTTCCTCAGGGAGGCCCTTCTGACTCTCAGAATAAGTTAGGACTTCCTGTTTCCTGTTTCTGCCACGTGCTGCGTTTTCCCTTTATGACCCTCACCACATTTACAATACATGCGTAGTATTTCTCTTCCCGTCAAAACCACTAAACACCATGGCCGCAGGAACAAAGGATGCTTGTTTACTATTGTAACCCCAGGCTGTAGCACAGGGCTTGGCACAGAGAGAACCCAGACTGTGTGGAGCGATTAGCAAGATCAAGGATTCATGCTCCCACTCAATAGATGGGGAACATGAGGAGAGCCTGGCTCAGAAAAATCAAACAGGAGCCCAAGGCCAAAAAGTTGTGTCAAAGTTAGGTTCAGACTCTGAGGTTTTTTTTAAGACATCCATTTCATTAAAATAATGTATTTATTTATTTATACTTAACTGACTGTGTTGGATCTTAGTTGCAGCATGCACCATCTTTGTCCGGAATCTGGGATCTTTCTCTGCAGTTCACGGACTCCCCGAAGGTGTGGCACATGAGTTCTACAACACACGGGCTCAGTAGTTGCAATGTGCACACTTAGTTGTTTTTGGCATGTGGGATCTTAATTCCCTGATCAGGGATCAAACCTACCTCCCCTGCATTGCAAGGCAGATTCTTAACTCCTGCACCACCAAGGAAGGAGCCAGACTCTGGCCTTTTGAAAAGAAGAAGGCTTGTTCTGCCTGTTCACGTCTGTTCCTGTTGAATTTAGTAGGACTCTGGTTAAGTCAAACTTGCTTCTCTAGGTCCACAGTGGGATCCTCCAGCCTCTGAGATCTTAAGACTTGTAGGAGTTGCTTAGGCAATGAGTCAAAGCAAGTTTTATTTTTCACAAACTGTCCATTCATACAAAAGGAATACATCCTTTCATTTAGGAAGCGAGGAGAGCTATGTCGGTGTAGTTCAGAATGGACTCTGGCTCTGTTCCATCAGTTGGGTTTGGGAGGGACTGTGACTTTGATAAATGCTAGTGAAGAGTCTGGGGTTGATGACTGGATGACATGTCTCCAGATTCATAAGTCCAGAGCACATGGGAGTTTAATGGTCCCATAAATATTAGGTGCTGTCTCTCCCCCTGCTCAGAAAGCTCCTGAATCCATTCATCTCAATGCTTTGCTGCCTCCTTCTGCACATTGCAGATTTTTCTAGGGAAGTTTTATGGTTCATTTAAGTTGCCACTCACGTCCACAGGCCAAGGTTGGGGGGAAAGGAAGAGAGAATAAAAGAGCAACCTATGAATAGTGTTCCAAATGCCTGCACATTGCTGTCCACATTGATTGAGCTCTACTCTTTTCACTGCCCGAGTTGCTCCTAAATTGTGACAGGTGCTGAAAAAGATGCATTAACTCTTTCATGTCAGGAAGACTAGAAAGTGCTAGGATCAGATGCTCAAAGAGGAATATGCAAATCAACATCGTTTTGACTGGAGGGTGACTCATTAGAGAGGGAAATGGCTTTGAATTTCCTAGTGATGAGACACACAGAGCTAGCACAAGTGATTCAGATGAAGTTATCTCAGAGCCTAGCATGGAAACTTCTAAAAATTAGGGCTTGACAAGATGTTGTTAGACAAACAGATGAATAAACCACATCCCTGACACCACAGGACAAGCTTAGCAAATTCCTCCCCAGCACTAGGCTTTACAATCCCTTAGCTTCAACCAGCTGATGCAACAGTAGCCCTAACTTGTGGCCAGACTCCAAGAGCATTCTGGAAGATTACATATGAAGATATAGACTTCACAGCCATCAGGGCAACGAGAGATTTTCATTCCAAACCTAATAATGATTTCAAGCAGACTGCCTGAAATATAGACATCTGGTTCAGGAAGAAACGACAACAGCAACAACAGTGGTCATTGAAATATAATTGTGTTTTTATGTATAGTCATAATGATAGTGCTTTGCAGTTAAGGACTAAACTGTATGTATCTCTTTTTAATGAACTCATCATTTTACCAATTTGTCTTTAGCTTTCGATTTGTAGCAGTAGGTGAACTTAAAAGGAAAAAATTAAGATGCAAAGGACGACAAATAAATTTAGGAGGAGAATATAAATCCAAATAATATGATTAATTTGTCATGTTACTATTTGTGAGTGTGGACCACAACAAACTGTGGAAAATTTTTAAAGAGATGGGAATACTTGACCACCTTACCTGCCTCCTGAGAAACCTGTAGGCAGGACAAGAAGCAACAGTTAGTACTGGACATGAAACAATGGACAGGTTCAAAACTGGGAAAGGAATGCTTCAAGGCTGTATATTGTCACCCTACATCATGTGGAATGCCGGGCTGGATGAAGCACAAGCTGGAATCAAGATTGCTGGGAGAAATATCAACAACCTCTGATATGCTGATGATACCACTTTAATGGCAGAAAGCAAAGAGGAACTAAAGGGCCTCTTGATGAAGGTGAAAAAGGAGAGCAAAAAAGCTGGCTTAAAACCCAACATTCAAAAAATGAAGATCCTGGCATCTGGTCTCATTACTTCATGGCAAATAGATGGGGGAAAAGTGGAAACAGTGACATATTTTATTTTCTTGGGCTCTAATATTGCTGCAGACAGTGACTGCAGCTATGAAATTAAAAAACGTTTGTTCCTTGGAAGAAAAGGAATGACAAACCTAGACAGCATATTAAAAAGCAGAGACATCACTTTGCCAACAAAGGTCCATCTAGTCAAAGCTATGTTTTCTCCAGTAGTCATGTATGGCTGTTAAGAGTTGGACCATAAAGAAGGTTGGGCACCAAAGAATTGATGCTTTCAAACTGTAGTTATGGAGAAGACTTTTGAGAGTCCCTTGGACTACAAGGAGATCAAACCAGTCAATCCTAAAGGACATCAACCCTGAATATTCATTGGAAGGACTGCTGCTGAAGCTGAAGCTCCAATACTTAGGCCACCCGATGTGAAGAGCCTATTCACTAGAAAAGATCCTAATGCTGGTAAAGATTGAGGGTAAGAGGATAAGGGGGAAACAGAGGATAAGATGATTGGATGGCATTACTGACTCAATGACCATGAGTTTGAGCAAACTCAGAGAGATAGAGAAGGACAGGGAAGCCTGGAGTGTTGCAGTTCATGAGGTTGCAGCAAACTAGACATGACTTGGTGACTGAAAAAAAATGAGTGTTATCTGAACTGATGTCCTTAAAGGTGATTATCAAAACCCCGTTTTCTTCTTCACAATATCAGTATCAATCAATCTTCTTCACTATATCATGTAATATATATGTATACAAATAATACAATGATTATCAAACAATTTATGATGGTTAATAATTCACACGAGTATATATAGCATTAGATAACTTAAGGCTTTTCAAATAGTTTCTTTTCATATCATTCTCCCAATCACCCTGGGATTTGGTAAATAAATAAAATGAAACTTAAAGACGGTGAGTGATTCATATAACTAATGTCATCACCAACAGAATAGTAATACTCCAGCATAGTAATACTCCATGATGGTCTTTATTTCCTTCTAAAATATCATGCTCTATCTCCACTGTCATAAGAAAATCAGCAATAGGCACTACTACCATAAGCTTGTTTACTTTCTGTATAATGTCTCTCCTTGTCAGTCCCACCTGTATTATTAGTCCCTTGTTATCAAAATGATGATGCATAACAAACACTCAAAAAACTCAGTGACTTAAACAAGTTGAGATTCTCACTCATACATTTTTTTGATCAGCTAAGGGTTAAGAGGTCTTCCCTGGTGGCTTAGATGGTAAAGAATCCACCTGCAATATGGGAGACCTGGGTTTGGTATGGGAAAATCCCCTGGAAGAGGGCAAGGCAACCCACTTCAATATTCTTGCCTGGAGAATCCCTATGGACTGAGGAGCCTAGCAGGTTGCAGTCCATGGGGTCTCAAAGAGTCGGACACGACTGAGGGACTAAGCACAGCACAGCACAGCACAAGGGTTAAGAATTGTAGGCACTCATTATCAGAGAAATGCAAATCAAAGCCACTATGAGGTACCATTTCGCACCAGTCAGAATGGCTGCGATCCAAAAGTCTACAAATAATGAATGCTGGAGAGGGTGTGGAGAAAAGGGAACCCTCTTACACTGTTGGTGGGAATGCAAACTAGTACAGCCACTATGGAGAACAGTGTGGAGATTCCTTTAAAAACTGGAAATAGAACTGCCTTATGATCCAGCAATCCCACTGCTGGGCATACACACTGAGGAAACCAGAAGGGAGAGAGACGCGTGTACCCCAATGTTCATCGCAGCACTGTTTATAATAGCCAGGACATGGAAGCAACCTAGATGTCCATCAGCAGATGAATGGATAAGAAAGCAGTGGTACATATACACAATGGAGTATTACTCAGCCATTAAAAAGAATACATTTGAATCAGTTCTAATGAGGTGGATGAAACTGGAGCCTGTTATACAGAGTGAAGTAAGCCAGAAGGAAAAACATAAATACAGTATACTAACGCATATATATGGAATTTAGAAAGATGGTAACAATAACCCAGTGTACGAGACAGCAAAAGAGATACTGATGTATAGAACAGTCTTATGAACTCTGTGGGAGAGGGAGAGGGTGGGAAGATTTGGGAGAATGGCATTGAAACATGTAAAATATCATGTAAGAAACGAGTCGCCAGTCCAGGTTCGATGCACGATACTGGATGCTTGGGGCTAGTGCACTGGGACGACCCAGAGGGATGGTATGGGGAGGGAGGAGGGAGGAGGGTTCAGGATGGGGAACACATGTATACCTGTGGCGGATTCATTTTGATATTTGGCAAAACTAATACAATTATGTAATGTTTAAAAATAAAATAAAATTAGAAAAAAAAAAAAAGAATTGTAGGCTGGACTCTGTCGACCTTGACTCCAACATGCAGTTCAAGTTCAGATCTTTTCTCATCCTCTGGGCCATCACTAACTGTGTCATATTTTTTATGGTTCTGGCATAAGCACAAGAGGGATGAGCAGAAACATGAGAGGCCTCCTAAGGCCTGAGCTCAAAATAGAAACTCTGCTGTGTCTGTTCATACTCTATGGCCTAAAGCGGACCCAATGGCCAAAAGTAGCATCAATGAAGTGGGAACTCTCTCTTCTTTAGTGAAGGTAAAGGGTGTGGATTCTTCTTGGGAAAAAAGCATGGATTCCAAGTAAGAGTGCAACATGACCCTAAACAGACCACAAGCATTCGTTCAGATTCATTACAATCCTCGGGCAATTCTGTTGATGTGATTGCAAAATGGAGCATTTTTAACACCAGCATATGAAATTGACCTGGAAAAGAATATATTTTTATTATATTTATTTATATAAAAAGAATATATTTTTAACACCAGCATATGAAATTGACCTGGAAAGAACATATTTATCAGAAAAAAAATCCTTTGAAAGTCAAGTTTAAAAAAAAAAAAAAAAAGAAAGTCAAGTTTTGCAAAAGAGACTGACAATGGTCAATGAACATGCTGGAGTCAATTGTCTCTCTACCTTGCTCATTAGCTCCACCTTGCCTATCTGGACATTGCAGGGATTCAAAGGTTGTTTCCTTTGTTGCTACAGAGCAGGGCTAATTCCATCATTCTGGAAGGAGCAGCAGCACCTATGTCCTGAAATGAATCATCACCAGAAGCAACACTTACTGAAGAACAGTTCTGTTGGGCAGGACAACATTAAGAAAGAACATATGTAGCTCCTTGGCCAAAATGAAAAGGCAAAATTAATTCAGAAAAAAAATGGAACTAATGCTTCATTGTAATATTTCTTGGGGTGAGATGATGGGAAGCAAGATAAGAAGGGTTTTTATATGGTCCACAGTGGCAGTTACATGAGCACGTGAAAGCAGTGACCTTGAGTTTGTCCCTGGACTCACTCATCTGAGCAGTTGTGTTTTCACATCTCTTTAATTATCTATATCAAAGGAAAAAAGAAAAAAATCAGTTGCTGCTGTTGTGCTAGTGGTTGTTTGCATGCATGTGTGCATTTCAAAGCCATCTAGCATAGCCCACGTAATGCTTTTCCCTGGTTTATACACTTGTAGTAGTTTTTTCAAAGCTGTCATAATAATTTACCACAAAGTAGTGGCTTAAAGCAATAAAGAGTTATTCTATCAGAGTTCTGAAGACTGCAAGTCTAAAATCAAGGTATCAGTAGGCCCATGCTGGTCTTCCCCAATGGCTCAGTGGTGAAAAATCTGCCTGCAGTGCAGAAGACATGGATTCAATCCCTGGCTCAGGAAGATCCCCTGGAGGAGGAAATGGCAACCCACTCCAGCGTTTTGGCCTGGGAAATCCCATGGACAGAGGAGCCTGGTGGGCTATAGTCCATGGGGTCCCAAAGAGTCAGACACAACTGAGCAACTGAGCATGCAGGCCCATGCTCCCTCTGAAGCACTAGGGAAGAATCTTTCCACGTCTCTTCCTAGCTTACGATGGTTACTGGCTGTTGGTCAGTGTCCCCTGGCTTATGGCTACATCACCCTAATCTCTGCTTCCATTGTCACATGGCCTTCATCGCTGCATGTCCCCTCAGTCTCTCTGTATCTAATCTCCCTCTCCTTTTCTTTATAAAGATATCAGCCAGTGGATTTAAGACCCACTCTAATCCAATATGACCCCCTGTTTACTTGATTACATCTGGAAAAGTCTTATTTCTAAATAATGTCACATTCTCAAGAGGACTTCAACAGATGCTCTTAGGAGAAACAATTCAACACTATACCTGGATACACAGGCCACAATGGAATTCCTTCCATGAGATCAACAGGAAATGTAAAATGTCACAATTCTTCATGTGTTCAGCAAATACTTTAGATAATCTAGACCATGCCCCAGAGAATAATATGGTTCCTACCCTTACTTACCCAGGTCTCTGTTCAAAAGTCAGCAAATCAGAGAGGTCTTTCCTGATTATTGTGTTGAAAGCAGCAGTCCACCTGACCCTCAGCACTCTCAATCCTTTATCTTTACTTATTACTTTTTTATAGCACCCATTTCCATCTGTTGGATTATACATTAATTTGTTTATTTTTGCCCTCATTAGCATATAAGGTCCAGGACAGAAGGCATTTTGCCTTGTTCATTTATGTGCTCTCAAAACTTGCTCATTGTCTAGTACATAGTAGGTATTAAATATCTATTTATTGAGTGAAGGGAAGAATGGGTTAATGAATATATTAGCAGACAAAGAAGGTTTTTAAATGCAATTATTTTTTTTCAGAATGGGTTACTATGACTTCTAACTGGTGTCTGTTTCTTATCTTTTTCTCCCACTAGCAGCATGTTGATCAGCAATAGACATGAATGGCCTAGTAATTGAAACATAGTTTTAAGGGTAGCAAGCTCATTTTATGCTACTTATTTTAAGTCAGAAATAAATCTTTATTTGGATTGGAGAATTATTAAATACCCTTGATTACCTAACAAAAACCACGATAGCCATACCTTATATGAAAATTGTTCAATGCATGTCAAGTGATTTTTATGACTTCAGAATAATCCTCAATCCAAAGCAATTAAAAAACCACTCAAATATTAAGTAATGATGAAAATAACCAAATATCAAAGATACAAAATTCCTGACAGAATAATTGGTCAATTTATTGACCAAATGCAAGTTGCCTTATCTTCATAAATGGTTAAACCTTGTTAGTGATAATGCTAAAAAACGTTGGTAAACTTACCAGAGAGGGAAGAGGAGAGAGGGAGATAAAACAGGAAAGGCTAATAAAAGAGAGATGCATCAGCAGCCTAAGTGACAGCAGAAAAATTGGCAGAGATGAGAAGTAATGAATGACATTAATGAAAAATAAAGATGACTACTATTTAGAAAGAAGCATTGTCTCAGAGATGACTAGTACAAGGAAAAAAACAAACTCTTATTAGCTTCTATCAAGGAAATCCAGCTCAGGATTACACTTGGGCTTTACAACAACTGGAGTCATTAGGAAACTACTTGCTCTATAGTTCTTCATGAGTCTACTGGACCAGCTCCTTCTCAAACATCTGCTTAGTCTTTCTTTTTCTGAAGCTTCAGTCCCTAAATCTATGACCTTCTACCTTAACTGTTCAACCCTTGACTGGCTCTGTTTCTGAGCATCTCCATTCAATATCTAGGACAGAAGTCTAATTGGCTTAGCTTGTTGTAGGACTTTTGGCCCATTAGCCAAGGTGGCTGTATAGAAGGCGGGCTGTCAAGTCGTACTTGGGTTGCCCCTTCTAGGCCACGAGTGGAGAAGGTCCTTTGGGAAGGAAATCTACAGTGGTAAATGTGACTGACACTTCCAGGACAGAATCAAGCCAGGGCACCACTGGGCCATCAAATTAGCCTTTCTTTGGCTTGTCATTGTTTATGCTCATCCTTCACCCTTTACTCAAGTGACACCCAAGGCTGTGAATATATTTCATGTTCCCCCAAATCATACCTTGTCTTAAGTTTATCTCCAGTTTTTCCTTCATAAATTATTTTCTGTGTCAGGCCACAGTGACTTTCTTGCCTATGTAGCATTTTTTTTTTAATTCATAACCACATGATCGATTTGTCATCTATTTATTGATATATATCATATTGCATAGGTTATTTACTGATTGTGCTGCTGCTGCTGCTAAGTCGCTTCAGTCATGTCTGACTCTGTGCGACCCCATAGACGGCAGCCCACCAGGCTCCCCCATCCCTGGGATTCTGCAGGCAAGAACACTGGAGTGGGTTGCCATTTCCTTCTCCAATGCATGAAAGTGAAAAGTGAAAGGGAAGTCGCTCAGCCGTGTCCGACTCTAGCGACCCCATGGACTGCACCCTACCAGGTTCCTCCGTCCATGGGATTTTCCAGGCAAGAATACTGGAGTGGGGTGCCATTGCCTTCTCCGATTTACTGATTGTAGTGTTATGTATATGCTAGGATTTCAATGAAAATTGACTAATGGGGTGAATGTGTCAGTTCAAGCCGTTTGTATCTCAATTGCTTTTAAAATAATTATCCTTCATGCTGGGAAATGTGAAAGTTAAAAAAATCAGTGTCTGGCAAAAATTCTGTGAAAGGAAAATATAAGATTTTCTTATTTTAATACTACTCATAGTGCCATTATATTCAGATGATGCCATACAGAAAGCACACAAACCACACACAGGAATTGTGTGTGACACATTCTTATAGTTCATGCTATGCTATCTATCTTTGAGTGAAATTAACTAGGCAGAAGTCAAAATTATTGTAGTTGTTGCACAACTACACAACAAGCTAAATGTAGTTTGAATTTCTCTACATTCTATTTGAATTTGTTTTGGATTTTTCTATTTTGTTTTATTGGTCAAAAAGAAAATGCAAATATAAGAAGTTTATGCTAACATTAAAATATACTTAAAAAGAGATCTGTACACACTGAGAAAATAGCAAGCATGGGAAAATGTTACTGAATAAGTACAATACAAGATCATTTCTGCTATATAGATTCAACTTACAAAGACATCTGGTCAAATTTGAAGTCAAATAAAAATGCACCAATGCTATAGTGCCTTATCTTTCATAGAGTTGATCTATGCCTGATTCTCTATTAAAAGCTTAGAGAAATATTTTCAAACTTTGGCTAAATAAAAAGTCAAATATCTACAGCTAATTAAATTACATGACTATTCAGAAGGAGGGTTTTACTATTTCTAAGTGACTAAAAGGTCAAAAAGTTAAAACCAAATAAAAACATGTAAAAAATCTTGACACTGTAAGAAAAAAAAGAGACTATTAGTTCATGAAAATCATTTCTAAAGTTAGCCTATTCATTGAATATGTCTAACGATGCTAATGTGAGTTATGGTAAACTTTGTAAAATGCTTCTCTATTGGCTGCCAGTTAATCTAGAGTTGCATTCAAATTTAATAAGGGCCACCGTCTTTCAGGAGCAAGCACAGAAAATAACACAGAAAACTATATCATTAATGACTGGAATATGCAATTTCCTGGCTTTGAAGAAATCACAAATGCTATTGCATCCTTCCTGTTACAAAAAGTTAAGACGTGTCACTCAATGCCTGCTGTAAGGATCAAAGCATCTTAGAAAAGGTTTAGGGAAAACATGACCTGGTTGTTATGTTTTCAGAAGTGTTTGGTGATGATGAAGCATGTGTAGGCTTTGAAGTAGTGTCTGTCCAAATTACACTAGCAGGAATTCTTAGACCAGTAAGCACTCTTCCTTCACACCCCATCAACAGGTAGAACCCAAAAGAAAAAAGAGTGGAAACAAGATGATGAGAAGCTTGCCATGAAACACAACTTGTCAGTTATATTCAAAATAGCAGTTTTTCTCCATGTTTAGTGTAAGGAACAATACCAGTGATGAAATAGAAACATCTCTTAAAGGTGGAAAAAATAGTATGCTTGACCTCACAAATTCAAGCTTTAATTCACTAATTGATTTTGCAGAAGAGCTATGCAAGTAAAAAGTAAAAGCAAGGAGTTAGTTGCTCAGTTGTGTCTGACTCTTTGCGACTGTAGCCTGCAAGGCCCCGCTGTCCGTGGGAATTTCCAGCAAGAATACTTGAATGAGTAGCCATTTCCTTCTCCAAGAAATCTTCCCGACCCAGGAATCAAACCCAAGTCTCCTTCATTGCAGGCAAATCCTTTACTGTCTGAGCCACCAGGAAACAGCTATATTATACCACAAAAAATTATCATCATTATTACAAAACCAAAGAGATAAAATGGCCAAAAGAGCAAGTTTATATTCATTCACAAGAACTATGCATTGAATTTTTATTTTTTTACCATAAAGGCATTTGCTACTTTGCTGAAGGAATAAATGGAAATAACAGTAAAAAAAAAAAAAAAGAAAGAAAGAAAGAAAGAAAAGAAAATACACAACCATAATGCCACAAGATAAAGTACAATGTGAGTTGCCAAGGGCCAGTGTTCACTTCCAACCTGAGGAATTCAGGGAAGGCTTCATGTAGGGGGATAACGTTTGATGGCCTCAAAGTTTGAGTCAGGTGTAAAAGTGTCCAAATGGTAGGACAGTATTCTAGGTAAAAGGAAGCATCAGTCGAGACCTACCACATTAAAGCACAGCAGGAATAGAGGATGTCAGAAGGGAAGAGGTCTTGGGGCAATGAGGCCAGATCAGAGGACCTCAGATACTGAAGGAATGTTCTTTCCTCTGCAGGGTGTGGGGAGTCTTGAAAGGCATCTGGGTAGGTGAGTGACCCGTTTGGGTCCTGCTTTAAGAAGAGTTATCTGGCAGGAGTGGATGAGATAAGCTGAAGGCAGGAAATATGAGCTGCAAAAGATCAATGAGGAGGCAGTTAGCAAGGTCTAAATAAGAGATCATGAGGAACTAAGTTAGCTGGGGACAATGGAAATGTGGGGGATAAAAGTGTGAAATATTTCACTGCCAGACCTGTCAGTTGCACAACAGAGCAGGTGTGGGGGACAAGGAGGAGATAGGAATGAAATCAGCATGGAGTTACTCAGCCTGTGGTGATGGTGACTTTAATAGTAAGAGGGCAGGGTGTTTGGGTTGGAAGATGTATTTATTTTGAATGTCTGGACTTCGAGAAGTCAGTAGGACATCCAGAAATATATCTAATGGACAGCATGGAATACAGCCCTAAAACTCAGTAGAGAGGTGAAAGCTAAAGACAGATGGAAACCGGAACTTTCCCTTCTTCCTTTTCTTCAAGAAATCAGGTGTATTTTTCAGCCATGAGTGCTCAATCAGCATTATTATCTACATCATCTCTATCTGTGTCTACTTCTGGATCCTCAGCGGTCTGTATGACGAGCCTGTATCTTAATGGAAAATATGAGGATGCTGTCTTCACCCACATAGGGACATGTGCAGTGTCTTTTAAAAAGTTTTCCATTAAAACAATGTTTTTCTTTTTTTCTAACACATGGTTTCTGTGGAACTTTCATAGCTCATAGTCCCACCACTTCAGATATTAAATAACAAAACCCCAAGGATAAGGAAAAGCAGAGATCACTTTATTCTTCTTTACTCCACAGAACACAGCAGAATTTAGGCAAAGAAGGGGTGCATGATGTATGTGTGAGGGTTGAATGGTCCCTGTTCCTGACAAAGGCGGGAGATAATATGAGTTGAAGGGGTGGAGGCAGCTGTGTGGTTCAGGAGGGCTCTGCTCCCAGGGAGAAGGGCAAGGTCTCCAGAGGCCTCTAGGATGGCACATCTCAAGAAGGACCAAGGTATCCCTCAGAGTCAGGGTGCAACAGCTGGTGGAGGCTCTAACTCTCCATCTCTCCCTCTTCATCCACAGATGTTCACTGGCACTTCCCAAAGGCATGCTCTTCACTGTGTATCTTTCTGCTTGCTTTTTCATGTGGGGTCCAGGGTCCAAGCTCAGTCCCTCAGCATCTGCTCAAAGTGCAGCTTCCCCTTTCTCTTCAAAAACCCCTGCCAGAGAGCCCATCTCCTCCTGGAAGGAGAAATGCAGCCTTAGACTTGAAGGACTCTCTGGGGAAACTCTTTCTGTAGCTACTCCAGGTTTCTAGTGGCTTGGGTGAGATATTTTGGACTGCTGCATCTTGCTGCAGTGTTTGGTGCTTGCTCTGCCCTACAAAAGCAAAGTCTGTGAGTGTCTGGCATGTTTTCTCCATGCATGCAGGGCAGCTGGTTGAATGCATGCTGAGCAGTAGTAAGGTCCTAGGCAGGATCTCAGTAGCATAAACCAGGCCCAAGGAAGCAGAGACCATGACCCAGGAGAGTGAGGAGGTTCCTCATCATTGCTATTGGTTGGAGTAGAAAGGAGGGCTCTACATACCTTCTTTCTTTGTATCTGTGCAATCAGTACTAGAACAATGAATGAAGGACCAAGCCCAAGTAAAAGTCATTAAAATTCCTTCTTTTGGGATAGTCCTTCAGAAGTCAAGGGAGATTCCCATACAAACTCTAGCACTTTTGACTAAGAGTCAACAGTCCAAACTGGTCGCACCCTTATATTCATAGCAAAACTATTTACAATAACCAAGACATGGAAATAACCCAAGTACCCATCAATAGATGATTGGTTTAAAAAGATACTTGAATGGAATAAAATGTTACTCAGCCTGCAGAAAGAATGAAATATTGCCATTTTCAGCAACATGGATGGACCTAGAGAATGTCATACTAAGTGAAGCAAGTTCAGACAAACATATGGTATCACTTATATGTGGAATCTAAAAATTAATACAAATGAATCTATATGCAAAATAGAAACAGGCTCACAGACATAGAAAACAAACTTAGGGCTATCAAAGGGGAAAGGGAGGGAGGAAGAAATAGAATAAGAGAATGGGATAAACAGAAACAAACTACAAAACATAAAATAGATATGCAACAAGGAGTTATTGTATAGCACGGGAACTATATTCATTAACTTGTAGTAACTCATGATGGAAAATTAATCTAAAAAATGTATATACCTGTAACTGAATATATAACTTGGTTGTTCCTTTCTTGACTAGGTCACAAAAAAACCACAAATGTAAGCCAGAAATTTTATATCAGGCCCCAGTGGTCTTTTCTTTTAATTCCAGAGCTCTAAAATCAAAGAAGGATCTCTTCTCCAGCCTCTACTCAGGGAACCCTGGGAGGTCCTGAAGCTTAGTAGGTGCTTGGTAGATGCTTAAGTAGCTAAGCTTGGTGATAACTCAACAGGATGTCTCTAGTAAAAGAATGCTTATGGTGCTTTGTTGGCACATGAAACTTCAGCAAAATCGTGTAATAGGCAAACAGGTGTTCAGAAAGAATTCCATTTTTAGTTTTGTACTCTTAATCCGCATCGGCAACTCTAGATCTCCAAATATTTTAGTCTGTTTCCTGAATGTGCTTAAATAAAAATAATACATGTTTTTTTTTTTTGTTTGTTTTATTTTACTTCAGGATATGTTTTACTTCAAGTACTTAGAAAGCAATGTACCATAGATTTATATACCCATTATGAAGATTTGATAGATTTATAATTTTTGCTATATTGTCCTCATCTTATTTTATTTCTTGTAAATAAAGTATCAGCTACAACTCAAAACACAATTTTCCATTGTTTTTCTCTCCTTCATCATTAGGAAAAACCATTTCCTACGTTTTGTACATATCATTCCCATGAAGGTTCTAAAAAAATTATTTTCTACATGGTGACATATTCATAAATAATTTACAGAAATTTAATATCACATACATATTCTTTTGCAACTTGTTTTTTGCCACTCAACATTGCATTTTGAAACTTTGATTCATTTTAAATTCTGTGAATATATCACTTTTTTTTCTACATCTTTAAACATTTTGCCCTATCTCCTATGTGCTTTTGGAAGAGTCCTGCATAACGCAAAGCATAAGTCTTAAACTTTACTTGATAAGCCAAAGTGCTCTTCAAAGTGCTTGTACCAATTTATATTCCCACCAGTACTGAATGTTTTCAGTTCCCTACACTTTTGCCCATATTTGCTATTATCAGGATTTTAAATTTTTTGCCAATTTTGTGGAAATGAATAGTATCTCTTTACTATGTTAATATGCATTTCCTCATTTTTCATGGTTCTGGGCATATATTTATGGACAATTTGTATTTTTTTGTAAGTTGCCAGTTTGTGTCCACTAAACATTTTCCTAATGAGTGGTATATCTTCTTACCAATTTGTAGGGATTATGTAAAGCTATTTATATGTATTGCAAACATTTTTTTTATAATAGCTTGACGTTTTTCTCTAACTACATAATGTTTTAAAATTTTAAGATGTGTACTGCTACTGCTACTGCTAAGTCACTTCAGTCGTGTCCGACTCTGTGCGACCCCATGGATGGCAGCCCACCTTCCCTGGGATTCTCCAGGCAAGAACACTGGAGTGGGTTGCCATTTCCTTCTCCAATTCATGAAAGTGAAAAGTGAAAGTGAAGTCGCTCAGTCGTGTCTGACTCTTCACGACCCCATGGACTACAGCCCACCAGGCTCCTCTGCCCATGGGATTTTCCAGGCCAGAGTACTGGAGTGGGGTGCCGTTGCCTTCTCCGTTTAAGATGTGTGGATCACAATAAACTGTGGAAAATTCTTCAAGAGATGGGAATACCAGACCACCTGACCTGCCCCTTGAGAAACATATATGCAAATCAGGAAGCAACAGTTAGAACTGGACATGGAACAACAGACTGGTTCCAAATAGGAAAAGGAGTACGTCAAAACTGTATATTGTCACCCTGCTTATTTAACTTATATGCAGAGTACGTCATGAGAAACGCTGGGCTGGAAGAAGCACAAGCTGGAATCAAGATTTCCAGGAGGAATGTCAATCACCTCAGATATGCAGATGACACCATCCTTATGGCAGAAACAGAAGAAGAACTAAAGAGCCTCTTGTTGAAAGTAAAAGAGGAGAGTGAAAAAGTTGGCTTAAAGCTCAACATGCAGAAAACGAAGATCATGGCATCTGTCCCATCACTTTATGGCAAATAGATGGGGAAACAGTGGAAATAGAGTCAGCCTTTATTTTTCTGGGCTCCAAAATTACTGCAGATGGTGATTGCAGCCATGAAATTAAAAGACACTTACTCCTTGGAAGGAAAGTTACTACCAACCTAGATAGCGTATTAAAAATCAGAGACATTCCTTTACCAACAAAGGTCCATCTAGTCAAGGCTATGGTTTTTCCAGTAGTCATGTATGGATGTGAGAGTTGGACTATAAAGAAAGCTGAGTGCTGAAGAATTGATGCTTTTGAACTGTGGTGTTGGAGGAGACTCTTGAAAGTCCCTGGGACTGCAAGGAGATCCAACCAATCCATCCTAAAGGAGATCAGTCCTGGCTGTTCATTGGAAGGACTGATGTTGAAGCTGAAACTCCAATATTTTGGCCACCTGATGCAAAGAGCTGACTCATTTGAAAAGACCCTGATGCTGGGAAAGATTGAGGGCAAGAAGAGAAGGGGACGACAGAGGATGAGATGATTGGATGGCATGACCGACTCGATGGACATGGATTTGGGTAGACTCCGGGAGTTGGTGATGGACAGGGAAGCCTGGCGTGATGCAGTTCATGGGGTTGCAAAGAGTCGGACATGACTGAGTGACTGAACTGAACTGAACTGAATATATGCCGATATTTTTCTTTAAGATTTTTATTTTGGGGATGTTATTTAACAAATACTGAAATAAGGATACTTATTTCAAGTATACTGAAATAAGGATACTTCTCTATACTGAAATACGGATACTTTTGTGTATTTTATCTTGAAGGATTCAAGGTTTTCACTTCATATGAAAAGAAAGGGAAAGTGCTAGTTGCTCAGTTGTGTCCAACTCTTGGCAACTCCATGGACTGTAACTTGCCAGGCTCCTTTGTGCATGGAATTCTCCAGACAAGAATACTAGAGTGGGTAGCCATCCCTTCTCCAGGGTATCTTCCCAGCCTAGGGACTGAACCTGGGTCTCCTGCATTGCAGGCAGATTTTCTGCCATCTAAGCTGTAGAGGAGAAGGAAATGGCAACCCACTCCAGTGTTCTTGCCTGGAGAATCCCAGGGACGGAGGAGCCTGGTGGGAGGCCATCTATGGGGTCGCACAGAGTCAGACACGACTGAAGTGACTTAGCAGTAGCAGCAGCAAGCTCTAGGGGAAGCATAACACAAAAGTTTAAATAGCTTGCACAAAAGAACAGTGATTAAAAAGTGGAAATTGGTCGGAGCAAGGAAAGACTAACATCATTTTTAACCACTAGGCTATGATGATTTCACGTATTTAGTAGTGTTTTAGAGTATGATTTCAGATCAGCTTAATTTAAGCCAGATAAAAATTGCCATTTATACACAATGGAGTATTACTCAGCCATTAAAAAGAATACATTTGAATCAGTTCTAATGAGGTGGATGAAACTGGAGCTGATTATACAGAGTGAAGTAAGCCGGAAAGAAAAACATCAATACAGTATACTAACGCATATATATGGAATTTAGAAAGATGGTAACGACAACCCTGTATGAGAGACAGCAAAAGAGACATAGATGTATAGAACAGTCTTTTGGACTCTGTAGGAGAGGGAGGGGCGTGATGATTTGGGAAAATGGCATTGAAACATGTATAATATCATATAAGAAACAAATCACCAGTCCAGGTTCGATGCAGGATACAGGATGCTTGGGGCTGGTGCACTGGGATGACCCAGAGGGATGGTATGGAGAGGGAGGGGTGTTCAGGATTGGGAACATGTGTACACCCATGGCAGATTCATGTTGATGTATGGCAAAACCAATACAATATTGTAAAGTAATTAGCCTCTAATTAAAATAAATAAATTTAAATTTAAAAATAAATAAATAAAAATTGAAAGACATATGCACTCCAGTGTTCATTGCAGCACAATTTATAATAGCCAGGGCATGGAAGCAACCTAAATGTTCATTGACAGACAAATGGATAAAAAAGGTGTGGTACAAATATACAATGGAATATTAGCCATAAAAAGGAACAAAATTGGGTCATTTGTAGAGATGTGGATGGACCTAGAGTCTGCCATACAGAGTAAAGTAAGTCAGAAAAGAAAAGCAAATACTGTATTAACCCATGTTAACCCATGTATATGAAATCTAGAAAAATGGTACTTATGAACCTATTTGCAGGGCAGGAATAGAGATGCAGACGTATAGAAAGAACATGTGGGTCCAGGGGGTGGTCTGAGTTGGGAGACTGGGATTGATGCACTGCCATGGGTAAAATAGGTGGCTACTGGGAAACTTCTCTAAAGCACAGAGAGGAAGGCTCAGTGTCTGTGGTGATCTGGAGGGGTGGGATGTGGGGGCTGGGAGGAAGGGCCACAGGGAAGGGGTGTATGTATACAGATAACGGATTCACTTCCTGTACAGTAGAAACTAACACTGTAAAGTAATTATATTCCAATAAAGCAGTCTTGAATAAAATGAGACCTTTTATGTATTAGACACTGTGTCAATATCTGGATACAAAAAAAAAAGTTACCATTTGTATCTAGTCTAAATATATTTATATATATTTAACAATTTAACATAGTGTGCTGTATACGAGCATATGATATAGGGACTTTTTAAAAATTTTAATTAGGCAAATAATCACTCCAGGATGATTTTTAAAAAATAAACTCAGCCCCAGATAAATCTAAAATCCAGGACAATTTTTAAACCAGTCCATCCCTTCCTGCCTATTTTTTATGCCATCTCTGCTATACAAAAAGGTCCTATACATTCATGGATCTCTTTCTAGGGTCTATTATTCTATTGATCCCAAGCACGCCAATAATATTCTGTTTTAAATATGATGACTTTATAAATAATATTTATTTTGAATAGTGTCATTTCCTTCCTTTGTAATTCTTTCTCTTCAATTTTATTTGATCCTTCTGAACTCTCTATTCTTTCATATTAATTTTAGCATCACTCTCTCAAGTTCTACTTGTAACTCTGTTGCATTTCTATTATAATTACATTGAATTTGTACATTAATTTGGTGATAATTTCCATCTATGTGGTGTTAAGCATTCCCATCCATTAATATAATTAACTTTCCCATTTATTCTGGCTTCTATCTGCTTCAAGAGTAAGATGTTTTATTACATTCATTCCTTTTAAGTTTGTTGCTTTTTTTGCTTTTGTAAGATGTACTGCGAGTGTATTACTTTTCCTAAATATTAAACATCTTTTATTCCTATTATGTAGGAATGCTATTGGTTTTTCTGTAAAAATCTTGTATCTAGCAATCTTGCTTATTATTTCTTATAATTTACATGTAGATATTATTTGTCTATTACAATAATGTTAGCATATAAAAACAATATTTATATTCCTTCCTTTCCAAGTATCTTAGCTGTATCCTATTTTTCTGTATCATTACACTGGCTCATGGGGTAGCAAAGAGTCAGACATAGTTTTCTCTATTTTATTCATCTTTGCAACTAAATATGTTTTATTTTAATCCATTTTCTCTATTTTGGTTTGTATTCTACTTCTTGATTTCTAATCTCAGCATTGTTATTTCCTTCGTTTTAGTTTCATTTCTATTGTTGTTCTTGACTTGAAAACTTTGTTCATTTTAATTATTTTTACTTTTAGTCTTATGTACCAGGCTGTAAACTTTTCTCCAAGTACCATTTTATCTACATTACATAAAATTTAACATATGGAATTTTTATTTTCACCATAAAATATTTTCTAATTAATATTTTATGTTTTTGTCTCAGAAATTATTTTAATGCTTAAGGAGTGGGGGTACCACTTTCGATTCCGTACTTATGTTTATTTTATTGCACTGTACTCAAAGAACATCATGAGAAACGCTGGGCTGGGAGAAGCACAAGCTGGAATCAAGATTGCCAGAAGACATATCAATCACCTCAGATATACAGATGACACCACCCTTATGGCAGAAAGTGAAGAGGAACTAAAAAGCCTCTTGATGAAAGTGAAAGTAGAGAGTGAAAAAGTTGGCTTAAAGCTCAACATGCAGAAAACAAAGATCATGGCATCTGGTTCCATCACTTCACGGGAAATAGATGGGGAAACAGTGGAAACAGTGTCAGACTTTATTTTCTTGGGCTCCAAAATCACTGTAGATGGTGACTGCAGCCATGAAATTAAAAGACGCTTACTCCTTGGAAAGAAAGTTATGACCAACCTAGATAGCATATTCAAAAGCAGAGACATTACTTTACCAACAAAGGTCTGTCTAGTTAAGTCTATGGTTTTTCCAGTGGTCATGTATGAATGTGAGAGTTGGACTGTGAAGAAAGCTGAACACCAAAGAATTGATGCTTTTGAACTGTGGTGTTGGAGAAGACTCTTGAGAGTCCCTTGGACTGCAAGGAGATCCAACCAGTCCATTCTGAAGGAGATCAGCCCTGGGATTTCTTTGGAAGGAATGATGCTAAGGCTGAAACTCCAGTACTTTGGCCACCTCATGCGAAGAGTTGACTCATTGGAAAAGACTCTGATGCTGGGAGGGATTGGGGGCAGGAAGAAAAGGGGACGACAGAGGATGAGATGGCTGGATGGCATCACTGACTCGATGGACGTGAGTCTGAGTGAACTCTGGGAGTTGGTGATGGACAGGGAGGCCTGGCGTGCTGCGATTCATGGGGTCGCAAAGAGTTGGACACAACTCAGCAACTGAACTGAACTCAAAGAACAGGGTCAAAATACCAATCTTGGAGTTTGTTGAACTTGCACTAATCCATTATTTTGAGAAACCTACTTAAAATGCAGAGACATATTCTGCCTCATGCAGACTAGCATATGAGACATGTTTTGCTGATATGCTGTCTTTTGGAAATTAGAGCCAAATCTGTGGCCTTATTTTTTAGTATAGATCCCTATTATAAATATTGTAAGGGAAGGAAATTAGTTTTAGCCCAGGAATACTGAAACATCAGTAATCATAAAGCTTCATACAAAACTCTAGTCTGTTTTGTAAAGTATTAAAAAAATATCCCTGGACACCAAAAAGTCATGCAATAGGCACACCTTTTTGAAATATTCTTTTGTGAGTATCATTTTGCTCCATTCTGGTGCTAGTTGTATTCTTACAACAAGAAGCTGTAGACAGGGAGGAGCCAAGATGGCGGAGGAGTAGGACGGGGAGAACACTTTCTCCCCCACAAATTCATCAAAAGAGCATTTAAACGTCGAGTAAATTCCACAAAACAGCTTCTGAATGCCGGCAGAGGACATCAGGCACCCAGAAAAGCAACCCAACTCTTCGAAAGGAGAGAGAAGAAATACAGCTCCACCCACCAGAACACCGACACAAGCTTCCCTAACCAGGAAACCTTGACAAGCCACCTGTACAAACCCACACACAGTGAGGAAACGCCACAATAAAGAGAACTCCACAAACTGCCAGAATACAGAAAGGACACCCCAAACTCAGCAATTTAAACAAGATGAAGAGACAGAGGAATACTCAGCAGATAAAGGAACAGGATAAATGCCCACCAAACCAAACAAAAGAGGAAGAGATAGGGAATCTACCTGATAAAGAATTCCGAATAATGATAGTGAAATTGATCCAAAATCTTGAAACTAAAATGGAATCACAGATAAATAGCCTGGAGACAAGGATTGAGAAGATGCAAGAAAGGTTTAACAAGGACCTAGAAGAAATAAAAAAGAGTCAATATATAATGAATAATGCAATAAGTGAAATTAAAAACACTCTGGAGGCAACAAATAGTAGAATAACAGAGGCAGAAGACAGGATTAGTGAATTAGAAGATAGAATGGTAGAAATAAATGAATCCGAGAGGATAAAAGAAAAACGAATTAAAAGAAATGAGGACAATCTCAGAGACCTCCAGGACAATATTAAACGCTACAACATTCGAATCATAGGGGTTCCAGAAGAAGAAGACAAAAAGAAAGACCATGAGAAAATACTTGAGGAGATAATAGTGGAAAACTTCCCTAAAATGGGGAAGGAAATAATCACCCAAGTCCAAGAAACCCAGAGAGTACCAAACAGGATAAACCCAAGGAGAAACACCCCAAGACACATATTAATCAAATTAACAAAGATCAAACACAAAGAACAAATATTAAAAGCAGCAAGGGAAAAACAACAAATAACACACAAGGGAATTCCCATAAGGATAACAGCTGATCTTTCAATAGAAACTCTTCAAGCCAGGAGGGAATGGCAAGACATACTTAAAATGATGAAAGAAAATAACCTACAGCCCAGATTATTGTACCCAGCAAGGATCTCATTCAAGTATGAAGGAGAAATCAAAAGCTTTTCAGACAAGCAAAAGCTGAGAGAATTCTGCACCACCAAACCAGCTCTCCAACAAATACTAAAGGATATTCTCTAGACAGGAAACACAAAAACGGTGTATAAACTCGAACCCAAAACAATAAAGTAAATGGCAACGGGAACATACTTATCAGTAATTACCTTAAATGTAAATGGGTTGAATGCCCCAACCAAAAGACAAAGACTGGCTGAATGGATACAAAAACAAGACCCCTACATATGTTGTCTACAAGAGACCCACCTCAAAACAGGGGACACATACAGACTGAAAGTGAAGGGCTGGAAAAAGATTTTCCATGCAAATAGGGACCAAAAGAAAGCAGGAGTAGCAATACTCATATCAGATAAAATAGACTTTAAAACAAAGGCTGTGAAAAGAGACAAAGAAGGTCACTACATAATGATCAAAGGATCAATCCAAGAAGAAGAGATAACAATTATAAATATATATGCACCCAACACGGGAGCACCACAGTACGTAAGACAAATGCTAACAAGTATGAAAGGAGAAATTAACAATAACACAATAATAGTGGGAGACTTTAATACCCCACTTACACCTATGGATAGATCAACTAAACAGAAAATTAACAAGGAAACACAAACTTTAAACGATACAATAGACCAGTTAGACCTAATTGATATCTATAGGTCATTTCATCCCAAAACAATGAATTTCACCTTTTTCTCAAGCGCACATGGAACCTTCTCCAGGATAGATCACATCCTGGGCCATAAAGCTAGCCTTGGTAAATTCAAAAAAATAGAAATCATTCCAAGCATTTTTTCTGACCACAATGCAGTAAGATTAGATCTCAATTACAGGAGAAAAACTATTAAAAATTCCAACATATGGAGGCTGAACAACACGCTGCTGAATAACCAACAAATCACAGAAGAAATCAAAAAAGAAATCAAAATTTGCATAGAAACGAATGAAAATGAAAACACAACAACCCAAAACCTGTGGGACACGGTAAAAGCAGTCCTAAGGGGAAAGTTCATAGCAATACAGGCACACCTCAAGAAACAAGAAAAAAGTCAAATAAATAACCTAACTCTACACCTAAAGCAACTAGAAAAGGAAGAAATGAAGAACCCCAGGGTTAGTAGAAGGAAAGAAATCTTAAAAATTAGAGCAGAAATAAATGCAAAAGAAACAAAAGAGACCATAGCAAAAATCAACAAAACCAAAAGCTGGTTCTTTGAAAGGATAAATAAAATTGACAAACCATTAGCCAGACTCATCAAGAAACAAAGGGAGAAAAATCAAATCAACAAAATTAGAAACGAAAATGGAGAGATCACAACAGACAACACAGAAATACAAAGGATCATAAGAGACTACTATCAACAATTATATGCCAATAAAATGGACAACGTGGAAGAAATGGACAAATTCTTAGAAAAGTACAACTTTCCAAAACTGGACCAGGAAGAAATAGAAAATCTTAACAGACCCATCACAACCATGGAAATTGAAACTGTAATCAAAAATCTTTCAGCAAACAAAAGCCCCGGTCCAGACGGCTTCACAGCTGAATTCTACCAAAAATTTAGAGAAGAGCTAACACCTATCCTGCTCAAACTCTTCCAGAAAATTGCAGAGGAAGGTAAACTTCCAAACTCATTCTATGAGGCCACCATCACCCTAATACCAAAACCTGACAAAGATCCCACAAAAAAAGAAAACTACAGGCCAATATCACTGATGAACATAGATGCAAAAATCCTTAACAAAATTCTAGCAATCAGAATCCAACAACACATTAAAAAGATCATACACCATGATCAAGTGGGCTTTATCCCAGGGATGCAAGGATTCTTCAATATCCGCAAATCAATCAATGTAATACACCACATTAACAAATTGAAAATAAAAACCATATGATTATCTCAATAGATGCAGAGAAAGCCTTTGACAAAATTCAACATCCATTTATGATAAAAACTCTCCAGAAAGCAGGAATAGAAGGAACATACCTCAACATAATAAAAGCTATATATGACAAACCCACAGCGAACATTATCCTCAATGGTGAAAAATTGAAAGCATTTCCTCTAAAGTCAGGAACAAGACAAGGGTGCCCACTTTCACCATTACTATTCAACATAGTATTGGAAGTTTTGGCCACAGCAATCAGAGCAGAAAAAGAAATAAAAGGAATCCAAATTGGAAAAGAAGAAGTAAAACTCTCACTATTTGCAGATGACATGATCCTCTACATAGAAAACCCTAAAGAGTCCACCAGAAAATTACTAGAAATAATCAATGACTACAGTAAAGTTGCAGGATATAAAATCAACACACAGAAATCCCTTGCATTCCTATACACTAATAATGAGAAAACAGAAAGAGAAATTAAGGAAACAATTCCATTCACCATTGCAACGGAAAGAATAAAATACTTAGGAATATATCTACCTAAAGAAACTAAAGACCTATATCTAGAAAACTATAAAACACTGGTGAAAGAAATCAAAGAGGACACTAATAGATGGAGAAATATACCATGTTCATGGATAGGAAGAATCAATATAGTGAAAATGAGTATACTACCCAAAGCAATTTATAGATTCAACGCAATCCCTATCAAGCTACCAACAGTATTCTTCACAGAGCTAGAACAAATAATTTCACAATTTATATGGAAATACAAAAAACCTCGAATAGCCAAAGCGATCTTGAGAAAGAAGAATGGAGCTGGAGGAATCAACCTACCTGACTTCAGGCTCTACTACAAAGCCACAGTTATCAAGACAGTATGGTACTGGCACAAAGACAGAAATATGGATCAATGGAATAAAATAGAAAGCCCAGAGATAAATCCACGCACATATGGACACCTTATCTTCGACAAAGGAGGCAAGAATATACAATGGATTAAAGACAATCTCTTCAACAAGTGGTGCTGGGAAATCTGGTCAACCACTTGTAAAAGAATGAAACTGGACCACTTTCTAACACCATACACAAAAATAAACTCAAAATGGATTAAAGATCTAAACGTAAGACCAGATACTATAAAACTCCTAGAGGAGAACATAGGCAAAACACTCTCCGACATATATCACAGCAGGATCCTCTATGACCCACCTCCCAGAATAATGGAAATAAAAGCAAAAATAAACAAATGGGACCTAATTAACCTTAAAAGCTTCTGCACATCAAAGGAAACTATTAGCAAGGTGAAAAGACAGCCTTCAGAATGGGAGAAAATAATAGCAAATGAAGCAACCGACAAACAACTAATCTCAAAAATATACAAGCAACTCCTACAGCTCAACTCCAGAAAAATAAACGACCCAATCAAAAAATGGGCCAAAGAACTAAATAGACATTTCTCCAAAAAAGACATACAGATGGCTAACAAACACATGAAAAGATGCTCAACATCACTCATTATCAGAGAAATGCAAATCAAAACCACTATGAGGTACCATTTCACACCAGTCAGAATGGCTGCGATCCAAAAGTCTACAAATAATAAATGCTGGAGAGGGTGTGGAGAAAAGGGAACCCTCTTACACTGTTGGTGGGAATGCAAACTAGTACAGCCACTATGGAGAACAGTGTGGAGATTCCTTAAAAAACTGGAAATAGAACTGCCTTATGATCCAGCAATCCCACTGCTGGGCATACACACTGAGAAAACCAGAAGGGAAAGAGACACGTGTACCCCAATGTTCATCGCAGCACTGTTTATAATAGCCAAGACATGGAAGCAACCTAGATGTCCATCAGCAGATGAATGGATAAGAAAGCTGTGGTACATATACACAATGGAGTATTACTCAGCCATTAAAAAGAATACATTTGAATCAGTTCTAATGAGGTGGATGAAACTGGAGCCTATTATACAGAGTGAAGTAAGCCAGAAGGAAAAACATAAATACAGTATACTAACGCATATATATGGAATTTAGAAAGATGGTAACAATAACCCGGTGTACGAGACAGCAAAAGAGACACTGATGTATAGAACAGTCTTATGGACTCTGTGGGAGAGGGAGAGGGTGGGAAGATTTGGGAGAATGGCAATGAAACATGTAAAATATCATGTAGGAAACGAGTTGCCAGTCCAGATTCGATGCATGATGCTGGATGCTTGGGGCTGGTGCACTGGGACGGCCCAGAGGGATGGTATGGGGAGGGAGGAGGGAGGAGGGTTCGGGATGGGGAACACATGTATACCTGTGGCGGATTCATTTTGATATTTGGCAAAACTAATACAATTATGTAAAGTTTAAAAATAAAATAAAATTAGAGGAAAAAAAAAATAAAAAAAAAAAAAAAAAGAAGCTGTAGACAAAGGGGCTGTGAAAATTCTCCTTCCCCACACAATTTATTTCTTTAAAAAAAAATACATATTTGGGGTAAATTTTTGACAACTCTGGAGGAACGTGTCTATATGGCAATGTTGGGTCACAGATTTTACTGGCCACCGCTCTTTCTCCCTTATCTTTATAGTGGAATATAAAATAATGGTGAGTCATATAAACTTAGGGTGTCTTAGATTAGATAAAACATATGGTGTTTCAACACTGACTCAGTGGACATGAACTTGAGCAAACTCTAGGAAGTAGTCGAAGACAGAGGAGCCTGGCAACAGTCCCTGACATCACAAAGAGATGGACATGACTTAGCGACTGAACAACCCTAACAGCATGGTGTTTCAAATACCTGGGACTCCATAGTATAAAATTCTTTCCTTCGTCTACTGGTTCACTGAAATAAACCTGTGTTGTTAAGTCACTTTACTAAGTTAAGGTTTACATTATTTACTTCATAGGATTGCTGTGGGGGTAAATAAGTGAGTATATCTAAACACTTAGATAATATCTACCAGGGACCTATTATGTGCTACACTAGAGTCCTATCAGGCAAGGGCACTGAAAGACAAAGAGCATCTGGGATGCCCAGGGGTTCGTTAAAGAGGAGAGAGAACATGTTCTATTGACCAGCAGCATCTAAAAGATTGTTACTTATGGTTTCCTTTCAGACCAATTCAAGTGCATAATGGTAGAAAATGCAGGTATAATCTC
The DNA here is from genome assembly GCF_003369695.1 of Bos indicus x Bos taurus. NCBI lineage: Eukaryota > Metazoa > Chordata > Mammalia > Artiodactyla > Bovidae > Bos > Bos indicus x Bos taurus. The sequence goes on along the minus strand of NC_040091.1, from coordinate 24,323,333 downwards.
CTTTAAATTCATGGATTTTCTTTATCTTCCCATGTGTATTTGCCGTAGTTACTCTTATGAGTCCTTTTCATCTGGAGATCTAGGCCCTTGTCCCCTGGCTTACCCCCCACATACTCCATGGTGCTCTTTGCTATCTGGGCAGCAGGGCAGCTCCCCATGAAGGCTTGATAAGAGCAGTTAGAGGAGTGGGAACAATAATTATTCTTGCCAATATTTATAGTTAAAGTCTCTTCAACATCTTTTATCAGACTTGCAGTGGAGCACTTGCTGCTGACAAGGCTAAAATTACAAAGAGATTCTTTCATTTCTTCTTCAGTGGAAGGATGGGAATAAGATTCAAGTTAGAAAAATCAAACTGCTCAGCGATAGCATTGCATCAACACTGAAACTGGAACTCTTGTGCTTTCATTCTCAACTCTCTTGTTACTCAAATCTTTGTCAGGCTATTTTGTCCCACTTCAATGCCCTAGGAGTTTTGAGCAAACTCCGGCAGATAGTGAAGGACACGGAAGCCTGGCATGCTGAAGTCCATGGGGACACAAAGACTCGGACGCGACTTAGCTACTGAACAACCGCAACAAAGCCCTAGGAACTCAGCTTGCGCGTGCTCAGTTGTGTCCGGCTCCGCAACTCCGTGGACTGTAGCCCGCCAGGCTCCTCTGTCCTTGGGATTCTCCAGGCAAGAATACTGAAGTGGCTTGCCCCTTCCCACTTCAGGGGACCTTCCCAACCCAGGAATCATAATCAAACCGTCTCTTGGTCTCCTGCATTGACTGATGGGTTCTTTACCACTAGCGCCATCTGGGAAGCCTGAATGGAGATTTACATCATTTAAAAAGAAAGACTTCCAATGCAAAACAGAATATGCTAAATGTAAAGTTGTAAAAAGAGCTTTTAGTGCTTATATGAGAGGTGGCAGGATTAACAAAAGATGGGACAGGAAAGGACTTCATGATGTGATTGACCTTGTATATTAAGCTCAAAAGTTACATTACTATGGAGCTAGCAGTGACTAGCGGAGAAGGCAATGGCACCCCACTCCAGTACTCTTGCCTGGAGAATCCCATGGACGGAGGAGCCTGGTAGGCTGCAGTCCATGCGGTCGCTAAGAGTCAGACTCGACTTCACTTACACTTTCCACTTTCATGCATTGGAGAAGGAAATGGCAATCCACTCTAGTGTTCTTGCCTGGAGAATCCCAGGGACGGGAGAGCCTGGTGGGCTGCCATCTGTGGGGTCGCACAGAGTCGGACACGACTGAGGCAACTAAGCAGCAGCAGCAGCAGCAGTGACTAGGCACAGAGTTTTATAAACAAGTGGTGGATGTGATCAGTTTGGTTTTTCTAGAACCAAGATTCTGGCCGTGGCTTGTTTACCAAATGTGGCTCCAGATACCCACAGAGGACCTGTTTAATATATCAGAAATAAGGACCCCAGATACTCTAAATCAACTTGTCCTGTAGATGAGCACAAACCAAAGGAACTTTTATTAAAACAAATAAGCAAGCAAACAACAACAACAGCAAAAAACCTTAAGACTTATATGATTTAAAGCTGGTTTGAGGATACCCAAAGTATAGGATGGCCTACAAGAGAAAACCTGTTACCATTTAGCAAATGCTTAGGATAAAACTGGAAAGAGATGATGAAGTCCTCAGAGAAGGGATGGGAAGCCAGATTCAGAGGCTTGTTGCTGCTTTTTGTTTATGGACACTATTTCTTCCATAGGTAATCTTCTAGGCATTGAAAGTGCAGCAGTGACTTTAAGAAAAAACAAGTGTATGAAAACAAAGAAATACATAAACAAGATAATTTCACATCCTCCTGAAGTTTTTGAAGAGATTAAAACACGGTGGATTGTGCTTTCTGGGAAAAAGCTCATCTGAAGAGATAAAATTTGATATGAGACTTGAATGGGAAAAGGAGCCACTCATGAGAACACTTGAGCAAGAAGTGAGGGGGGGCTGAAACAAGAGCAATGAGATTACTTTTTTGCCTAGAAACAGGCAAGGGTGGTGCAGAAAATGAACAAGCCCTAGGTTTTATAGGGACTTAAAGCTTTAAATGCTGTTAGAGTATAATTTTCAAAAGTTGAAATTATGACAAACATTACACTAATTTATTTTTAGTTCATTAATTTACATACACACATGTGCATATACACGTGTGTGTGTGTGCTTACACAGTCAGGAATACTGAAATAAATTTACTTATAGAAGCTAAACTACTGATAACTATAGGGCAATACCAGGCAATGTTTAGAATTATATCTCTATCAGTATAACACCATTTGCATTTCTGTAAGATAAGAATCATTTGTATTACAATCCATTTTTTACAATAAGTTGCAAAATAGGCTCAAACTCTGTAGAATGAGATAATCCCAGAGGACCAACTACAAAACATCCAGTAGTCCATTAAAAAAATCTAAAAATCCCTTTTGCCTTTTCGTACTCTTTTACAATTTCTCCTAACAGAAAAGTGGGGGGATTTTTTAAGAATTTTAAACAGGAGAGTGATACGCTCTGATTTACATTTTTGAAAGATCGCTTTGACTGTATTTTTCTTTTACTGTATTTACCAATTATTTTATCATTGATTGATAATAAGTTTTGTTTTTCACACTAGCCTGTGAGCTTTGTAAGAGCAGAAATTGTATCTTTTTCACTATCACACTAAAATATTTCAGCAAAGTACATAGCACAATGCCTGGCAAAATGGTTGATAGACAAACATGTTTGTTAATAAAGGAAAAAACCAAAGGACTTATTGACTGATACAATGCAGTATCCCCGAGGAAGCAGAATTTCAGGCTTCTGGTTTGGGAAATTGGGTGGAAATGGATGCCATTTGCAGAGTACAAGATTACAGAACTGGAAACAGACTGTGAAGAGAAGATAACGCTGCCTCTCTTTAACGCCTTTTGGTATCTCTGAAAGAGACCTCCTAGATCTTCTTTAAACCTGGATGTCTTGACTGTATAGCTAAAATCCATTTCCCAGCCTGGCTTATATCGTTAGATATGGCCATTTGACCAAGTTCTGGCCAAAAGAGTGTGAGTGGTAGTGGTGTGGGCTCCCATAAGGATGTACTCATACATGTTCATCTTCTTCCTTTTTTAAAACTATTGAAGCATAGTTGATTCACAAATTATATGAGTTGTAGGTGTACAAGATTATATGAGTTGTAGGTGTACAACATCAGTTCAGTTCAGTCGTTCAGTCATGTCAGACTCTTTACGACCCAATGGACTGCAGCACACCAGGCCTCCCTGTCTATTGCCAACTCCCAGAGTTTACCCACTCATGCCCATTGAGTCGATGATGCCATCCAACCATCTCATTCTCTGTCTTCCCCTTCTCCTCCTGCCTTCAGTCTTACCGGGCATCAGGTCTTTTCAAATCAGTCAGCTCCTCACATCAGTAGGCCAAAGTATTGGAGTTTCAGCTTCAGCATCAGTCCTTCCAATGATCATTCAGGACTGATCTCCTTTAGGATGGACTGGTTGGATCTCCTTGCAGTCCAAGTGACTCTCAAGAGTCTTCTCCAACACCACAGTTCAAAAGCATCAATTCTTCAGTGCTCAGCTTGCTTTAAAGTCTAACTCTCACATCCATACATGACTACTGGAAAAACCATAGCCTTGACTAGATGGACGTTTGTTAGCAAAGTAATGTCTCTGTTTTTTAATATTCTGTCTAGGTTAGTCATAACTTTCCTTCCAAGGAGCAAGTGTCTTTTAATTTCATGGCTGAAGCCTCCATCTGCAGTGATTTTGGAGCCCAAGAAAATAAAGTCTGTCACTGTTTCCACTGTCTCCACATCTATTTGCTATAACATGGTGGGACCAGTTGCCATGATCTTAGTTTTCTGAATGTTGAGCTTTAAGCCAACTTTTTCACTCTCCACTTTCACTTTCATCAAGAGGCTCTTTAGTTCTTCTTCACTTCACCATAAATGTGGTGTCATCTGCATATCTGAGGTGATTGATATTTCTCCTGGCAATCTTGATTCCAGCTTGTGCTTACTCCAGCCCAGTGTTTCTCATGATGTACTCTGCGTGTAAGTTAAATAAGCAGGGTGACAATATACAGTTTTGACGTACTCCTTTTCATATTTGGAACCAGTCTGTTGTTCCATGTCCAGTTCTAACTGTTGCTTCCTGACCTGCATACAGGTTTCTCAAGAGGCAGGTCAGGTGGTCTGGTATTCTATTTGCTTTAAGAATTTTCCAGAGTGTGTTGTGGTGTACACAATCAAAGGCTTTGGCATAGCCAATAAAGCAGAAGCAGATATTTTTCTGGAACTCTCTTGCTTTTTTGATGATCCAGTGAATGTTGGCAATTTGATCTCTGGTTCCTCTGTCTTTTCTAAAACCAGCTTGAACATCTGGAAGTTCATGGTTCATATATTGTTGAAGCCTGACTTGGAGAATTTTGAGCGTTATTCTACTATTGCAGGAGATGAGTGCAACTGTGTGGTAGTTTGAGCATTTTTTGGCATTGCTTTTCTTTGGGATTGAAATGAAAACTGACCTTTTCTGGTCCTGTGGCCACTGCTGAGTTTTCCAAATTTGCTGGCATATTGAGTGCATCACTTACACAGCATCATCTTTTAGGATTTGAAATAGCTCAACTGGAATTCCATCACCTCCACTAGCTTTGTTCATAGTGATGCTTCCTAAGGCCCACTTGACTTCACATTACAGAATGTCTGGCTCTAGGTGAGTGATCACACCATCGTGATTATCTGAGTCATGAAGATCTTTTTTGTATAGTTCTTCTGTATATTCTTGCCACCTCTTCTTAGCATCTTCTGCTTCTTTTAGGTCCATACCATTTCTGTCCTTTATCGAGCCCATCTTTGCATGAAATATTCCCTTGGTATCTCTAATTTTCTTGAAGAGATCTCTAGACTTTCCCATTGTTTTCCTCTATGTCTTTGCATTGATCGCTGAGGAAGGCTTTCTTATCTCTCCTTGCTATTCTTCGGAACTCTGCATTCAGATGGGTATATCTTTCCTATTCTCCTTTACCTTTCGCTTCTCTTCTATTCACAGCTATTTTTAAGGCCTCCTCAGACAACCATTTTGCCTTTTTGCATTTATTTTTCTTGGGGATGGTCTTGATCCATGCCTCCTGTACAATGTCATGGACCTCCATTCCTAGTTCTATGGACTCTGTCAGATCTAACCCCTTGAATCTATTTCTCACTTCCACTGTATAATCATAAGTGATTTGATTTAGGTCATACCTGAATGGTCTAGTAGTTTTCCCTACTGTCTTCAATGTAAGTCTGAATTTGGCAATAAGGAGTTCATGATCTGAGTCACAGTCAGCTCCCAGTCTTGTTTTGGCTGACTGTATAGAGCTTCTTCATCTTTGGCTGCAAAAAATATAATCACTCTGATTTCGGTGTTGACCATCTGGTGATGTCCATGTGCAGAGTCTTCTCTTGTGTTGTTGGAAGAGGGTGTTTGCTATGACCAGCATCTTCTTTTGGGAGAACTCTATTAGCCTTTGCCCTGCTTCATTCTGTACTCCAAAGCCAAATTTGCCTGTTACTCCAAGTATTTCTTGACTCCCTACTTTTGCATTTCAGTCCCCTATAATGAAAAGGACATCTTTTTGGGTGTTAGTTATAAAAGGTCTTGTAGGTCTTTATAGAACTGTTCAACTTCAGCTTCTTCAACATTACTGGTCGGGGCATAGACTTGGATTACCGTGATATTGAATGGCTTGCCTTGGAAATGAACAGAGATCATTCTGTCGTTTTTGAGATTGCATCCAAGTACTGCATTTCAGATTCTTTTGTTGACTATGATGGCTTCTCCATTTCTTCTAAGGGATTCTTGCCCACAGTAGTAGATATAATGGTCATCTGAGTTAAATTCACCCATTCCGGTCCATTTTAGTTCAACATGGTGATTTGATATTTTCATAAATTATACTGTATTACAAAGTTACTACAAAATAATGGTTTATGTCCCTGTATTGTACAATATATCTTTGCTGCTTATTTACTTTTTGCATAGTTTTGTGCGGCTTAATCCCCTACCCCTAGCTTGTGCTTTCCTACTTCTTTCTCCTCATGGGAAGCTACTAGTTTGTTCTATCTATGAGTCTGTTTCTGTTCTGTTGTATACATTTGTTTGTTTTATGTTTTAGGCTTCACATATAAGTGATAGCAGAGTATTTATCTTTCTCTGTCTGACATATTTCATCATAGTATACTCTGGTCCATCCATGTTATTGCAAATGGCAGAATTTCATTTTTTTTCATGACTGAACAATATGCCATTGTGTGTGTGTGTGTGTGTGTATGGGCTTCCCTGATGGCTCAGAAGGAAAGAATCTGCCATCAATGCAGGGGGACCGAATTCAATCCCTGGGTTGGGAAGATTCCCTGGAGAAGGGAATGGCTACCCACTCCAGTATTCCTGCCTGCAGAATTCCATGGAGAAAAGATCCCAGCAAGCTACATTCCATGTGGTGGCAAAGAGTCAGACACAGCTGAGCAACTAGTACTTTCAGTTTATATATATATACATATATGTATATATATATATGTATATATATACAAATATATATTCTTTTTCTATTTACCAGTTTGGGGCATTAGATAGCTTCCATATATTAGCTGTCATAAATAATGCTGTTATGAACATTGGGGTGCATTCATCCTTTTGAATTAGTGTTTTTGTTTTCTTGGATATATCCAAGTGTGGAATTACTAAATCAAATGACAATTCTATTTTTAGTTTTTTGAGGAAACTCCATATTGTTTTTCATAGTGGTTGCATCAATTTATAATCCACCAACAGTTTCCTGAAAACTATAAAACATTGGATGAAGGAGTTTTAAAATGATACAAAGAAATGGAAAAATATCCTGTGTTCTTGGATTGAAAGAACTAATATTCTTAAGATGCCCATACTACCCAAAACAGTCTACAAATTTAATGCAATCCCTATCAAAATACCTATGACATTTTTCAAAGAATTAGAATACATAACCCTAAAATATATATGAAACCAGAAGGGACCCTGAAGTGCCAAAGCAGTCCTCTTCCTTCTTTTACTGACTGTATGTCAACAGCTAGAGGCACCTTAAAAGCCACTTGTTGGATGACAAAATCTTGATTATCCTAGGAAAACTAGACTTAGCTTTGTTTCCTCTGGGTTCCAAGAGTGTTTTAAAAAAATACTTAAAAGGTATTTTTATTTAGCATTTACTTGATTTTGTTTCCCAGTATAATTATGTACATTTTAATCTTTTTCTCCTACTTGTAAGCCTGTAATGTAATGTTTCTCAAAGGAGTGCTATTTGTGTCTTGGACTGGGCAATGCTTTATTGTGTGGGATTGTGCTTAGTTTATTTGTCATCCACTAAATGCCTGTAATTCCCCTGACTCTACCTCTCTGCACTTCACACGGCAATCACTGTGAAAAAGAACTGCCCTTACTTAACTACCACTTCATGAGGATAATGTCCAGGATGTTAGTTTTTCTGTGTTTGACAGAATAAACAAGGAAAAGAACTTAAGTTGGAAAGAGTGGTATCAGTCCTAGCTCTACCATGTAAGAACTGGGTAATTTTAGATAAGTCTCTTACTTCTGTATTTTCATCGGTAAACGGAAGTCAATAAAATCTACCCCATAGGGTGATTTTAAGAATTAAATAATGCAAATTTTCTGGACATTTTGTTTCAGTACCTCCTTTGCTCTTATTTAAATTAAATGAAATTTTAGAAATATTTATTATATCATTCTTTTTCCTGGAAAGTCTATGGCTCAAAAAAATTAAAGGAAATGTGTATGTGTGTATGCCTGGAGAAGGAAATGGCAATCCACTCCAGTACTATTGCCTGGAAAATCCCATGGACAGAGGAGCCTGGTAGGCTACAGTCCATGGGGTCACAAAGAGTCGGACATGACTGAGCGACATGACTTGACTTCACTTTACTTTATGTATGTATGATTGCGATTATATGTGCCTGTTGGCATTGTATTCAGAAAAGCAATTGTGGAAGAATTCCAATTATTTAACACAAAATGTTTGTTTTCATTATAGAATTTAATTTCCTGCAATGGTCAACATAACATAAATGATTTTCACAGTTTGAAAAGAAAAATTCCAGAAACATCTGAAAGTAAATTTTAACTCTGTCAAATTGGGATGGAAAGCATAGCACTCGGTTTGGTAAACGATCAAAGGGTGAGCTCATGGCTGTTTCTGACTGACTGATTTTTGGTTTGTGTTTTGTGTTTGTTTTTAGGGTAGAAGTAAAAAGAGGAAGACAATGAGATCTTTCCAAGCCTGTCTGAAAGAAAATGAGAACTACGTCATTGTCTCTGAAAGCACAAACGTGATGAAGCTGCAAGGGGGGCTCTGCAAGGAGGGGTGGTTGACAGTATGGGAAATTGCAGCCAGGCCATTTGTCATGAGTGACACAGCAGACTCTGCTCTGCAGCCTGGGTCTAGACGGTGGAAGGAGCGGGACACCCTCACAGGACGGTGCCACAGCCTTCCCTTCTGCTTCTTGTGCCTACTCCTGGGTTCCTGTGGGCCAGGAGCTAGGGGAACTTCATTTGTGCCTGGCGTGTCGGTTTCCTTCACTGAGGAACACAGGCAGTGGCAGGGGGAGGGGCAGCAGTACAGAAAAATCAGAGGAAGCATTCTGCTACCCAGGCAGGAGAGTAGCCTTGGAATATTTGTTTACAGTTTAGAATAGCTCAGTTGGTAAAGAATCCATCTACAATGCAGGAGACCTGGGTTCGATTTTTGGCTTGGGAAGATACCCTGAAGAAGGAAATAGCAACTCACTCCAGTATCCTTGCCTGGAGAATCCCATGGACTGTAGCCTACCAGGCTCTTCTGTCCATGGGATCGCAAGAATCAGACACGACGTACTGACTAAACCACCACCACCTGATTTTAACTTGACTCATAGTTGATGTTCCATAATTTTTTTAAAAAAAAGAAAAACTATGAGTAACTGAATCAATTTGTTATCATCTTTCCATCAACAAGAAACAACATACGTCTATACATAGGTTTAGTGAGATGGGGTCTTTTACAATCACAGAACACAAAGAGATACAGGGCAATGAAAGAAGGGTTTGTGATTAGTTTTGTAAACCATTAAAAAAAGAGAGAGAAGATTAGAGAGTTAGGGCAAAATTGTTAGTGAGAGTTGCTACGTCAAAACTAAATGCAAGACAGAGTCAGGCAATCTTCTCTGAACTGTCCTAATACTTGAATATGAGATACACTGGTGTGATGCGGGCATATTGCTCTGGGGTTTCTGTGTCTTGTCCTTCCTCCCTAGTTAAATAAGCACACAAACAGAACCTAGCCACCCAATTATTGATAGCTAATAAACATTGACCAAATATCATTGTTCACATGCTAATAGTTTTGGTATTGCTGGCATAGCATAGGCAGAGAAGGAAAATGGATTGTCCCTTTCCCCATTTATTTCATACATTTCGCTGGTAGAAGTGACAGGGTTGTATGTTTGTTATCCATCAACCAGATTCCCAGAGCACATATTTCTGACAACACCCTGCCAACAATGGGGACTCTTTTACCTTCCAGCATGTTACACTATTTCACAAATCCCCGGCTACACAGTGTTCACAAAGGAAAAGTACACATTGTAACGATGTCAAGTGATAGCTGTTCACCACAAAATAATCACAGGGCTGAGTAACCCCAAGGGGGATGTGAATCTCTGTGACTAGAGATTTCTAGACAAGAAAAATACATTTGTTAACACAGACCATTTTGGTGAGCAAAGCACCTGGCCACTTGCTATAAAGGATAAATTTGTATTTTTTATTTCATGGCCAGTTTTCCTCTTCCAGGGACTTAATTATCCCATGTACACTGTTTGCAGCAGAGACACAGACAGACACAGCAGTCTCATTTAATCTATTAGATTTCATTTTTCCACTCCCTCAAGGTACAGAGGCAAATTCCAATTTAGTAATCAAGACTTAAATCATCGAATAAATAACTTCAGTTTTCATCCTTGTTCACTGAGCCAGTTGTATGAACAAACACAATTTTTTTTTTTAATGCCAAGTGTGCAAATGGGCTTACCGGGACATTGTATTCAGAAATTGCATAAAAATGCCCAAAGCATTCAGAATGTGAGAGCAGAAAGAGTGGTTTCAATGTCCAAAGACAGAAATATGTCTCTGGAGATGGGTCTCTTTTTTAAACAGAAGTATAGTTGATACTTGAAGAAGGCAATGGCAACCCACTCTAGTACTCTTGTCTGGAAAATCCCATGGACAGAGAAGCCTGGTAGGCTGCAGTCCATGGGGTCTCGGAGAGTTGGACATGATTGAGAGACTTCACTTTCACTTTTCACTTTCACACATTGGAGAAGGAAAAGGCAACCCACTCCAGTGTTCTTGCCTGGAGAATCTCAGGGACTGGGGAGCCTAGTGGGCTGCTGTCTATGGGGTTGCACAGAGTCGGACACAACTGAAGTGACTTGATTTCACTTCTTCTTCAGAGTTCATATATAAGTGATATCACATGATATTTGTCTTTCTCTTTCTGACTTGCTTCTCTTAGTATGAAAAACTCTAAGTCCATTCATGTAGCTGAAAATGGCACTATTTCATTGTTTCTAATGGCTGAGTGATACTCCAGATATATCTGTATCCAATCTTCTTTATCCATTTATCTGTTGATGTACATTTAGGTTGTTTCCATGTCTTAGCTATTGTAAATAATGCTGCTATAAACATGGGGGAGAATGTATCTTTCTGAATTATAGTTTTGTCCAGATATATATATGCCCAAGAGTGGCTTTGCTGGATCATACAGCAACTCTGTTTTTAGTTTTTTGAGGAACCTCCATACTATTCTCTATAGTAACCACTATAGAGAGCCACCAATTTACATTCCCATCAACCATATAGAAGGGTAGAAGGATCTTTTTAAAATTTATTAATAGTTACAGCAGTGCATCGTGAGTGCTAAGTCACTCAGTTACGTCTGACCGTTTGAGACTCCATGGACTGTAGCCTACCAGGCTCCTTTGTCCATGGGATTTTCCAGGTAAGAATACTAAAGTGAAAGTGAAGTTGCTTAGTTGTGTCCGACTGTTTGTGACCCCAAGGACTGTAGCCTACCAGGCTTCTCGGTCCATGTGATTTTCCAGGCAAGAATACTGGAGTGGGTTTTCATTTCCTTCTCCAGGGGATCTTTCCGACCCAGGGATCTGAACCCGGGTGTCCCACATTGCAGGCAGACACTTTACCAACTGAGCTACCAGGAAAGTATACTAAAGTGGGTTGCTATTTCCTCCTCTAAGGGAGCTTTCCCACCCAGTGATTGAACCCACCTCTCCTGCATCTTCTACATTGGTAGGCAGATTCTTTACCACTGAGCCACATGAGAAGCCCAGATAGGACAGATTATTTCACACACACAACAAAAAAACACCAAACTATGACCCAATAACAAAGAGATAAAAGCAACCTTAAAGTTCTAAGTTAGCTCATATGCAACAAGGGTAGGAATTATTTTGTTTCAAAAAGGTAATCTGTTTATAGAAATGGTTGAGACATCCACTTTTCATTCTTCATTCATTTATTCATTCATTGAATTAAATACTTTTGAATGCTTGAGATGTTCCAGACACCATAATAAAGGAGATATGCTGCTGCTGCTGCTGCTGCTAAGTCGCTTCAGTAGTGTCCGACTCTGTGTGACCCCGTACACAGCAGCCCACCAGGCTCCCTGTCCCTGGGATTCTCCAGGCAAGAACACTGGAGTGGGTTGCCATTTCCTTCTCCAATGCACAAAAGTGAAAAGTGAAAGTGAAGTCGCTCAGTCGTGCCTGACTCTTAGCGATCCCATGGACTGAAGCCTGCCAGGTTCCTCCGTCCATAAAATGAGTAAATCGGAACCCTTGCCCAGAGTTTCTTACATAAACAAACAATTGCGAATAGTTCAATAAGCTATGGGTAAAGATATGCTCAGGGCATCACAAAATCATCAGGAAGAGGCGTCAGCTCTGTCCAAGGGTTCACAAAGAGTCTCACAGAATCTGATGCTCAGCAACAGTCTTATAAAAAAAAAAAAAAAAAAAAAATTACCAAAGAAATGAAGGTGAGGAATAGGGCAGGAGAGATAGTGAGGAAGAAGGCAGTGAAAACTATTATTTCTCCTTCCTGCTCTTACTCAAGGAAGACCCATTGTCTTTGTTTGAGTCAATAGAGAAAAGGGACTCTGAGCAGTATTTTAGAATGAGCGCCAGCTGATGAAATATTACCCGCCATCTCTTCCAGAGTAACAATAGCTTCTACTTGCCAATAACCCAACCTCATGGCAGGAACTGTGCTACGTGCTTCACACACTTGATCTCGGTTGATTCTTTCAGCAACCTTAGCAGACTGGTATTTGTATCTCATTTTACATATTAGGAAACAGAAGTTCAGTTAGATAAGTTGCTTAAGGTTACACAGCTAATAAGCGGATATTGAATCCAGATTCAAGTTGATTCCAAAGCTTTGCTCTTGACCTGGACACCAGATACCTCATTATTAATTACATAGTATTTTCAGACTTATTTTAGCATGCAAATGGAGATAAACTGTGAAATGAAGACAGTGTTTATATTTTAATTTTATAGCTAAAAAGACCTGTGCACAAAGGTTAAAGACCCATCTTGAGATCAAGCCATAAACTCTATACCTGGGAATATGGCATCATCACTGTCTTATCCGTTCAGCAGATCCCTTTTCAACAATTCTAAATGTGTATTGAAAACTCTGTCACCTCTGTCTTTCATATTCTCCCTCTTTCTATGTCTCATAAAATAACTCAGGTAGATGGTTAAAAATTAAATATTTCCATTTTGTAAATAAACTCATTGCTATAATTTGTTTTATATTCCACATATAAGTGATAGCATATCATTTTTTTTCTTTCTCTGTCTGACTTACTTCACTTAGTATGATAGTTTTCTAGGTTACAGACATAGAAAACAAACTTATGGTTACCAAAGAAGGTAATCAGGAGAGGGATAAATTAGGAGTTTGGGATTAACAGATACATGAAGTGAAGTGAAGTGAAGTGAAGTCGCTCAGTCATGTCCGACTCTTTGCGACCCCATGGGCTGTAACCTACAGGCTCCTCCATCCATGGGATTTTCAAGGCATGAATACTGGAGTGGGTTGCCATTTCCTTCTCCAACTATATATATAAACTAGATAAACAGAAGAGACCTACTGTGTAGCACAGGGTTGTTGCAGTTTAGTTGCTAAGTCATGTCCAACTCTTGCAATCCCATGGACTATAGCCTGCCAGGCTCCTTTATCCATAGGATTATGCCTGCAATAATATTGGAGGGGGTTGCCACTTCCTACTGCAGGGGACCTTCTTGACCCAAGGATCGAACCATGTCTCCTATGGGTCCTGCATTGGCAGGCAGATTCTTTACCTCTGAGCCACCAGGGAAGCACGCAGCACAGGGAGTCATATGCAATATCTTGTAACAACCTGTAATGAAAAGCATCTGAAAAAGAATATATACACCTGAAACTAACACAACCTAGTAAATCAACTGCACTTCGGTTAAAACTTCAATATTAAATGGTGTTCAATAAAAAGTAAAATTTTCTCAATCCATCCCCTCGCTCCAACCTTCTTTTTAAAAAACCCTTTCTAATGTCTATCATCATCCCATATAATGTATTTATATATTTATTTCTTGATTCATCTACTTTAAACTGCATATATTGACATTTTCTCTTAAGTCATATATTTTCACACAAAAGTTTCAAAATTCTCTACTGTGGCAAACAGGAACATTTGAGAAATACTGCAATGCAATCATGTTAAAAAGAAAGGGTAGGGGGAAGGACTCTCTTTTGAAGCAACTTTACTTCTCCAGCAGCAGAAATGCAAAGGGGAAATAAATTTGAAAAGAATGCGAGTGTATTCTTTTTATGTGGTAACTCTATAAATGTATTTCCAGCCATCTTCTTTTCTCCAAAAAATGAGGTACAAGTCCATCACTGACTGTATTTTTCCTTTACCAATACCTCAATTACATTTTTATATATTTTATCACAGGAGCCATTCCTATAAAATTTTATCTGACCCTAGACACTCATATTTACTGAAGACATGCAGCCTAAAAAAGATTAGCTCTGACTCTTTTGAACAATCACAGTAGATATCTTTGGAGCCTTAGTAGTGAGAAGACTGGGATGGCTGGTACTGGCTACTCTGAATTTATTCCTGAATTCTGACTGCTACCTGAAAAAGTAGCCTATCCCTCGTCTTGCATACTTCTATCATCTCTGCTGCTTTGAAGACTTCTGCTAAAAATCTGCTTACCTATCACCTCTCTTCCAAATTAAATCACAACTTCTCTGAGAGACAACCTCAGGACTGCCCTTTGGTCTCCACACTCCCCACATTATCTTCCAATGACCACTAATGTCAGGTCACTGGTAATGCCAGAAGAGCCCCAGCTCTGGGATAGGATGGTGTGGCAGAGCTACACTTTGACAATGAAGGTCGATAAAGTTCTAGATTTATACGACCACAGCTTGAGGTGCATTCTAAGAGAGGCCACCTGCTTGCAATGAACTACTCGTCCATCCATCATGCTGTCCTGTGAGAGTGAGAGGAAATAAGAAAGGGGATGGAAAGAATGCAAGAATATGCTCTAGAGCTGTCTTCAGCAGTGTTATGTTTTCTTAGATTCTGTGTTTGTTTGTTTGGCATCCATTAATCACAGAGCCAAAACAATGGTCAAAGTTGTTTACATTTCTCTTGTGATCCAACTTTTGCAGGCGTACAATATTTTCTAAGCCTTAAATCAACCCAGAGCCAGGCACCAAAGGACTAGGGACAGGCTCCATGTCCCATGCTATGCTATACTATGTCACTTTAGTCGTGTCCGACTCTTTATGACCCCAGGGACTATAGCCCGCCAGGCTCCTCTGTCCATGGGATTCTCTAGGCAAGAACACTGGAGTGGGTTGCCATTTCCTCCTCTAGGGGATCTTCCCGACCCAGGAATCAAACCCATATCTCATGTCTCCTGCATTGGCAGGAAGGTTCTTTACCACCAGCACCACCAGGCCTGTTGGAATTATTCAAGCTAATAGTCAATTCTAAGCTATTTCCTCTCCCGCTTCTTGCCTTTCTCATGGACACCTCATTAAAGGTGGTAGCCTATGCTCTTCCTTCACTCTTGCTTCTGCCTCCTGATCGAACCTGGTGCCTCCTCATGTGGTCCTGTATGGCATACCATGCTGTGGCCCCTTTTCTTGAGAACTGTAAGTAGTAAATTCTTTCATGTCATCACTCTATCGCCTTTATAAACTAAAAGCTGAGAACATATAAAGTAACACATAGGCACAAATCAAGTAGCTTATTCACTTACTGGTCTAAGATGAAAAATAAAACTATAGGCTCCAGAAAAGTAACAACCACCCTCTACTGTGCTTGCAAATTAAAATGCACATACAGCAAAATTCACTAAGAAGCTAGTGATTTCTGCATCTCTTTTTACAGAGCTCCAAAATAAATACTGTCTGCTGGCCAATATTCCAGTCCCTCTAATCCAAATGTATCAAGTTCATCCAAAGGAAGGGGCTGAGGTTAGGAGAGTAAGAAGACAGAAATGTTATTCTTAAATCAGTGCTTGAGGCCTGAGATCCAAAAGTAATTTTTTTGTACAATCACTCCCCTGACCAATCCTAGTCAATTGGTCAGTTAGTAATTCTCGTGGAATGTTCTTGAAGGGAGCTCCAGGGGTAGATGCTAGTGGACTAGGGGATGGTTCACTACTCATTGAAGATCCTCACAGTGTCTCTATACGTGGGGAAAGTGAATTCACAGAGAGGACTAAATATACAGTCAACATATGGAGAAATTGTGTTCTGGATTCTGACCATAGGAAGCTATTCTCTTCCTGGACAATAAACATAAATGGCTAGAGACAATGACTGTTTCTGGTGCTGGATGAAAGCCTGGTAGTCCGGGCCCACTCTATGTGAGGAGTCTTGGATGAACACATAAAAGGAAGGAACTGTTTTCTGCTCAGGTGGTATCTTCAGGCCTGATTTAATCTTCAGATTTGACAGAGAGAGAAGGATGTTGGAAGCAAGTGTCTAATTCTAGGTAGTAGAGGAACTGGGAGGGATGTTGAAGGAGGTGGGATGAAGACGTGTTTTTAAACGTCTTTATATCCCCTCGGATATAAAGTTGAGACTGAAAGTGAAAGTGGTCTTTAAGAGCTGAGAGGAGTCAGATAAACAACAGAGGATGCATCCGCTTCTACATTTGAATAATGTGACCCAGACGTCAGACCTGGGTAGGAATCCTGAATCCGTCACTTGCTGTGTGACAAGTGACACTCTGAGCAAGTTTTCTTGTCCTCAAATTCTCCTCTGTGACTTGGAGAAGAAGTAACTTTTGCAGGAGACAGCACTGTAAAGCACTTCACATTATGTGAGTTTCGCTAAATATTCACTATCATTTGCTACCTTTTTACAATGCTATGTTTCCTGGAATGTTTACTTTTGAACTCTGGAAATGCCCCCCTGTTTTGTGCCAGTCTCAACCTATCGAGAGTGATGTTATCAGCTGGGAATGCCTTGGGGCCCTAATGCTTATGATGGATCTACCCCACAACAGGTTTTCCTAGGCCTGGGAGCCAACTGTGGCTGGACTGGCTTTTGTGGTTCTTATTATGATTATAAGAGGTACCTCAGCAGCAACTATCAGGGAACTTTGAAAAAAACTCATAGGTACTAAAGAGTACACTGCGTTCCCAGGACCACACAGGGAGGTCCTATGTACAGAAAGACAGAGAGAGAGCTTGGACCTGAGCTTCTGCCTTTATTGGCATCAAAGATGGGATGCCTAGGGTTTCACAGGTTCACTCTTTATTGGTGAAATTTTTTTAAAGTGGATATTAAAGTGCAGGAAGGGAAAAGCAAATGGTCAGTTACCTAGGTCACAGAGGGCTTTCTGAAAAGGAAACTTCATGTACGGGGTGGCCTGGCTCTTTCTCTAGTTGTGTAGTTGGCAATGTGTTTATTCAAGATCTCTCTCTGTTCAGTCGTTCAGTTGTGTCTGACACTTTGCAACCCAATGGACTATGGTCCACCAGGCTCCTCTATGGGATTGTACAGACGAGAATACTGGAGTGGGTTGCCATTCCCTCCTCCAGAGGATTTTCCTGACCCAGGGATCAAACCCGTGTCTCTTGCATCTCCTGCATTGACAGGTGGATTCCTTACCACTAGCACCCACCTAGGAAGCCATTTATACAAGATGGATGACTTGAAACGGATGTCTCTGAAATTCAAAACAATGTCAAACTCTTACACTGCAATAAAAAAAGCTAATTTTCAGGCACTACATCCCTTGCCTGTGCCCTGGCTTAAAAATGGTAGTTTCAAATATCAGTTCCAACACCTGTGGAATGAATGGTCTGGGAAAGGTGATGCAATCTATACTTGTATTCCTTGTTTCTATAAAAAGGAAATAATCATGATGCTCCAAATTTGTTGGGGAGACTAAAGACCAATTCAGATAGACTGTAATACACCTCCGTAGTGTCTGATTAGGAGAAGGCAACGGCACCCCACTCCAGTACTCTTGCCTGGAGAATCCCATGGACGGAGGAGCCTGGTAGGCTGTGGTCCATGGGGTCGCGAAGAGTCTGACACAACTGAGTGACTTCGCTTTCACTTTCATTTTCATGCATTGGAGAAGGAAATGGCAACCCACTCCAGTGTTCTTGCCTGGAGAATCCCAGGGACAGTGGAGCCTGGTGGGCTGCCATCTATGGGGTCACACAGAGTTGGACACGACTGAAGCGACTTAGCAGCAGCAGTGTCTGATTGCTTCACCTACCTGGACACGTCACTTCCCTCCATGTGCCTATGATCTTTCCTCTGTATCAAGTGGGTAATGATGTGCTTACTTCACTTAGGTGTGGGGTTTATTTGAGTTGACACGTGTTCACATGTGAAGAACACTTAGAAGAATCCTAGGACATAGATTACATAAGCATAAATAGTGGCTATTATTACCATAAGTGCTCAGAAAATAAGAACTGCTGCTGCTTCAGATGAAAAGAATGGCAATGATGATGATAACTATGATGGTAGTGATGAATTCTCTGGTGCCTATTCTAAAAAAAAGAGTTGCTCTAGAATGTGAAGAGGTTTGAAACTGAGCTGTATATTTGCTCCCTGTGGGCCTAGTTGGTGAATAATGTTCTTAAGAAAATTCCCAACTAAATATTGAGGGGCTGACTGTGGGGCCCCTAAATATTCTGGTGAAGTAGCTGATTGAACAATTCCACTTAGAGGAAATAGTCTGGCTCAAATATGATGCCCAAATCTGTTATTCCTCTAGTCCCTCTTTTCAGTTTCCACGGAAATCTTTCTCAATTTTCTTGTGTTGCGCTCCATCATGCTATATCTAATTGGGCTTCCCTGGTGACTCAGTGGTAAAGAATCTGCCTGCAGTGCAAGAGACCCGGGTTCAGTCCCTGGGTGGAGAAGATCCTCTGGAGTAGGAATTGACAGCCCACTCCAGTATTCTTGCCTAGAGAATTCCATGGACAGAGGAGCCTGGTGAACTACAGTCCAGGCGATTGCACAGCATCAGACACTACTAAAGCAACTGAACAGCAGCAGCAGCAGCCTATATCTAATTATTCACCAGATTTTACAAATTTCATCTCAAATCAACTTTCACACCCAAATCAACTTTCTCCTCTTTCATTTCTTGAACTTACTTATTTGTACTTATTTGAAAATGCATATTAAGTCTTTATTTGGTTCCTGACATCTTCAGGGCTTAGGGGACAGAAAAATAAAGACAATAGTCTCTGTTCCTGCCTTCAAGGAGCTCACACTGTAGAAAAGGAAACAGATAGCAAACCTAACAAATATGCAAACAAAATATGTGCAAGTTGTGATAAATACTGAGAAGATATGCAGGCAATAGTAATCAGGAAAAGACAATGTAGATATGGAGTGTGGTGGTTAATTTTATGTGTCAATTTAACTGGGCCATGGGATGTCTAGATGATTGGTTAAGCATTATTATGGATGTGTTCATGTGGGTGTTTCTGGATGAGATTAATATTTGAATTGGTAGGCTAAGTGAAGCAGATTGTCCTCCTCATTATTCGTGAGCTGCATTCAATCAACTGAAGGCCTATAAAGTACAGTTCCAGTTGAGCTATTCCAAATCCTGAAAGATGATGCTGTGAAAGTGCTGCACTCAATATGCCAGCAAGTTTGGAAAACTCAGCAGTGGCCATAGGACTGGAAAAGGTCAGTTTTCATTCTGATCCCAAAGAAAGGCAATGCCAAAGAATGCTCAAACTACCGCACAATTGCACTCATCTCACATGCTAGTAAAGTAATGCTCAAAATTCTCCAAGCTAGGCTTCAGCAATATGTGAACTGTGAACTTCCAGATGTTCAAGCTGGTTTTAGAAAAGGCAGAGGAACCAGAGATCAAATTGCCAACATCTACTGGATCATGGAAAAAGCAAGAGAGTTCCAGAAAAAACATCTATTTCTGCTTTATTGACTATGCCAAAGTCTTTGACTGTATGGATCACAATAAACTGTGGACAATTCTGAAAGAGACGGGAATACCAGACCACCTGATCTGCCTCTTGAGAAATTTGTATGCAGGTCAGGAAGCAACAGTTAGAACTGGACATGGAACAACAGACTGGTTCCAAATAGGAAAAGGAGATCGTCAAGGCTGTATATTGTCACCCTGTTTATTTAACTTATATGCAGAGTACATCATGAGAAATGCTGGACTGGAAGAAACACAAGCTGGAATCAAGATTGCTGGGAGAAATATCAATCACCTCAGATATGCAGATGACACCACCCTTACGGCAGAAAGTGAAGAGGAACTCAAAAGCCTCTTGATGAAAGTAAAAGTGGAAAGTTAAAAAGTTGGCTTAAAGCTCAACATTCAGAAAACAAAGATCATGGCATCCGGTCCCATCACTTCATGGGAAATAGATGGGGAAACAGTGGAAACAGTGTCAGACTTTATTTTTCTGGGCTCCAAAATCACTGTAGATGGTGACTGCAGCCATGAAATTAAAAGACGCTTACTCCTTGGAAAGAAAGTTATGACCAACCTAGATAGCATATTCAAAAGCAGAGACATTACTTTGCCAACAAAGGTCCGTCTAGTCAAGGCTATGGTTTTTCCAGTGGTGGTCATGTATGGATGTGAGAGTTGGACTGTGAAGAAGGCTGAGCGCCAAAGAATTGTTGCTTTTGAACTGTGGTGTTGGAGAAGACTCTTGAGAGTCCCTTGGACTGCAAGGAGATCCAGCCAGTCCATTCTGAAGGAGATCAGCTCTGGGATTTCTTTGGAAGGAATGATCTTAAAGCTGAAACTCCAGTACTTTGGCCACCTCATGTGAAGAGTTGACTCATTGGAAAAGACTCTGATGCTGGGAGGGATTGGGGACAAGAGGAAAAGGGGACGACAGAGGATGAGATGGCCGGATGGCATCACTGACTCGATGGACGTGAGTCTGAGTGAACTCCGGGAGTTGGTGATGGACAGGGAGGCCTGGCGTACTGTGATTCATGGGGTCACAAAGAGTCAGACACGACTGAGTGACTGCTCTGATCTGACCTGAAAGTACAAAATGACTGAGTAAGAGAGAATTGGCTCTTCCTATACAACTACCTTTGAGCTGGGACGTTAGTCCTCTCCTGTCTTCAGATTTAGACTCAGAATGGAACTCACATCATCAGCTCTTCTGGGTCTCCAGCTAACCAAATGCAAATCTTGGATTTCTCAGCCTCCATAAGCACATGATCCAAATCCCTTTATAGTAAAATTTTTATTGTTATGTATATGGGTTTCCCTGGTGGCTCAGATGATAAAGAATCTGCCTGAACTGTGAGAGACCTGGGTTTGATCCCAGGGTTGGGAAGATCCCTTGGAAAAGGGAATTCCTAGCCCCTCCAATATTCTTGCCTAGAGAATTCCACGGACAGAAGAGCCTGGCAAGCTACAATCCATAGGGTTGCAAAGAGTCAGACACGACTGAACTGACTAACACTTTCACTTTTTGTAGATATATATGTATGTGTGTGTGTGTGTGTGTGTTTCCATCTCTATCTTTCTATAAACCCAATTAATTTTCTGGAGAATCATGACTACTAAATGGGCTTATGGAAAGTCTGTCTGGAAATCTAACACTTGTGCTAAACTCTAGAGAATCAGAAAAACCCAGGCATGGTAAGAGCCAGAAAAAATATATATATAATAATTCCAATAAAATGGAAGATGAGAGCAAAAGCCCAGCTAAAAAGAAATAAAATGAAAGCAGTGAGCATGAGATTATATCAAATAGAAAAGCAAGGTCCAGATTGCTTGGGTTTGATCAATAAGGAAGGAACTTAAAATTTTTCCCTAAAAGCACTGAAAATCCAAATAACTGGCCCTCAATAAATATTTGTGGGACAAATGAATTAATGGATAAGTAGTTATTTCCCAAATGGTGAAAGTAATTCGAAAACTGTAAAAAGAATGACTATTTTTCCCCCATTCCTTGGTAATTTTCATATAGCAGGCCTGGCAGATGGGGGCAAAGGGGAGGATGCAGATAAAAGTTGGCCTTGTCACAACCGATGAGCAGAGGCAATGGATGTGCAAGCCCAGCACAAATGAGTTTCCTGATATGTTTGCAGTTTGGATTTTTTATCTGCCGTAGCAGAATGTGTGTGCACTAATGCGGACTACATTTACCAGATATCGTAAGCAATGAATCATCCACTCGGTAATGAACAAGGAAATCTCTCTTCTTCCCAGGAAGCCGGTTGCAGCTTTACACAAGAGCACCCTCTTCTGTGCAGTTGCGGCCCCAGATTTCAGAGAAACGGTGATGGTCCCCCACAATCCTGCTGCAAGCTGCATCCTGACAGTCAAGACTAAGGGAAAGCAAGCCCTTCTTAGCTTCTGTCCTTTCTTCCACACTCCCAAAGGCCATAGAATGCAGGATTCACCTGGAACACTTGCCTAAGCATGGGGAAAAGGCAGAGAGTGGAGTTTGGAGCACTTTATTGGGAAGGGAAATGGAAGTGCTTTTTACCTAATAAAATTCTACCTCATCACCCAACATAACAGGGGTCATCCAGCATGTTCTGGCCCACCAGCCCTGGGAGCCAGGGGAGCCAAATGACACCCAGAGTCCACAAGGCAGAGAGATACTCAGAGATTAAAGAAGAAGAACCAGTACAAACCCTGCATGTATACTGGTTGTGCTGTACTTTGAATGGAATGACTTTAAGACAAAAGAATTGGGCTCTGGTACAATCTGGCACTGCTTATTTGAGGGAAAGTTAGCAACTGTGGGGGCACTAAGTAGAGAGTACTCAAGTATTTATTGAACAAGTGAAAATATTGGCTTCCCATGTCTTTCAGAAGAGGGGAAACATGAAATCTTGTCAGCCATTTGTATCTTTAATTTACTAGTTATTTCAGATAACTAAGGTCACAGTATTACTCCACATAGTATAGCCGCAAAACCCAGTATGTGCTGCGTTCAGTCACTTCAGTCACTCAGAGTCCTACTCTCTGTGACCCTGTGGACTATAACTCACCAGGCTCATTTGTCCATGGGATTCTCCAGGCAAGAATACTGGAGTGGGTTTCCATGCCTTCCTGCAAGGATCTTCCCAACCCAGGGATCAAACTCCTGTGTCTTACATGTCCTGCATTGGCAGGTAGGTTCTTTACCACTAGCCCCACCTGGAAGATCCCGCCAAAACCTCAGGAACATACAAAAATGCATTTATGTAGCTCACAGCTGTGCTGGTTGGCAGCCCAGTACTATTGATCTCAACTGGGCTTGCCCAGCCATCTGCTTCCGCCTGGGGTCATCTGAGAGCTGCTGATTTGGGGTGAGCTCAGCTGGATGGTTAGAGTCTGTTGCTTAGGACTTTCACTCTCCTCCTGAGATGAGCTGTCTGTCCTTAGGCATATTCTCTCTATGGGCATAGCAGATGTTTAAGACTGTAAGTTTAAGCAAGAAGACACTTTTCACGACTATACTGCCTTAAAAGAAAAGAATCAAAAATATATATATATATACACACTCACAATGTTGTTCATTGTTGTTCAGTCACTCAGTCATGTCCAACTCTTTAGGAAATGGCAACCCACTTGGATATTCTTGCCTGGAAAACTCCATGGACAGAGGACCCTAGCAGACTACAGCCCATGAAGTCTCAAAGAATTGGATATGACTGATCAACTGAGCACCATAGATATATATAGATATAGATATATAGATATATATAACTAAATCACTTTACTGTACACATAAAATTAATGTGACATTGTAAATCAACTATACTCCAATTTAAAAGAAAAAAAAATTTAAAAAGATCCTACTGCTTTATGGCTGCTGACCTCCCATTGGTCAAAACAACTCACAGAGCCAAGTTCACCATTGTTGAAGTGGAGAATCACATTTTTTGCATGGGGGTCATGGGTAAGGAGTGACTATTTCTGAACATGAATCTTATGTACTGTGTAGAACTGTTTTTGTTAGATGAGTCAAGGCAGGACAAGTTAACACAAGTAGAAAAATGGCATGCATGACTAGTGAAGTCACTCAGTCATGTCTGACTCTTTGCAACCCCATGGACTATAGCCTACCAGGCCCCTATGTCCATGGGATTTTCCAGGCAAGGGTACTGGAGTGGGTTGCCATTTCCTTCTCCAGGGGATCTTCCCAACACAGGGACCGAACCCGGGTCTCCCACATTGTAAGCAGACGCTTTTACCCTCTGAGCCACCAGGGAAGTCCAGACATGCATGGGGCCTGGACAACTGAGCACATCCTGAGGGCTAATTCACAGGTTAGCCTATATCCCTTAGTCCTGAAAAGGACACAATGAAGTTGACAATATCAACCTCATTTTATAGAGGAAAAGGTTGAAGCTGTGAAAGTGTTAGTTGATCAATGGTACCGACTCTTTGTGTGACCCCACAGACTGTAGCCCACCAGGCTCCTCTGTTCATGGAATTCTCCAGGCAAGAATACTGCAGTGGGTAGTCATTCCCTTATCCAGGGGATCTTTTCGACCTACGGATCGAACCCAAGTCTCCTGCATTGCAGGCAGTTTCTTTACTATCTGAGTCACCAGGGAAATCCTGAGACTGTGAAGGGATGCAGAAAAATGCTTAAGATCACTGAACTAGGAAGATGCCGAGTCAGGACTTGAACTTCGATCTGCTCTGTTCCAAATCCTATGCTCTTTACCATTGTGACTAAGATTGGGAAACTACCCCAGGAAGTAACCTTAACTTGTCCCAGTTCTAATCTTTAGATGAACATAAAGCAAATGTAGCCCCTTTCCCATAAGCCCATCTTTCTCATATTTAGAGTCAGCTTCCTTGTCTTCTCTCCTTGAGACCATGAAAGCCCGTTTCTCTGTTCATCTTCCTAATTCCATTTCCCTGGACTTCATACTTTCCTAAGTGTCCAAGTCTAGGAATGACAGAGATAAACAGATCTGGAGGAAACCATTCAGAGAAGACTTTCATAAAGCAGCACACTATAGAATGAAGACAAGTGGCCAAAGCAGAAACAAGGCATTTTATATGTGCTAAAAAGCAAGATGAAGACTTGGGGAAAGGTAAGCAAATTTGGTTGATACAACTACCAGGTGGTGTTTTTGGGCACACTGATCATACTATTCCTGGATATTTAGATCAGGGAGCACATATTAAGAAAGAAACAGAAAATAAGAATACTTAGAACTGACCAACTAGAATGATGAAGAAATCCAAAACCACATCACTGGAAGAATTTTTGGATACACTCAGGCTTTGCAGCTAGGGAAAGAAAAGAGATTTGTTAAAGCATGTGAGGGGTTATCATGTTGGAAAAGGGATTAAGGCTTTAGCAGGAAGCGCTAATACTAAACGGTAGAAGTTAAATATTTCTACACAACTTGATAATTAGAGCATGAAATATTAGAGCTGGCTAAATAAAGCTCTGATTTCCTTGGGAGACAGTATATTTTACTGAAGTTTCAAGAAAAGAGTGGGTAATTAACTTATTAAGAATTGGTCAAAGAGATTGGAATTGAAGTACACATTGGACTAACTGAACTTTTTTTGAACTAGCTGAACATTAAGATCTTTTCCAAATTTGGAAATTCCATTAAAGAAATCCAGAGAAATAGCTTTTTATTACTATAAATTATAATTATAATAATGGTAATAATAATAATCCATTATTCTTCTATTTTGTAGTATGGAACATACCATCACATACTCAAAACCATTTTGTGGGACAGGTAGAATAGGTGTTTTGTTTCCATTGTATACAAGGGACCAAGATTCAGAGCTAAGTGATTTCCCAGGACATTCAAAGTAAGTAAAGGCCAATACATTCATTCAAAGTAAGTGAAAGAATTGAGATTCTTCCAAGAGCCGCATTGTATCAATACTATTGCTATCAAATCAGATCACGAAGAAAAAGTTAATGACAACTCTAGATATTGTTGGGGAAAGGAAGAGCTGATTTCAGAATTGTCAGCCAGGACTTCCTGTTTGGAGGGCTCAGAGTCATGTCTCCCTTTATTAATCTACTAGGAAACTAGCAATGAGCACCCTTAACAAGCCAGCAAGCCTCTTGTACAACTTACTCTGCAATTGCCTTGCTTTGACTGTACCCTGAGATCTTGCCAAAAAAAAAAAAAAGGCTTATTTATGATACAGTACAATCAAGGGAACACAATCCAATTGGCAACTTTTTCTTTAACAAACTTTAGAGCTTTGATTGGACTTCCCTGGTGGCTCAGATGGTAAAGAATCCACCTGGGATTCTTTACCCACCAGGTAATTCCACCAGGTCAGAGACCTGGGTTAGGAAGATTCCCTGGAGGAGGGATGGGAAGCCCCTCCAGTATTCTTGCCTGGAGAATCCCATGGTCAGAGGAGCTTGGTGAGCTACACTCCATGGGGTCACAAAGAGTCAGACTGAGTGACTAAGCACACACAAGGGTTTGATTAGCTTTACTTGGTTTTCGATATTCTGACTTTGAGGACACTGTTTCCCCAACTGTTTTGTGTATTTCATTTCTGCATCTTCACTTTGGACTAGATGGACACCGCCTCCCTCACTTTCCCCTCTATCTTCACTGCCCTACAGTTCACAGGGCTGAATGAGGGCAAGCAGGAAAGAGGCTAATTCAGCTCCCCCCTCTCCCCACCTTCCTCATGCCAGCCTTCCCCCCAAGGGGAACCTTCCCTTTCTGAAGTGGAGAGCTGTCCACGCACCCCTTCTGTCCCCAGGGACCAGCAGCACTCCTTCAGGTTACTTGTTCCCAGGTAATTTTTCAGCTCCCTATCAGCATTTCACAGCCTTGACTTTCCCGACTGAAAGAAGACTAATTAAAATGGCAAACCCTGCATTGATTTATTACCATATGGGTGAAAACAGTAAACCAGCTCGACAGTGCTAATGCGCCTGCTGCTCTTTCACCCCTCCCCCACTCTCCACACCTGTTCGCCGACCGACCAAGGCAGTGAGGAAATGGTGACATGAGTGCAGTGAGATTCCCCTGTGTTCCCTCTGATCCAGGTCTCTTTACCTCCCCCCATTCCATCTACCCCGCCATCCACCCCTAGAGCAAGGAACCCCCAGAACATGGGAGAATCAACTTCGACTTGACTGAGGCATTCTGCCCATCTCTCATCCAGTCCCAGGGGGACACTCGTTATCACTGCATTTCACAGATGAGAAATCTGAGAGTCCAAGAGATGAAGTAATTAACTCAAGGTCACAGGGCTGCTAGACAGACTACTAATTAAACATGTACACTTGAACAAGCCAATAATTCTTCATAAAGCTTTATTCAGTAAATACCTTTTGAATATTAACCATATGCAAATACTGCTCTCAGGGTTAGGAGATGAATGAAATGATAGAAGTAAGCCCCTTGTTTCAGAAAGTGGGGAGGACACTCCAGGAGCAGACCTCTAATATGAGATCCTGACAACTCTCCATGCCCTCAGAGAGCCTAGAACGAAGGAGCCAGAAAGCAGCCAGGCTCTGGGTGCTCAAGTATAGGATCTTTTCCTGATTTACGTCACTTGAGTTCAGTCACTCAGTCATGTCCAACTTGTTGTGACCTCATGGACTGCAGCACGCCAGGCTTCAATGCCAGGCTTCCCTGTCCATCACCAACCCCCAGAGCGTGCTTGAACTCATGTCCATCGACTCAGTGATGCCATCCAACCATCTCATCCTCTGTCATCCCCTTCTCCTGTCTTTAGTCTTTCCCAACATCAGGGTCTTTACATGATTTACATCATTCCTCTATTTGTTCATTTAGAACCTCTACTGACTTCCCTCCTTCTACTGCTTCCACCTCATTTCTCTTCTTTTCACAGCAAAATCCCCATAGTATTATATACACCTTTATTTTTGTAAGCAATACTCTTTAGCAACTTATGTTTTAAAATTATGCAAAGCTGAGGCTGGCACAAAAGGCCCTCCCACAAATTGCCTGTGACCAACCACTGTTATATGTCTTCCTCCACACCCTAAATTCTTTCTATTGTGTTATTTCCCTTATATCATTTACCACCATCCAGAATTTTCTTACTGGTCTGTTCATTAGTTAATTGCCTGCTTTCCTTCTACAAGGATGGGTCTTGTTTATCATTGCAAACTTAGGACCTAGAATAGCAGGTAGACTAGAGGAGATCAAGAAATATTTGTTGAATGAATGAATGAATGTATCACCAAGTACCCCAATTATGCACTCTCCACAGTCTTACTCAAGTGTATTTATTCAAACTCATCAGAGATTTGTCTATCATGTATTCTTATGTCAGATCTGTGACATTGCTTAAGGGTTATAGATGAAATGTGTAAACTGCCTAACATAAAGTCAGGCATATAGGAAGTACAAAATAATTATATGATGATTATGTAGGGGAAAGGAAGATTCTATCCTCTAAAAAGTTTAGAGTTATTCTGAACACTATGAAATGTGATTAACAAATCATATTGAAGCTAAACCCATATGCAAAGACCTTGAGCCGGAACACCACTCTTTGCCAGAACAAGAACCACCAAATTCAAATGGATAGGGCAGCAGTAGCATTAGAAGCCAAATCAGATGAAAAATGGGTTCCAGACAAGAAGTCTGTGGTGGGAACAAAAGGAAAGAAGGCTGTTGGCATTAAGAAGCTGACGAAGTCTTTGGTGGGAAAAAAAATAAAGGCTGCAGTGATCAAGAAATCAGCAGCTGAAAAGAAGTCCACAGAAAAGAAACGCATCACAGAGGAAAAGAAGGCTGCTGCATAAATTTAAACTTGTTTTTTGTAAAGATCAAATCATCTTGGACAGCTAATCTTGAATAAAGACCTTATGAAAGAAGAATGAGAAAAAATGAGATTCACAAATGGAATTTTTAATGACAAGCTATTACACTAGGTGTTGTCCACAGGCTCATGAGCTGAGCACCGAAGAATTGATGCCTTTGAACTGTGGTGTTGGAGAAGACTCTTGAGAGTCCCTTGGACTGCAAGGAGATCAAACCAGTCAATCCCAAAGGAAATCAGCTCTGACCATTCATTGGAAGGACTGGTGCTGAAGCTGAAGCTCCAATAATTTGGCCACCTGATGTGAAGAACTGATTCACTGGAAAAGACCCTGATGCTGGGAAAGATTGAAGGCAGGAGGAGAAGGGGATGACAGAGGATGAGCTGGTTGGATGGCATCACCAACTTGATGCACATGAGTTTGCACAAGCTCCAGGAGTTGGTGATGGACAGGGAAGCCTGGTGTGCTGCAGTCCACAGGGTCGAAAAGAGTCAGACACGACTGAGTGACTGAACTGAACTGATTACACTAGGTGCTGAGTTGAAAGACCCACATAAATATAAGCTCATTTCTGGGTTTAATAACCTACCTGGGTTAAAACCCATATGAAATCTAAATGACCATATGTGTTGAATAATTCAAGACAAGTTGGCTTACCAGGATAGTACAATAATTATTATATAATTGTGATGTTGTTGTTTTTCAGTTGCTAAGTCATGTCCTACTCTTTTGCAACCCCATGGACTATAGCCCATCAGGCTCCTCTGTCCATGGGATTCTCCAGGCAAGAACATTGGTGTGGGTTGCCATTTCTTCCTCCAGGGGATCTTTCTGACCCAGGGATTGAAGCCACATCTCCTGCACTGCAGGTGGATTCTTTATTGTTGAGCTGCAGCTAATATTTATAGGGCTCTCGTGATGTGAAAATACTTGATACACAGCGTCTTATTTAATTTTTACAGCCCAACAGGTATGAGTATAAACCCACCTTTATAGATGATGAAAGAATTTAGGAAATTATTTCTTTTGATGATGCACCAAGAGAGGATGTGGAAGAATCTGCACTTCAAGTCCAAGCGCGTTTGCTAGGAAAGCTCATTCTTCTAACCACTAGGTAATGCTAGTGTGACAAACTGCTCATCTATGTAGGGCTGGCAATTTTGAGCAAACTGAACCAAGCATTTAAGTTGGGATGCTAATTTTTCAAGTTCGAAAGCGGTGGACTTGAAGCCATTTTGGATGGCGTCATTTGGGAAGACTGCACACAGACTAATGCAGTGAAGTGGCTCTGCAGGGACTGTTCGGGAGTGTGTTCAAGGGCGCAGCAAGGTGATGGCATGGGTCTTCCTGCTGTGGATTAACTACAGTCTTATCCAGTACTGATTTTTTTCTAGGGCAATGAAACTCAGCCTCATGGTTTAGAGCTGTGATATAGAAAAATGAAAACTCATTGCACAATGCACTCTAGAAAAGCATCCTTCCGTGTTCTTCAGAAGATGTGCACCATTGTCTCCCACGCACCATGGCCTTACAAAATGTCATTACACAGAAACCCATGTGTCTGTTATCTCAAAGCATCTGCCTTTGTACATCTGGTGTCTCAATTTTGCCTAACATCACGGTTAAAAGACACTGGCTTGAGGGGCAAAAATCTTGTTACCAACAAATTCCATTAGAAAATGGATACAGAAAATGAAGTGGGTACATACAATAGAGTGTTATACTGCCATTTGTGACAATACGGATGAACCTGAAGGACATTATGCCAAGTGAAATAAGCCAGACACAAAAAATAAAATACTGCATGAACTCACTTATATGTAAAATCCTAATGAAGCTCATAAGATCAGAATTAGAATGGTGGTTGCCTGGGGTGGGCGAGTGAGAAATTGGAGGTGATGGTTAAGGCTACAAAGTTTCACTTACACAAGACAAGTAAGTTCTGGAAATCAACTACTCTTAGCATAGTGTCTTTAGCTATCAGTACTGTATTGACTACCTGAATTTTGCTAAGAGGTGAGATCTTGTGTTTTTGTTTTTTATTTACCAAACCAAAAAAAAAAAAAAAGTAATAATAAAGGAATAGTCAGGTTCAATCCCTGGACCAGTTAGATAACCTGGAAAAGGAAATGGCAACCCACTCCAGCATTCTTGGCTGGGAAATCTCATGGAGAGAGGAGCCTGGCAGACTCCATGGGGTCACAAGAGTCAGATACAACCGACTAAACAACAATGACAACAAAAGGGGTAGGAGGAAATTTGGGAGATGATGCATATGTCTGTGCCCTTGATAATGTTGATGGCTTCATGGATGAATACTTACCCCCAAGCTCATCAAGTTGTATACATTAAAGTCTACAGCTTTTAACATATCAATTACTGATAAACAGAGTGGCTTAAAAAAAAAGAAAAGGGAAAGAAAATGAGAGAGGAGCATAAGGGAGAATTGAACATCTTCTAAAGAAGGAGAAAATTGGGATGTGGCTTAGGACAGGTTGATAAAAAATTTGAAGAATATTTTTCACTGAGTTTAGAAACTAGCCTGAATTTCTGATATCACATTGTAGATATTAATTTTTGTTTACTGAAGATTATTTGTACAAGTGTGACAAATATCTCCTAGGACAACAATAAAAACACTTCTAAGACTAAAGACTCAGAGGTAATCAAGTAGTGTTGATTTCAATGAGTACAGTAAAGCAATCCACATATGCAGAGATACCATGACTTTTTTCACAGAATATCTATTCAGAGGGGAAAAAAGTGATTCAGTTCAGTTCAGTTTAGTTGCTCAGTCCTGTCCGACTCTTTGCGACCCCATGAATCGCAGCAGGCCAGGCCTCCCTGTCCATCACCAACTCCCGGAGTTCACTCAGACTCACGTCCATCGAGTCAGTGATGCCATCCAGCCATCTCATCCTCTGTCATCCCCTTCTCCTCCTGCCCTCAATCCCTCCCAGCATCAGAGTCTTTTTTAGATGTGAAGATTTGATGATTATCAGCTAGCTGGTGTTGAAGTGCATCAGTTCAAGATTTTCAGAGTCGAGTTATACTTATGACGATGATTCACAATCACTTATTAGAATATAAAGAATGGGCATATGCATGCGGTTGGGATAAGGGAAGTGTCACGCGAGTGTATGTTTCTCGGTTCTTTGTCTCATCACAACAAAGATTTGGAGTGCCGGACATTAAAACCCCCTCAGTGTGTCACAGCTCTCGGGTCTTGGATAGACCCTGTTATAGCTCTCAGGTCGCGAAAGGACCATGTTATAGCTCTTAGACAAATCAGTGTTACAGCTCAATGTTACAGCTCTATTTTATTTTGAAGATAGCAGGAAAATCCGTCTTCGAGGCATGAGGGCACGTCGATCCAAAGACGTGAGGAGAACACCGCAGCGCACGGGGAAGAGAGAGAAAGAGAGAGAGTGCGAGCTTTGGCTCCTCTATTTATATGTTTATCTCTCCCTGGGCCTGTCCTATGGAAATTGGGCCAGCCAGGAGTGTTGTTTGTTTTACCTGAGGTCCTCACTCCAGTCCTCAGACCTTCCTTTGTTCTATTTTTGAGGGCTTTCCCCTTCTTTGTCTTTTAGCCACCGCCATTTTGGACTCCTTTTCCCTATTCTACCTACCTAACAGAAGAAAGAAAGAAAACATGAGAAAATGCTTCAGAATAAGACTTGACAAATCAAGTCATACTCAGCTCTAGTTACATAGAGAAGTAGGAATGTCAGCAGTAAGATAAATTAAAGTGACCTTTGTCAACTAAAAACTACAGTCACAAACTAAAAGTAGAGAGTAATTTATTTGGTGGGAAGGTTTAGGACTCCAAGCCCTGGAGACAGCATCTCAGTAGCTCTGAGAAAACTGCTCCAAGAAGGCAGGAGGGGAAGTCAGGCTATATACAAGTTTGCAACAAAGGAAGCAGGCAGTCTGAACATCAAAGATCAGGTATCAAGAGAAGGAATTTATCATTCTTTGTATGGGAAGATGTAAGCCTCTGGGCTCACTGAATTCATTCCTCTAATATGCATCTCAGATATCTGGGGCCAATCCTGTTTTCTTGTTCACCTTAAGGAGTGGCAGATGGCTGCTTCTTGCATTTCCCCAGCTCCTCAGCAATCACCGTGGGGGGTAGCAGCTAGCAGCATCCGCGGGATCCCAGTTTGAGGAGCCATCATTCACATTTGGAGACCAGAAATCATTGATGGCTGTAAAATTTCTTTTTTATTGATACGGCAGAAAATATTTTCTTTTCACACCTTCTTAATAATATGCTCAATGCACCTGAATCTCATTAGAGAAAGTAATAACCCAGGTTAGGAGCAACAGGAGCCTGTGGTCTGCAAGAATTCCCTGTGTTCTCTTCCATTCTAATACCCACCCTCCCCATGCCACCACATACCAGCCAAAGAATGAAAGGCTACTGCTGTTAAGTGCTAAATGGTCAACTGAGCCATGGTCTCACCTGTCGGCTAACCAAAGGACATCACCTCAGAGATTTATCTAGAATTTAGTAAAGTATCCTGCCCTTAAAGCTGATGGGAGCATGGAAGCAACAAACCAATGAATACCTTGGAAATAATCTCCAAGGGTCAATGGCAACTCAAGTCTCCCACAAGAAGCACACCTTCCCTACCTCCCTCACTCCATCCCATCTCTTCCTCATTTTGTTGCTGTTATAGTTCAGTCATTAAGTTATGTTTGATCTTTGTGACTCCATGAACTGCAGTATGCCAGGCTTCCCTGTCCTTTCCTATCTCCCACAGTTTGCTCAAACTCATGTCCACTGAGTCAGTGATGCCATCCAACCATCTCACCCTCTGTCTTCCCCTTCTCTACCTGCCCTTCATCTTTCCCAGCATCAGAGTCTTTACATCCAGTGGCCAGAGTATTGGAGCTTCAGCCTCAGCATCAGTCCTTCCAATGAATAGTCCAGGTCGATTTCCTTTAGGATTGACTGGTTTGATCTCCTTGCAATCCAAGGGACTCTCAAGAGTCTTCTCCAACACTACAATTTGAAAGCCTTATTTCTTTAGCACCCAGCCTTCTTTATGGTCCAACTCTCACATGCATACATGACTACTGGAAAAACCATAGCTTTGACCAAATGGACCTTTGTCAGCAAAATGATGTCTCTGCTTTTTAATACACTGTCTAGTTTTGTCATAGCTTTTCTTCAAAGGAGCAAGTGTCTTTTAATTTTATGATTTCATGGCTTCAGTCATTGTCTGCAGTGATTTTGGAGCCCAAGAAAATAAAATTTGCCACTGTTTGCACTTTTTCCCCATCTATTTGTCATGAAGTGATGGGACCAGATGCCATGATTTTAGTTTTTCGAATGCTGAGTTTTAAGCCAGCTTTTTCACTCTCCTCTTTCACTTTCATCAAGAGTTCTTTAGTTCTTCTTTGTTTTCTGCCATTAGAGTGGTATCATCTGCATTTCTGAGGTTGTTGGTGTTTCTCCTGGCAGTCTTGATTCCAGCTTGTGAGTCATCCAGCCCAGCATTTCTCATGATGTATTCTGCATACAAGTTAAATAAGCAGGGTGACAATACACAGCCTTGAAGTACTCCTTTCCTAATTTGGAACCAGTCTGTTGTTCCATGTCTGGTTCTAACTATTGCTTCTTTATCAGCATACAGGATTCTCAAGAGGCAGGTAAGGTGGTCTGGTATTCCCATCTCTTGAAGAATTTTCCAGTTTGTTGTGAGCCACACAGTCAAAGGCTTTAGTCTAGTCAATGAAGCAGGTTTTTTTTTTTAATTCCCTTGCTTTTTCTTTGATCCAACGAATATTGGCCATTTGATTTCTGGTTCCTCTGCCTTTTCTAAATCCGGCTTGTACATCTGGAAGTTCTTGGTTCACATATTAGTGAAGCCTAGCTTGGAGGATTTTGACCATTACCTTGCTGGCATGTGAAGTGAGCACAATTTTCGGGTAGTATGAACATTCTTTGGTATTGCCCTTCTTTGGGATTGGAATAAAAACTGACTTTTTCCAGTCCTGTGGCCCCTGCTGGGTTTTCCAAATTTGCTGACATATTGAGTGCAGCACTTTAACAGCATCTTATTTTAGGATTTGAAATAGCTCAGCTGGAAATCCATCACCTCCACTAGCTTTGTTGGTAATAATGCTTCCTGAGGCCCATTTGACTTCACACTCCAGGATGTCTGGCTCTAGGTGAGTGACCACACCATCATGATTATATGGGTCATTAAGACTTTTTTTTTTTTGGTATAGTTCTTCTGTGTACTCTTGCCATTTTTTATTAATCTCTTCTGCTTCTTTTAGGTCCTTTCTGTTTCTGTTCTTTATCATGCCCATCCTTGCATGAAATATTCCCTTGATATCTCCAATTTTCTTAAAGAGATCTCTAGTCTTTCCCATTCTATTGTTTTCCTTCTTTGCACTGCTCATTTAAGAAAGCTGTCTTTCCTGTCCTTGCTCCTCTCTGGAACTCTGCATTCAGTTGGGTATATCTTTCCCTTTCTCCCTTACCTTTCATTTCTCTTCTGTTCTCAGCTATTTGTAAAGCCTCCTCAGACAACCATTTTGCCTTCTTGCATTTCATTTTCTTTGAAATAGGAACTTATTTGTCCATGAGACAGTATAAAAAATTTTAAATTGTCTTGACTCAAGGTGAAAATAAATAAATTGCCGTCAGGTTTAGTCTGTCAGAAAACGTTCTTCCTTCTTTTCTGAAGAGGATTCTTTAGCCACAGGGCAATTCATCAATGTTTGGGGATATAATGCTTCACCTTTGACAGATGTCGCCATGTGTGGCATCCCTTATCACCCACTGCTTGTAACACCGCAGAAAGCTGTACCCCTCCTGTCATGCTCTCTCTTCTGCAGGCCCGTTTCATCACCTCAGTGAAACCTGTGTTTGATTTGTTACTGAAAATGAAGTTACTTTATCATACTAGAAATAAAAACATACAAAATTTGCTCTTCAAGATGAAATTTGACAGTACTAGGTACCATGGTACCAGGCCATGTCCTACTGAGTTGTTGGATGTCATTATCTAAAAATATTAGGTTTCTTTTCCCAGAGAAAATGTTGTGTGTGCATGCTTCAGAATCAGGAGTGGGGTTTCCTCAGAATGTCACTGACCAGATCATTCAGAACAAAAAGCCCCTTCCCATGACCCTTGAGGACAAGAGGCAAGAAAAACTCACTTCATTAATTGTCATGGTGATGTAGCACAGCATCTTCCCTAATTGTAGCTGAGAAGAAGATTCCTTGGGAACCAGGTGGGTTTCACATCATTCCACTTCCTGCACCTGTGTGTGATGGGTTGGAGATTGGTTTCAACTTCTTTTTTTTTACAAGTTAGAAGTTATCATTGAAATTTCCAAATGTGTGGTAGATCAGTTCCATTCTATTCCCTTAGTGAACATATATATCTTTGTGACTCCAAATGTTGGATTCTAATAAAAATTCTGGGGTGACTTGGAGTTTCAGGCTGGAATGTGTCAGCCCAGGAATTTTGGGTCCAGCCCTGGGTCTCTGGTCAGTCCCCTTTTCACTCCTAGCTGGATTCTACCCTAGGAAGGACCTTTTTGTACTTATTAGTGGGCACTACAGTCTGTCCCTCAGAGCTCAATTTGCAAATCAGCCACCCCTGTCCACCTAGACCACTTAGGTCCAGGGTGTACACAGACCCTGCAAGTGCTTAAAGATGGCCCAGGGTCATTTGGGCAGCAGATTCCAGGGTCCTGACAACTGGGCAGAGTTTAAACAGGAGGATGGATGAGGAAGCATGGGAAGGAACAGGATGGATAAAACCTAGGGAAAAGCCCTCTAAGGCATGGAGGCCAAGGTGGGCTGGCTCTTGTTGAGTCTAAGGGCATAACTGCATTCCACTCCAATTATTTTATTATAGATGGATATCATCTTTTTTTTTTTTTAATGCATTGAACTTTTAATTTTACTTTATTTTACATAGCTGAAGTCAATGACATTTTGCACAGGATAAGAATCAATTTCTTTTTGGCTAAGAAAATTAAGGTGCTATTTTATTAAGCACTACTGATGCATAAGTTTTAATCATATATATTGGATTTGGACAAGGGGTTAAACGAAGGGCTTGGTCTTCTCCATGATTTCTTTATGGTCTCAGTGATCTTCTCCACCCATTTTATTAATCAGTGAAAAAATCTGGCCTGCATTGTCTGTCGGACTCCCAGTCACCTCTCAGAACCACCCGACTTGGCTCCTCAGTGGTTGAGGACAATACAAGAGCAAGGGGCTAAAGACAGATTGACCAAAAAGCACTCAAATTTCTCTACAGGTTGCCACTCCTACTCATGTGTGCAAAAATCTCCCTGTCTTAGTCATTTCTATAGTGGGCGATTCGGAAGTAATGACAAAGCACACAAAAAAGTGAACTAGTTCAGGGCCAAGGTCTAAAATGCATTCTTTCAACAAGTATATATTGAGTATGTACTCCTTTCCTGAAACACATCAGGAGACAATCCAGATCCCTAACCATCCCCTCTAAAAAATGTTTTGTCCTTATATGGCTTATAATCTGGTTAGAAAGGATGGAAAGTAAACATTACATAGAAAAAAATAAGTAAATATAATATATATAGTATATTAGAAGACTAAAAATGTAATTTTATCATACAATAAAGAAATAATAGCAAGATAAGGAGTTGGGGTGGCAGTTTGCAGTTTTAAAGAGGGTAACACTGATTAATAGGGTGATACAAGGAGATCAGTCCTGGGTGTTCATTGGAAGGACTGATGTTGAAGCTGAAGCTCCAATACTTTGGCCACCTGATGCGAAGAGTTGACTCATTTGAAAAGACCCTGATGGTGGGAAAGATTGAGGGAAAGAGGAGAAGGGGACAACAGAGAATGAGATGATTGGATGGCATCACGGACTCAATGGACATGAGTTTGGGTAAACTCCAGGAGTTGGTGATGGACAGGGAGGCCTGGCGTATTGTGGTTCACGGAGTCGCAAAGAGTCGGATACGACTGAATGACTGAACTGAACTGAACTGAACTGAGTAAATACTTGAAGCACATGAGGGAATTAGCAGTGTGAATATCTGGGGACAAGAGTTTCTGGGCCCTGGAGACCATCAGCACAAAGGCCTAATGGTTCACAAGCCAGAAAGAGACTAGCATGGCTGAGATGAAGTCAGTGGTGGCACGGGGTGAAGCACAGTAAATATAATGTCAAAGAGCCAGCAATGGCCAGATCTCTAGGGCATATTGGTTTAGAACAACATAGAATGCAATTTTTAATCTGAATGAAATGAAAAGCCATAGGAATGTTTTGAGCAGGGAAATGACACCGTCTGACTTGCATTATGAGACCTATTAGTTTGGAGAGATTGGACTGCAGAGGCACAAGAGTTGAAGCATGGAAATTAGGAGTGAGGCTATTACAGGAATCCTGGAGGACGTGTTCCCTGGACCTGGTAATAAGAGTAGCGGTGGTAGAGATGGTTAGGAGTGGTAGCATTTTGTCATATTTTGAATGTACACACATCAGGAACTTTTGACAATCAGGAATAGGGGATGGGAGAAACAGACAAATGAAGGATAATGCTAAGATTTTTATCTTGAAACAGTGGATGAGAGAGGCTGACAGAGGAGCAAGTGTAGAGGGAAGATCTGGAAGGTCAATCAGATTTCCCAGTGGAGATGGTGAATATATTGTTGGATATTATAATCTGCAGTGAATGTATGATATAAATTTGAGTCATTAACATGTAGATAGTATTTAAATCATAAGATTGGATGGAATCACCAAAGAAGTGTATAAAGATAAAGAAGTCAGTTGCCAAGTGGGACAAGAAAGTCTCAGAAGTTTAGGAACCCGTTCTTTCTGCCTGTTGCCTAGGTTGGTTGTTAATGGCACCTGTGATGTGTGCACCTGCAAACACAAGTTTATCACCTACTGAGCATTTACTGTGTGACACTGTTTTGAGCATTTTGCAATATGGGCAATATATTTAATCACCATGTCAAATACATAAAATGGAAACTATCACTAACCCCATTTTACTGATGGCACAAATAAGGCATAGCAAGGTTATACCACTTGTCTAAAGTTCCCATGATAAGAAGAGGCAGGTAGTTTCGGTTAGACCACTGGTTATACAGAACCTAAGTGTTTCAGGCAGCCTTATTTTCCCAAGCACAATAGGAGACTGTCAACAGCAAGCCTGAGCATTTTGTGAGAGCCAATCACTCCCTCCCCTCCAAAGCAAACCCCCAGTTAATATTAGGGCAAGAAGGGAATATTTCAGAAGGATAAAACATAAAATAACATGAAAGTTTCTTGACAGTGTATTATGGAAAGGGGAATTTCCCTCTTGCCCATAAAGGGAGCCTTATAGTCAAAGAGTCCACAGAATTTTTTGTGTGTATTTGTATACACCCACACACATAATTCCAAAGGCCCTTAGTTTACTTGATTTTGAATTTTTGCAATGAATAAAGTTAGGCTGTTTGATTAGTTTTATTTCCCAAGATTCTGCAGAAAGATTCCTGCCAAGGGAAAGGTGACAATCCCAGTCTTAAACCAAACACTTTGTTTTGGAAATATTGTTTTCCAGTTTACCAGGCCTGGTTTCCACGATACTACGAGTGAGAGAGGCAGGCTCAGCCACACGTGAATTAAATGTAATGGGGTTTCTGGAGGAAAAGAGGGTCCCTTATCAAACAAGGGCAAAGGGGGAGGTGTTCTGGGTCAAGAAAAGCTGTAAATACCACATCAGCTATTATATTTCGTAAGCTAAGTGGGAAGAGAGGAAGATCTGAACTTCTGAACTAAGAGAGTGGGAAGCAAAACAGGAAGGAGAGGCGCTGGATATCACTAGTCCTTAGAGAAATGTAAATAAAGAGAATATGAGATGTCACACGATACAGTGCAGTGGTTAGAGTCAAAAAGGCTGACAGGACCAAGGACTGGCAAGGATGGGGAGAAACCGAACCCCACAAGCTGCTGGTGGGAATATAACACGGTACAGACACTCTAGAAAACAGTCTGGAAGCTTCTTAAAAGAGTTAGATATATACTTGCCATTGTTGTTGTTCATTGTTGAGTCACTCAGTTGTGTCCAGCTCTTTGCAACCCCATGGACTACAGCACGCCAGGCCTCCCTGTCCTTCACCATTTCCCAGAGCTTGCTCAAAATCATGTCCATTGAGTCAGTGATGCCATGGCATGATGCCATGCCTTCCTCTGTCATCCCCCTCTCCTCCTGTGCCTTCAATCTTTCCCAGAATCAGGGTCTTTTTGAATGAACTGACCTCTTCACATAAGGTGGTCAAAGTATTGGAGTTTCACCTTCAGCATCAGTCCTTCCAATGAATATTCAGGACTTATTTCCTTTAGGATGGACTGGTTTTATCTCCTTGCAATCCAAGGGACTCTCAAGAGTCTTCTCCAGCACCACAGTTCAAAATCATCAATTCTTCGGCCCTCAGCCTTCTTTATGGTTCAATTCTCACATCCATACATGACTACCAAAAAAACTATAGCTTTGACTAGATGGACCTTTGTTGGCAAAGTTATGTCTCTGCTTTTTAATATGCTGTCTAGGTTTATCATAGCTTTTCTTCCAAGGAGCAAGCGTCTTTTAATTTCATGGCTGCAGTCACCATTTGCAGTGATTTTGGAGCCCAAGAAAATAAAGTCTGTCACTGTTTCCATTGTTTCCCCATTTATTTGTCATGAAGTAATGGGACTGACTGCCATGATTTTAGTTTTTTGAATGCTGAGTTTTAAGGCAGCTTTTTCATTCTCCTCTTTCACTTTCATCAAAAGGCTCTTTATTTCCTCTTCATTTTCTGCTATAAGGGTTGTGTCATTTGCATATCTGAGATTATCGATATTTCTCCTGGCAATCTTGAGTCCAGCTCGTGCTTCATCCAGCCTAGCGTTTCTCATGATGTACTCTGCATATAAGTTAAATGAGCAGGGTGACAATATACAGCCTTGACATACTCCTTTCCCAATTTTGATCCAGTCCATTGTTCCATGTCCAGTTTTAACTGTTGCTTCTTGACTCATATACAGGTTTCTCAGGAGGCAGGTGACGTTGATCTGGTATTCCCATCTCTTATAGAATTTTTCACAGTTTGCTGTTATCCACACAAAGGCATTAGCATAGTCAGTAAAGCAGAAATAGATGTTTTTCTGGAATTCTCTTGTTTTTTCTATGATCCAACAGATGTTAACAATTTGATCTCTGGTTCCTCTGCCTTTTCTAAATCCAGCTGGAACGTCTGGAAGTTCTTGGTTCACATACTGTTGAAGTCTAGGTTCGAGAATTTTGAGCATTACTTTGCTATCATGTGAAATGAGTGCAATTGTGAGGTAGTTTGAGCATTCTTTGACATTGCCTTTCTTTGGGATTGGAATGAAAACACCTTTTCCAGCCCTGTGGCCACTGCTGAATTTTCCATATTTGCTGCCATATTGAGTCCAGCATTTTAACAGCATTACCTTTTAGGGTTTGAAATAGCTTAGGTGGAATTCCATCACCTCCACTAGCTTTTTTCATAGTGATGCTTTGTAAGGCCCCCACTTGACTTTGCACTGTAGGATATCTGGCTCTAGGTGAGTGATCACAGCATCGTGGTTATCTGGGTCATGAAGATCTTTTTTCGTATAGTTCTTCAATGTTTTCTTGCCACCTCTTCTTAATACCTTCTCTTTCTGTTAGGCCCATACCATTTCTGCCCTTTATTGAGCCCATCTTTGTTTGAAATGTTCCCTTGGTATATCTAATTTTCTTGAAGAGATCTCTAGTCTTTCCCATTCTATTGTTTTCCTCTATTTCTTTGCATTGATCACTGAGGAAGGCTTTTTTATGTCTCCTTGCTATTCTTTGGAACTTACCGAAGAATACTTATCATAAAATCCAGCAGTTCCATTCCTAGAAATCAACCAAGAGAAGCAACAACATTTGTTTGCATAAAGACAAGGATGCAAATGCTTATCAGTAGCATTATTTACAATAGTGAAAAACCAGAAACGTCCATCCACTGAAAAAAATGGATAAACAAAAGTGGTCTGTCCATACAATGGAATACTTTTTGGTAATACAAAGAGAACAAAGTGATGATAGGTACTGCCACATGGATGAAACTCAAAAATATTATGCCAAGTGAAAGAAGCCACATGAAAAGAGGATATAAAAGACCACATGTTGTGTGATTCCATTCAAGTGTAATAATAAGAAAAGGTGATCCATAGAGACAGAAAGTAGATCAGTGGTTGCCAAATACTGTGTGACTGGGATTGACTGTAGATAAACCCAAGGGAATTTTGAGGATTATGGAAGTGTCCTCAATCGGGATTGTGTTGACTGTTGCACCAATGGATAATATTACTAATCTTGGAGAGAGAGCAGTGAACAATCCTAAAGAGAGATCTTAGTTCCCTGCCCAGGACTTGGGCAGGAGTTAGTTCCCTGAGTAGCCTGGATGAAAACCAGGAATCCTAGACACTTGACCACCAGGGGCCAGAGGCTAGAAGTGAAGTGGCCCTGGCTCATTCTCCCATTTGAAAGCAAGAATGTTTCAAGGAGGCAAACACTGTGAAAACAGATACAAAGCTTATTTTTATAGACACAGCATAACTTGTGGGTGAGTACACAGAAAATAAATAACTTATTTATTTATAAGTTAAATAAATAATAAATAAATTTAAGTCAGAAGCTAGACAGAAATACAGACCCAGAGAGAAAGGGTGGGTGGCATTCTCTCTGATGAAAACGAGTCCAGTAAAGAGGTGATTTAAATCACTTATATAGGACAGTCCTTCCAGGCCTTTGTTTACTTTGGCCAATTATCTTGTTTCTTTTTTCACACCTGCCTGGGACCCTCGCCATGATGCATGTGAAATTTTTGCCAAGGTGGATCCCACTACAGAGGACTCTGTGTGCATGTCCAATCATTATGGGGTAGCACCCCCTCCCACTTTAGCCTCCAAGTAGCCTTCCTGCTCATGTGCAGACAGGGACATTTTCATTGACTTCATATTACCATTTTTCAGTCGTTCTGTTCTGTCCAACTCTTTGCGACCCCATGGACTGCAGCATGCCAGGATTCCCTGTCCTTCACCATCTCCCAGAGCTTGCTCAAACTCATATGCATTGAGTCGGTGATGCCGTCCAACCATCTTATCTTCTATTGTCCCCTTCTCCTCCTGTCTTCAATCTTCCCCAGCCTCAGAGTCTTTTCTAATGAGTTGGCTCTTTGCATAAGGTGGCCAAAGTATTATAGCTTCAGTTTGAGTCCTTCCAATGAATATTCAGGATTGATTTCCTTTAGGATCAACTGGCTTGATCTCTTTTCAGTTCAAGGGACTCTCAAGAGTCTTCTCCAACACCATAGTTCAAAAGCATCAATTATTTGGTGCTCAGCCTTTCTTATGGTCCAACTCTCACATCTATACATGACTACTGGAAAAACCTCAGCTTTGATTATACAGACCTTTGTTGGCAAAGTAATGTCTCTGCTTTTTAATATGCTGTCTAAGTTTGTCATAGCTTTTCTTTTTAGGACTTCAGGAGTGGGCACTTTATCTCTTCACTTCAGCAGAGCTCAGCTTCTGCCACTAGCTTTGTCCTAGAGTGTTGGGGGTGGGGGAGTTAGGAAAACAATGCTTCAATTTTATCTTGACAAACACTTGTCCAACCCTGGGACCATCTATCTCCTACCTCCTTACTAAAACTCAGCAAACCATACCCTCAAAATGGTAGGTCTCATGGTTTAAAATTTATACCTCAATAAAATTACTTTAAAAGAGAGGGATAATAATATCAAACAAGACCTTGTGGTGTTCTTGGGTACCAAAGCCGTTCTGTGTCCCCCAGTTTTTGATTACAAGAAATAGGCTTCATTTAGCCTCTAGGACCTTCCCTGAGTTCCAACTTAGCAGGTCCAAACAGATGCTAATTAGGGAAGAGAGGAAGGTCCGAAGAAACAATCAGTTCAGTTCAATTCAGTTGCTCAGTCATGTCCGACTCTTTGTGACTCCATGTCTCCATGTTTCCTGTCTCCATGGACAGGGAGACTCTCCCTGTCCATCTGAGTAAACTCCCAGAGTTTATGCAAACCTATTGAGTAGGTGATGCCATCCAACCATCTCATTCTCTGTCGTCCCTTTCTCCTGCTGTCAATCTTTTCCAGCATCAGGGTCTTTTCAAATAAGTCAGTTCTTTGCATCAGGTGGCCAAAATATTGAAGTTTCAGCTTCAGCATCAGTCCTTTCAATGAATATTCATGAATGATTTCCTTTAGGATGGATTGGTTGGATCTCCTTGTAGTCCAAGGGATTTTCAAGAGTCTTTTCCAAAGATAAAACTCTGTCTCCTAGGTTTAATTCAGTGCGGGGGGTACAAAGGGGTACAGAGGCCAGATTTAGCTTTAATAAATGATGGATATGAGAGAAACTGGGGATGAAGAATATTCCTGGTCCAATGCTGATTGGCTGTGAGGGACGGATGAGTAGATAGAGTTCAGGGTAACCCCCAGATTTTTGATGAGGAAATGATTGGTGACATTAAACAAACGAAAGATAATGAGTTTGTTCAAAGAAGCAACGGTCATACTACATGGTTCCCTTCATGTTATAAACGCAGTGATTTCCTTTTCTACTTCCTTGAAAGTT
Source organism: Bos indicus x Bos taurus (assembly GCF_003369695.1). NCBI lineage: Eukaryota > Metazoa > Chordata > Mammalia > Artiodactyla > Bovidae > Bos > Bos indicus x Bos taurus. Next base: position 24,279,264 of record NC_040091.1, on the reverse strand, counting down.
TAGAATTGAAACAATTTCACGACCTCTTTTCCTTCACTCTCACCAGAGTCTTGGTTCTTTAAAAGAAGCACTTTCAGAACCTCCAAAACAGAGAAAACCAAGCAGCATATGAAATCCCAGGCGAGTCTGATCTAGTAAGTGTTGCATTTTATTTTAGGAGCACAGAGGCTCAGATACCTTGGCCCACTACGGATGTAATAAACCTCTTCCTTTTTTAGCTTCTTCCCTGAAGTAATTGAAGCTCCTTCTCATAGTTACATGAGTCCAGTAGAAGAATAACTCAGGGACAGAAATTTCTACTCATAAACCAGTTAATCCCAGCCATTTCTAGCAATGACTTAGTTTAGACAAAGGGTAGTCTTCCCTCCTTTTCCCTGGAAGAGGAATGGCAACACACTCCAGTATTCTTGCCTGGAAAATTCCATGAACAGAGAGCCTGGCAGGGGTCGCAAAGAGTCAGACACGACTGTCCACACATACACAGTCTTCCCTAAATTTGAAAAGAACTAGCTTTCTAAAAACATATTCCTTTAAGTTTTTGTTTGTTTCTTTGCTTGTTTAAGGGAAACCTAATAGATTATTTGTTTTCTTAGAAGCTTACATGAGGCTAATTTTTCATTGTGTTCAGTCTCTCAATCGTGTCCAAATCTCTATAGCCCCATGGACTGCAGCCCATCAGTTTCTCTGTCCATGGGATTCTCCAGGCAAGAATACTGGAGAGGGTAGCCATTCCTTTCTCCAGAAGGTCTTCCGGACCCAGGAATCGAATCCTCATCTCTTGTGCCTCCTGTATTGGCAGGAGGATTCTTTACCGCTAGCATTTTTCATTACCTTAAAACAAACGCAGTTAGAACCACAAAGCTACTTAGAAGCATTTCTCTATCAGTATATATAAAATGAAGTTAATTAGAGAGATTCTATGTAAAATTTTTTAATTTTATTTAAATTTTATGTAATTTTATTTACGATTTTTAAAATTGTAAATAAATAATCTGCAATCAGAGTTTCAAAATAAGAGAAAGGATTATACAGGACTTTTTCTCCTATTAATATTCTGTATCACCAAAAACTATATATTGGCTCTTCTAATACTGGTTTATTTCATGCAGTCATCACAAGTCGTATATAGTTTGAAACTTACTTTATATACTGACCAGAAACTAAGATTTTGGAAGAAGAAAAAACACTTGATTTATAACTAGAAGTTACAAAAATATTGTGGTATTTGCTTCATCCAGACTCATTTTTTAACAAAGGTGTATTTCCCATTTAGGTGGAAGCTTTCATTTATTCTTGTGAAATGTTGAGAAGCTGTGGAACACAAGTCTAGCTAGCAGAGATCTCCTGTCTTGTCCTTGCCTGGGGCAATTCAGGCTCTCCTCTTCACTCCATCCACCAAGGAGGAACAGGACAGACTGAGAACAGCGCTGCTAAACTTTGTAGTTTTTCGAAATGAAATTTTGACTCAAGTCGTTTGTTAGAAATTCAACAACAACAATCTTCTGGTCTTACAGATCCCTGGATGATCTCTACCAGGTAAAACTTGAAAGGATTTCTGCAGTCTTCACCTATTTTCTTATTGGGTGACCAGTTGTAAGGTCTCAAGAGATAACTGTTAGTCTTTTCACACTATCATTTTCCTAAACAATTTGTAAATTCTTTTCACATATAAATAGCAATAGATTCTTCTGAGTAAATTTTTTAAAGAATGAAAGGAATCTCTTCTTCTCTACAATGTCTTTTGCCTTCATAAACCCATAGAAAAGTCCTTGTTCAAAAACTCAAGAGAAATATCTACCTCTTCTTAATAAGCAAGCCATCAAAGTGAATAGAATCCTGTACCTTAAGGAACAATACAGATGAAAATACCTTTGAATGTGATCTCTCTCAGGAGGACGAGGAATACTCTAGATTGCAAAATTTGATGGGGAGAGTAAAAATGAAGGTTCTTATTTCTAAATTACAGGTAATAAGGTGATAGACATGCTTCACTTTCATAACGTTCTATGTACATGGAATTTTAACTTATTCAAGTAACGGTTACTCAAATTACAAAATGATTCTTTTCTTTAAGTGGTAAGCTTCCAACAGATACTTGTTTCTGTTGGCTACTTGAGCGAAGGGCTGGTTCAAAAGAAGGTGGAGAAGTTCATAGCTGAAATAAATAGATTAGACGTCACTGCTCACTGAAGATAAATCTGATGAATTATCTTCTGAAATTAGAAAGATGAATTTCTTCTGATGATGAATTTTTTATGATGATGAATTTCTTCTGAAATTAGACTGTAAAGAATTAGGGGAAACATTTATTAATAAAAATTGGATTTGCTGTAACTATTTTACAAAATGAAGCACATCCAAAACATCTTCCTTTTTGTAACAGTATCTGCTCCATTGCCTGTGGCCTCTCCCCAAACAACTGTTACTAGCTTGGTCCCAGGAAAAGCAATACTATATTTCTAGCTTGTGTGGTGGGACTGGTTGCCTAGCATTGCAGTAAATTTTACAAAACAGTTGGCAGAAGGATCAGACCAGCTCGGCTAAATGAATTAAGCAATCACCTAAGACTGCAGGGCATATTAAGGAAGAATGTCCACATTATAGCACTTGATACTCCCTTCTCACAGCCCCACTTCCCCCAGTATAATGCTTTGGCTGAGCAGGCTGTAATCGGATATGAAACAAGGTTCTTGTTAAGTAGATGCAATGAAATAATGCTGAGTTTTTGTTGCATTAGTGGAGTTAAATGCATTTTATTAGCCCTCATTAGAAGGAGGGAAAACTTGAAGCTAAGGACTCATTAGCCGCCCCCTGTGAGGTAGAGTGGTTAAACTGCTAGGGGCCAGAGAAAGGGGACCCAGGCCACACACAGCAGATTCTGAAAGCTTATCCTCTCTCTGTCCGCCATGACGAAAATGTCTGAGAACAGTTCGGGGGAGAAATGATAGGTCCAACCGCAGGTCAGCTGAAAATATGTGTTTCTTTCTAAAGCTGTTAATTTGACAAAAGGCAGAAGCCCCAGAAAGAAAGCACAATTATGATTTATACTTGAGATTCAAAAGGAAGTCATTTACTTTGGAGATTTGAAAAAAAAAAATGCTACCAGCTCTCCAATTTTAAATAATATATTATGAAATCTGCTTTTATTCTAGTTTGTTGTTAGGAAAAAGCCACACACACACACACACACACACACATGCGTGATTGTTCCGAAATAAAGTTTCTCCCCAAAGTAAAATGAATATGTGAAGTTACTTTGCTCAATTAAACTTCACAGTGTAATTTTGAGCTAAAGAACTAATGCATTTTAAATAACCCTGAAACTTTAGAATCTGGGACTTTCATTGTCCTCTTCTGTCTCTGTGATGCAGCTCTATGGAGTGACTAGATTGTGCGTGCATCCAGCTGATGACCTGTTATTACCTCTTATTACATCTCTGCTCCCCTATTTCCGTCTCATCTGCTGGCACCCTACCACTGGCTGTTTTACAAATCTAGTACACTCCAAACCAAGTCTATCATCGGTTCTTCCAAGGCCCTCCAATTCTCCCTCTATTAATGGCACCATCATCTTCACAGTCGTCCAGCATTGAAACCTTAGCATCATTTTTATTTTTTCACTTTTAACATGTGGTCAGTTTACGAGTCCTCTAGACTTACCCTCTGAAACACCTTTATGTTCATCCTCTGTCCTTTATCATAGTTTTACAAATCAGATCTTCGTGGGTCATTATTTGAACTATAGCCATGGCCTCAGCCAGCAGACAGGAACTCCTGTCCATTATGCTTTCATTATACTTCATCTTGCACACAGATTCCAGAGGGATCTTCTAGGAGCACAGCTCCAAATGGGCAGTTTTTCTTGCTTAAAATCTTCAGCAGGCTTCTACTGTCTAAATCTATAAAATGAGCATGATATGATCTATTGCAGAGTTGTAAAGCTCAAAAATGATAATGGATAAAGCTCTCTACCCAGCAGATATTACATAGTGAGAGTTCAGCAGTGGGTAGTTTTTCTATCTGTTGTCCATACCCTTTCCTCTGACCACACTGAACTGTTCATTGCCTCTACATCCCAGCCATGACGCAGTTTTCTTTTCCTGTTCTCCTTCAGTTGTCATGGCCTGGAGAACGCTGCCCTCATTGACCCAAATTCAAACTATTCATTGTCCAAGACCCAACTCTTTCCATCTCCTTCTGGATGTAAGGGACTCCTCACTCATCTCAATAACTACAGCCCTTCAGAAAGAGTTTTTTAAATTATTCTTGTGATTTTCTTATGCTTGCTAAGTACTAAAATTTAAGGAAGGGATTGACACCTAATTCATTTTTATATCTATTGTCTCATAATGACTGTCAGAGGGTTTTTCTCAGGACTACTTTATGGAACTCTGCAGAGCTCAAGAAATCTGTGCTTGCCTCTGCTGTCCCACTTCATCTTATGTCTGGGCAGAAATGGAGGGCAGTGAAACCTGAAATGAATTCCAGTTCGTGTTTGATCGAGCGGCACTTAATGCTCAGATGCTCACGTTAATGTGCAGGAGTCAAGTATACATTTTCTTGCTTTTCTACCAACTTGTCTTAGCAGTTCAACATGAATAGCCAAGTCTCCCTTCTATTATTATAGAAAGTCTATTTTGGCTACTGCCTCGTGCATTTTTTCTTTTCATGCAGAGATAGCTCTAAAAGGCAATGTTTTCTTCATATCCATTTGTGTCCTCTATTAGCTCCCTTGCACATGGGCCGGGACCAGCCACAACCTGTGTGTGTGTGACACGTAACTCTGGCACCTCCCACAGTGCCTTCCTCCTGGTGATGTTCAGACCTTGTTCATTGAATAATAAAATACTCAGGAATTTTTCAGTTACAATCATGATTCTATAAATCTTGATCCTATAAGCTTGCTTTTAGTTCTTTAGTCTAAGAAAACATTGATTAATTTGTATTAATAAAATAGCTATAAAATAAAAATACTGAGAATTTGAAAATGCAATATTAGGGAAGGGTTCATAACTTCTAGTAGTAGAAGAAGTAATAAAAGTAGAAGTTACACCTAGAAGTTACTAGTCCCAAGTGGTTACTATGGCAGGCAGTCTGTTGAAGGTTTTAATGAATCTCCAAAATACCTGTGATATGTATGTTTATTAAAAAGATAAGAAAATTAAAGCTTGTTTAAGTAATTTGAGAAGGAAAAAACCCCATTTGATGGAGTAATGAAATAATATGTGGCTAATGTGATGATAATAGAAGATGATTTAATGACTTATGTAAATGTTTTCCAGAGAGCACTATGTATAAAATAGAAAGTTGGTTATAAAACAATTTTATGATCCATATATACATATATATATATATATATATATATACACACACACACAAAACATAATAGAAAAAAGAAGCTGGGCAGGTAATATAGCAAAGTATTAAAATCACCTATTTTTTAATTAATAGATTTTGCATGAAGGGACTGAAACTATTTTATTTTTTAATTATTATTATTTTCTTCATTGTGTTTTAATACATGTAAGAATTATATTATTATTGAAAAAGAAGCATTTTAAAATTTGTTGCTGATATTACTGTGTGTAAATGTGCTTTTAATTAAAGGAAAATTGATGGAATCTGTGTCCCCCTGAATTATTCTAGGGACGTGCACTAGTTGTGCAGGTAAAACTGTTAAAACTGTTCTGGACTTGAGGCTGACTTTTTTCCAGAAAGGCCTGAGGTTGTGCCTCAGTGTGTGTCCTTCCATGACTTTCTGCACAGCAGTTTCTGACCAAAATGACTCTGACTACCCACCAACCGGCCCATACTACCCACAACCCCGGGGTGGTGATGCAGGCAGTTCCGACAGCTTTTTCCAGGCAGATGATAGGTTTGCATACATCCCCCTACCTTCCTCAGAGCCCCTTCACTCCTGCTTCTGACAAGGCAGGGTTTCCTGGCCTGCCTCCCTTGTGGAGAACCAGTCTTATACTGTCCTGAGTAACACTGAGGCCAGCAGTACTGAATGATCAAGTTAGACAGCCTAAGGCCCCCTTCCAAGAGCCAGGTCCCATGACAAATCAGAAAAGAAAAATATCTCCAGAGTCATCTTTCAGAGCAGGAGTAAAATTTGCTCTGCCACTTCGAGTACCTTGGAGACTACAAGGGACAAAGCACAGTGGCTGCAGCAAATTGTGCCACTTTTTACTGGGTTTTGTTTGTTTCAAAATCACAACCTAGAAGAAAATAAGTTCTACAAATTCCCAGAACGAAGTTTCCACAGTGAAGAAGATTAACCAAAGACTGAGTGGTGGAAACCTTTTAGGAGCTGTCCCCCAGCTCTGTCCCCTCCACATGTGTGTGCACACTGAGTCCCTTCATTCCTGACTCTTTGAGACTCCATGGACTGTAGCACGCCAGGCTCCTCTTAGGTCTCTTGGGTCTCCTGCATTGGCAGGTGGGTTCTTTACACTAGTGTCACCTGGGAAGCCCCCTCACATAGATGCCAATAATTGGCTTTCCTGAGGACTTTAAAAAGATATTTGGGTGATTAGGAAGACCTCTGAGGTCTGAGAGCATTTTGAGGAGCACAGAAATAAAGACTAATCCATTTTCTTATTTGGAGAAGACTGAATCCTTCAAGTCAAGCACAGGTTTCTAAGAAAGATGCTGTGAATGTCTACCTTTGATGGCACTGCAAAGAACATTCTATGAAAGCATGAAAATCTAAAAATACAACTGTTTAAAAAGCCCATCAAAAAGGGTTAAACACTTAGGAATAATCTTATTCTTAATAAACTTAATCAAGGACGAGAAAAAATGTACTCTAAAAACTACAAAACTTAAGAAAAAGAAAGAAAAAAGACAGGGCAGAGGACGCTGTGATACTAGGTGTGGCATTCAATTTCAGGTGCTCAAGCAATGCAACATTGACATCACTTTCTATAATTATACTTAATTTATATTTTCATCTCCTATCTGCCCAGTAATGAAAGGGTTATCTTAGCCAATTCAAAAGTCTTCAAAAAAAAAAGTCTTCTTCATCCTTTCAGTAGTTATATAACCACGGTGTCAAGAAATATGAATGTATATAGTATTTAGAGCATTAAGACTTCCCTGATGGCTCAGATGGTAAAGCATCCGCCTACAATGCGGGAGACCGGGTTCAATCCCTGGGTCAGGAAGATCTCCTGGAGAAAGGAATGGCAACCCACTCCAGTATTCTTGCCCTGCACCCCCCCCAAAAAAAGGGGCTCAAAGAAATACTTGTCGTTTGTTCCATGGTGTAATGGTTAGCACTCTGGACTCTGAATCCAGCGATCTGAGTTCAAATCTCAATGGAACCTTTATGGGATTCCCTGGTGGCTCAGATGGTAAGGTGTCTGCCTGCAATGTAAGAGACCCGGGTTCGATCTCTGGGTCAGGAAGATCCCCTGGAGAAGGAAATGGCAATCCACTCTAGTACTCTTGCCTGAAAAATCCCATGGACGAGAAGCCTGGTGGGCTACAGTCCATGGAGTCGCAAAGAGTCGGACACAACTGAGTGACCTCACTTTCACAATTGTCTATTATCATTTACTTTAAAAAACATAATTTATAAAACATTTCTGTGGGAGAAGTAGCAGAGGGATTCTGAATAGTCTCCTCTTGCCCCTGCCAACAAATTTCCTTTACTCTGATAAAAATGAGAAGCTGATCCCTCCACCTCTGAGCTGATCAGATGACATTTAGCTCCTTCTGCACTTGGCTGTTGTCTTAGATTTCCGGGTTGACAGATTTCACAAGAATACAGTAAGATGGACTACTGTGCCTAGAAATCCAAGTTCCATAATCTGTATAACCTGAGGTGAATGTGAATGTGCCATGGGGAGTTCTTTCCGGAAGGAATAGTACTTTCAAGTTGTGAATAGACTTCAGACCTGGAGGTTGTATGTGAATATATGTATGAGCTTTCCTAGAATCCATTCTACTTCCCCTTCATTGTATAGCAGCCATGCAGTTTGGGTGGAATTGACCTCACATCCAGAACTATAGGCTCTGATTGGCCTATGACCTAAGCCCTGATCACTATAGTTAATTCAAGAGTAGGCATGAAACCTAAGTTGGTTCATGACCTAAGTGAAGATTGGAGCTTTGGTTCAATGGTTGAAAAAAGGGAAGTCTCCTATCCCTATATTTGTAGATAGGGATGTAGGGAAGCACAGTTTGCTGCAGGAAGGTATCTTACAAGTGCAAGGAAAATTAACCTTCCTTTGTAACTTTCCTGGTGACTCAGATGGTTAAGTGTCTGTCTACAATGTGGGAGACCCGGGTTCCATCCCTGGGTCAGGAAGATCCCCTGGAGAAGGAAATGGCAATCCACTCCAGTACTATTGCCTAGAAAATCCCATGGACAAAGGAGCCTGGTAGGCTACAGTCCATGGGGCTGCAAAGAGTCGGACATGACTGAGCAACTTCACTTTCTCTTTTGTAACTTTAAGATGATGCTGACTCTATGGAAATAGAGATACAAAAAAAAAAACCTAAGCCCTTTGTGAGAGAAGTGAAGCCCTACATCAGACCTCACTTGAAAGTCACTTTGCACTAAACCTCCATTTATGAAAGCTGAAAATGGCCTTTAATTTTTAAGCCAGTTTGAGTTAGATAATCTGTAAACTGCAAGAGTAAGCATTGGAATAGATATGGAGAAGAATTTATACTGATTTTTTACTTTTACAATCTCTCTTTTTCCTAAAAGCTTCCCAGGTGGCATTAGTGGTAAAGAACTCACCTGCCAAGGCAGGAGACTTAGAGACAGGGATTCGATCCCTGGGTTGGAAGATTCCCTGGAGGCGGGCACAACATCCATTACAGTATTCTTGCCTGAAGAATCCCATGGACAGAGGAGCCTGGCGGGCTACAGTCCACAGAGTCTTACAGAGTCAGACAAGACTGAAGTGACTTCGCATGTGCATACACACACACACTTCTTCCCTAACTCTTTGAGCTTCGGGAAGAATGTGGGTTCTTTCTGAGCGAATTTACATCTGATTTAGCTAGGTACATGGTGGCACTACCAGTCCTGGGGTTCTTTAAACCAGGGGTTCCAAACCTCTGGGGGTTGAGGTGGAGCCAATGTAATAATAACAGAAACAAAGTGCACAATAAATGTAACATGTTTGAATCATCCCGAAACCACTCTCGCCACGCTGGTCTATGGAAAAATTGTTTTCCACAAACCAAGTCGCTGGTGCCAAAAAGGTTCAGGACTGCTGCTTTAAACTAAATTTCATAGATTGAGGGCTTTTGGATCTCCCAAGGATGTAAACTAAAAAATATACATGAGAGCAGGGGAAATTCTGGTTCATATTTATTTCTAGGTGTAGCTCTTGAAGTCCCAGTGGAAAGTGGAACCATCTTCCTGTAGACATGACTTCTACAGAAAAGCCATCAGACCCAACTTCAATTTTTTCACCCCTGTAAGCTTTCCCAAGATGCCAGCAAAGGTTTTCTGTACAAGTGGTGGAGAGGGAGATACATGGTGACTGATTTAAATATTCCAGGAGATTTCCTGTTCCAATGGTCCCACTGCTGAGCTGCAGGCTGAAGGTGAATGAAGAATTGATAGAGAGGAAGAAGAGAAAAAGACCAAGGAAAAAAGCAATTCAGCATGTGTTATATGTGATCAAGATCCAGCCTGAAATAGATTGCCATCTACTTCATTCACTTCAGTTCAGTTGCTCAGTTGTGTCTGATTCTTTGAGACCCCGTGAATCGCAGCACACCAGGCCTTGCTGTTCATCACCAACTCCCAGAGTCCACCCAAACCCATGTCCATCAAGTTGGTGATGCCATTGAGCCATCTCATCCTCTGTTGTCCCCTTCTCCTCCTGCCCTCAATCTTTCCCAGCATCAGGGTCTTTTCAAATGAGTCAGCTCTTCGAATCAGGTGGCCGAAGTATTGGAGTTTCAGCTTCAACATCAGTCCTTCCAATGAACAGCCAGGACTGATCTTTAGGATGGACCAGTTGGATCTCCTTGCAGTCCAAGGGACTCTCAAGAGTCTTCTCCAACACCACAGTTCAAAAGCATCAATTCTTCGGTGCTCAGCTTTCTTTATAGACCAACTCTCGCATCCATACATGACCCCTGGAAAAACCATAGCCTTGACTAGATGGACCTTTGTTGGCAAAGTAATGTCTCTGCTTTTTAATATGCTGCCTAGTTTGGTCATAACTTTCCTTCCAAGGAGTAAGTGTCTTTTAATTTCGTGGCTGCAATCACCATCTGCAGTGATTCTGGAGCCCCAAAAAATAAAGTTAGCCACTGTTTCCACTGTTTCCCCTCTATTTGCCATGAAATGATGGGACCGGATGCCATGATCTTAGTTTTCTGAATGTTGAGCTTTAAGCCAATTTTTTCACTCTCCTCTTTCACGTTCATCAAGAGGCTCTTTAGTTCTTCTTCACTTTCTGCCATAAGGGTGGTTTCATTTGCATATCTGAGGTTATTGATATTTCTCCCAGCAATCTTGATTCCAGCTTCTGCTTCCTCTAGCCCAGCATTTCTCATGATGTACTCTGCATATAATTTAAATAAGCAGGGTGACAATATACTTCCTTGATGAACTCCTTTTCCTATTTGGAACCAGTCTGTTGTTCCATGTCCAGTTCTAACTGTTGCTTCCTAACCTGCATATAGGTTTCTCAAGAGGCAGGTCAGGTGGTCTGGTATTCCCATCTCTTGAAGAATTTCCCACAGTTTATTGTGATCCACACAGTCAAAGGCTTTGGCATAGTCAATAAAGCAGAAATAGATGTTTTTCTGGAACTCTCTTGCTTTTTCGATGATCCAGTGGATGTTGGCAATTTGATCTCTGGTTTCTCTGCCTTTTCTAAAACCAGCTTGAACATCAGGAAGTTCACAGTTCACGTATTGCTGAAGCCTAGCTTGGAGAATTTTGAGCATTACATTACTAGCGTGTGAGATGAGTGCAATTGTGTGGTAGTTTGAGCATTCTTTGGCTTTGTCTTTCTTGGGATTAGAATGAAAACTGACCTTTTCCAGTCCTGTGGCCACTGCTGAGTTTTCCAAATTTGTGGGCATATTGAGTGCAGCACTTTCACAGCGCCATCTTTCAAGATTTGAAATTCCAGCTCAACTGGAATTCCATCACCTCCACTAGCTTTGTTCATAGTGATTCTTCCTAAGGCCCACTTGACTTCACATTCCAGGATGTCTGCCTCTAGGTGAGTGATCACACCATCGTGATTATCTGGGTCATGAAGATCTTTTTTGTACAGTTCTTCTGTGTATTCCTGCCACCTCTTCTTAATATCTTCTGCTTCTGTTAGGTCCATACCATTTCTGTCCTTTATTGAGCCCATCTTTGCATGAAATGTTCCCTTGGTATCTCTAATTTTCTTGAAGAGATCTTTAGTCTTTCCCATTCTATTGCTTTCCTCTGTTTCTTTGCATTGATCACTGAGGAAGACTTTCTTATCTCTCCTTGGTATTCTTTGGAACTCTGCATTCAACTGGATATATCTTTCCTTTTCTCCTTTGCTTTTCACTTCCCTTGTTTTCACAGCTATTTTTCAGGCCTCCTCAGACAGCCATTTTGATTTTTTTTGCATTTCTTTTTCTTGGGGATGGTCTTGGTCCCTGTCTCCCGTACAATGTCATGAATCTCCATCCATAGTTCATCAGGCACTCTATCAGATCTAGTCCCTTCAATCTACTTCTCACTTCTACTGTATAGTCATAAGGGATTTGATTTAGGTCATACCTGAATGGTCTAGTGGTTTTCTCCACTTTCTTCAATTTCAGTCTGTATTTGGCAATAAGGAGTTCATGGTCTGAGCCACAGTCAGCTCCTGGTCTGGTTTTTGCTGACTGTACAGAGCTTCTCCATCTTTGGCTGCAAAGAATGTAATCAATCTGATTTCAGTGTCAACCATCTGATGATGTCCACGTGTAGAGTCTTCTCTTGTGTTATTGGAAGAGGGTGTTTGCTATGACCAGTGTGTTCTCTTGACAGAACTCTATTAGCCTTTGCCCTGCTTCATTCTGTACTCCAAGGCCAAATTTGCCTGTTACTCCACGTGTTTCTTGACTTCCTACTTTGCATGCAGTCCCCTATAATGAAAAGGACATCTTTTTTGGGGGGTGTTAGATCTAGAAGGTCTTGTAGGACTTCAGAGAACTGTTCAACTTCAGCTTCTTCAGCGGTACTGGTCTGGGCATAGACTTGGATTACCGTGGTATTGAATGGTTTGCCTTGGAAACGAACAGAGATCATTCTTCCATTTTTGAGATTGCATCCAAGTACTGCATTTCAGACTCTTTTGTTGACTGTGATGGTTACTCTATTTCTTCTAAGTAGTAGATATAATGGTCATCTGAGTTAAATTCACCCATTCCAGTCCATCTTAGTTCAGTTATTCCTAGAATGCTGATGTTCACTCTTGTCACCTCCTGTTTGACCACTTCCAATTTGCCTTGATTCATGGACCTAACATTCCAGGTTCCTATGCAATATTGCTCTTTACAGCATCGAACTCTTCTTCCATCACCAGTCTCATTCACAACTGGGTGTTGTTTTTGCTTTGTCTCCATCCCTTCATTCTTTCTGGAGATATTTCTCCACTGATCTCTAATAGCATATTGGGCACCTACCGACCTGGGGAGTTCATCTTTCAGTGTCCTATCTTTTTGTGTTTTCATACTGTTCATGGGGTTCTCAAGGCAAGAATACTGAAGTGGTTTGCCATTCCCTTCTCCAGTGGACCACGTTCTATCAGACCCTCCACCAGGACACGGCTGTCTTGGGTGGCCCCACATGGCATGGCTTAGTTTCATTGAGTTAGACCAGGCTGTGGTCTATGTGATCAAATTGGCTAGTTGTCAGTGATTGTAGTTTCAGTCTGTCTGCCCGCTTATCCCCTCTCTCAGTGCCTACTGTCTTACTTGCGTTTCTCTTACCTTGGACATGGGGGTCTCTCTTCATGGCTGCTCCAGCGAAGCACAGCCGCTGCTCCTTACCTCGGATGCAGGGTAGCTCCTCTCTGCCATGCTCGTGTACCGTCACAGCTGCCACGCTCCTGGGCCATCTACTTAATGTTTCCTTTATTTTCCCTTCTTTTGGTTATGTAATTAGGATGCCACATTAGGGATTTCATAGTAATTAATAATACATTTGGAACACATTTAGGATTAAAAGTGAGTTTGGAAATCATTAAAATCAGTACTTCTAACTCCTCAGTAGTCAAAATCCATTTACATGTAAATCCATTATAGGAAACAAATAAGAGAATTGTTATCTTTGAAGGCAGGAGATGAAGAAAAGAATTGTGTTGCCCTCATCCAACCCTACCCATTCCTGTAGTTTTAACAGACTTCCTTGGTACCCACCTACTTCCCCTATGTCTCGTATTTCAGTGCACATCTTCTTGGCTTCCAACTTCCTATTATGTGTCTCTTTTTCTGATGGATTTCCTAGGTGAAGCCTATTTCATCCCTATGCACAGAAGGTAAAAGATGAGAAATGCTGGGGAATCCACGCCCCTCTCTAGATTAGCCCTCAACCGAACAATTCTCAGCTGACTCACTCTTCATGTGGGAGAATTCTGATGCACATGTCCTCAAAGTATGCTCCGTGGATATCTGGATGTCCTCAAGAAGTTATTGCCATAGTAATTTAAAAGTACTGCATAATTTTTGCTGCTTTCACTGTGTTGACATGTGTATTGACAATGCAAAAACTATGGTGTGACACTTTCCTTAGCAATCAGGCAGGGACACCCTATTTTACTAGTTGTACTGCTATACTGATAGTCATTGCATTAGCCTCCATCTTGGACTGATGAGGGAAAAAATAGTTCCACTTAAAACCTCCTTTATGAAGCAGTAAAAAATTACATTATATTAAATATTGACCTTTGAGTATTCTATGTGATAAAGTGGGAACTCTATATAAAGCAATTCTGCTCCATACTGAAGTATGACTGTTGCTTCGAAAAAAAGCACTTGTACAATTATTTGAGTACAAAGAACAAACCATGCTTATTCAGATTTGGGTACTTGGCAGATGTTTGCAAGATGAATGAAATCAGACGGTTACTTCAAAGAAACCACTGACAGTATTTGTTTCCAACAATACAATCTGAGTTTTCAAGAGAAAATTAGAGTTTTTGAAAACTTATATCCACCACTGTGAGTTTGATGACTTCCCAAAGCTTAACTGCTTTTTCTGATGACACAAGTGGGGATAATAATGAATGTGAATTTTTGAGGTTGTATAATGAAATATGTCAGCATTTGAAATATCTCCTTAACTCATTGAACCATGAATTTTCCTGTGACCAACACATGATCAAAATCAAATATGGTAAAAGATTTGTTCAAATAACAGAATAAAAATATTGATTTTTAATGAAATAGAGTACAAAATGTTAATGGATGTGGTTTCAAATTTCACATTAAACCTAACCTTTAAGAAATGCTCAATTGTCAAGTTTTAGTATATATCAATCAAGAATATACATAATTACATGAGAATGAGAAATCTGTATGCAGGTCAGGAAGCAACAGTTAGAACTGGACATGGAACAATAGACTGGTTCCAAATTGGAAAAGGAGTACATCAAGGCTGTATATTGTCACCCAGCTTATTTAACTTACCTGCAGAGTACATCATGAGAAACGCTGGGCTTGAGGAATCAGAAGCTGGTATCAAGATTGCTGGGAGAAATATCAATAACCTCAGATATGCAGATGACACCACCCTTATGGCAGAAAGTGAAGAAGAACTAAAGAGCCTCTTGATGAAAGTGAAAGAGGAGAGTGAAAAAGTTGGCTTAAAGCTCAACATTCAGAAAATGAAGATCATGGCATCTGGTCCCACCACATCATGGCAAATAGATGGGGAAACAGTGGAAACAGTGGCTAACTTTATTTTGGGGGGCTCCAAAATCACTGCAGATGGTGACTGCAGCCATGAATTTAAAGGATGCTTGCTCCTGGGAAGGAAAGTTATGACCAATGTAGACAGCATATTCAAAAGCAGAGACATTACTTTGCCAACAAAGGTCCATCTAGTCAAGGCTAGGTTTTTCCAGTAGTCATGTATGGATGTGAGAGTTGGACTGTAAAGAAAGCTGAGTGCCAAAGAATTGATGCTTTTGAGCTGTGGTGTTGGAGAAGACTCTTGAGAGTCCCTTGGACTGCAAGGAGATCCAACCTGTCCATCCTAAAGGAGATAATTCCTGGGTTTTCATTGGAAGGACTGATGCTGAAGCTGAAACTCCAATACTTTGGCCACCTGATGCAAAGAGCTGACTTGTCTGAAAAGACCCTGATGCTGGGAAAGATTGAGGGCAGGAGGAGAAGAGGATGACAGAGGATGAGATGGTTGGATGCCATCACCAACTCAATGGACATGAGTTTGAGTAAACTCCGGGAGTTGGTGATGGATAGGGAAGCCTGGCATGCTGCAGTCTATGGGGTCACAGAGTTGGACACAACTGAGCGACTGAACTGAACTGAGCTGAACTGATACATGCATATATGCATGCATATTTAAAATACTCTTCCCTTTTTCAACGGCATAACTGGTTAAGGGCAGTAGTATTTCAACTAAAACATACAGTAACAGATTGAGCACAGAGGCACAAAGAAGAATCCACTAGTTTTTTATTAAACCAGATATTGAAGAGATTTTAAAGCATTTTTTGAAGTATAATGTCATCCTCCTCACACAGGTGTCTGTATTGGAAAATATGACAACCTTTCATAAAATGTTTGTCATTTAATTAACATGTAATGAGTTGACTTATTTTTAAATTAAATACATTTTTATATTTTAATTTCTCATACAATAAATAGTTTTAGATATAACCCCACACGCTATAGTTTCTTGGGGTCCTCAGTAATGAGGATGATAAAGGTAAATTGAGGTTAAACATTTGAAAACTGTAGTTTCTCATTATTTCTGAGTTTCCTGGTAGCATTCATCTCAAACTCCCAGAGATAACTTTTCTAATAACACACTTTTGGGACTTGATTCACTTTCGTGCTCACGTCTCCATTCCAAGACCACAATTCCTGGGATCACCTTTCAAATAAACAGCTTATATGCAGATTCTCATAATGAGGTCCATTCCTGAGGAAATCAAATGAAGAGTCTCCTGAAGAACCATGGGACATAATTGAATAGCCATTGAATTTAACTCTTTCACTGCACAAGGAGGAAACTGAATGCCGATGAGAGAAAATGACATCACAGCCAGTGGTACATAGTCTACATGATCCCATAGGTCCCCTGCATTTTTGGTAGCCTCAGCCTTCTTAAAGGCAATACAGTCCCAAGGCCGCTACATCTGTCCATTACTATCTTCCCATCATCAGCATACAACATTGTATAAGAAGCATAGTCATGCCATGAACATTGCTTTTCATATTTGTCTGGATATTTTAAGTGCCTTTCAGTGTAGTATCCTTGGCAATCTAGGACATGAGACTTCCTCGGCCTCCAACCCTTGTTTTATTATCAGTCTTTCCTGAACTATAATACCTGAGGTCTCCTATATCTCTGAAGGATAGGAGGTCCTATAGATGGTAAAATATGCCACCACCTTTCAAAGAGCTTAAAATCTCATATTCACCTTGACATCCATATACATGAGTTATTCTCATTTAGTCGCTCAGTCAGGTTCGACTCTGGCTACCCCATGGGCTGTAGCTCGCCAATCTCCTCTGTCCATGGGATTTCCTAGGCAAGAATACTGGAGTGGGTTACCACTTTCTTCTCCAGGGGATCTTCCCAACTCAGGTGTGAAATGAAGTATCTCCTGCTATCCATGGTGGGCAAGAAATGTCACAGCTATCTACAATTCTGGCCCTCCAAATGTGAATAAGGGCTCCAAAAAGGGAACACAATTTCTGCGGCCCAGCAGAAACTGCCATATCCCACAGTGACTGCTAAGGAGCTGCTGCTGCTGCTAAGTCACTTCAGTCGTGTCCAACTCCATGCGACCCCATAGACAGCAGCCTATCAGGCTCCCCCGTCCCTGGGATTCTCCAGGCAAGAACACTGGAGTGGGTTGCCATTTCTTTCTGCAATGCATGAAAGTGAAAGTGAAGTCACTCAGTCGTGTCCAACCCTCAGCGACCCCATAGACTGCAGCCTTCCAGGCTCCTCTGTCCATGGGATTTTCCAGGCAAGAGTATTGGAGTGGGGTAAGCTAGAGGGATGCAAAAAGCAGCCATCCACCACATGTGAACAAGGAATAAAGGATATAAACAATTAAGAAATAGGATTTGGCCCCAGATAGCTGAGGTGCATAACAAAGGAAGGAATTCAGTGAACCCAGAGGCTTGCATCTTCCCATACAAAGAAGAACACTGAATTCCTTAACTTGATATCTGGTTTCCTTAACTAACAATAATCTTTGATGTTCAGACTGCCCGCGCCCTTTGTTGCCAACCTGTAAATAGCCTGACTCCCTCTCCTGCTTCTTTGGAGTAGTCTCAGAGCTACTGAGATGTTATCTCCAGGGTTCGGGATCCTAACATTTCTACCAAATAAAATAACTATCTATTTACATATTGTGACTAATATTTTTTTAGTTGACACAAAGATCCAATCAGCATCTCCTAAATTGGCAGGCAGATTCCTTACCACTGAGTCGCCAGGGAAGTCCAAAATACATGAATACTATGTTCTAATCTTAGGTGAATTTACCTGCTGGATTCTTTTTTTTTTTCTTTGTTCTATTTCTTATTGATTGGAATCTGCCTTAATTTAGATTTTTGCACTAGAGGGGCTGTGAGAATGAAAGAATAGACAGAGAAAGCGACAACCAACCTTGACTTCTTTTCTTAGATTTTTTCTTTTTTTTTTGCAGTGTTACATGTGTGGATATCTACCATGCATGAGTGCTCAGTCGCTTTAGTTGTGTCTGACTCTTTGTGACCCCACGGACTAGACCGTAGCCTGCTGCTCCTCTGTTCATGGGATTTTCCTGGCAAGAATGCTGGAGTGGGTTGTCATGCCCTCCTTTAGGGGATCTTTCTGACCCAGGGATCGAATCTGCATCTCCTGCATTGGTAGGCAGATTCTATACCACTGAGCCACTGGAGAAGCCCAAATATCTACCAATTAATGTTTATTCATCACTTATTCTACATCAGTACTTGTCCATACATCTTGCAAAGGGTGGGGCTGGAATTCTTGATGAGAGTTTTAACTCCAGAGACCCTCTCACTGTCAAAACAAGCAAGATCAGGAGCCTAGCCCAGTCACTTTTATACTTTAAATTTTATTTGGTGTCAAATATTTTTACCCACCAGAGATTCCCCATCTGGGTAGTTTGACAGCTCACTTCAGATGTGCAGTTCAGTGATTTCAAGTCTTGCAATTTCTATTCTGATCTGGCACCATAACCTACAAGATTTTTATAAAGTGAACTATTTATGTACTCTAGAATTATTCACTACTAATAAGACAGCACTACAATACTCATGTCAACTATAAAACAGGGTAAAAGAATGTTCTTTAATTTAAAAAATGTGACCCATGTCAACTTTCTTTGGACTGAGGAGTTTAGAACTGATTTGGGACTTAGAGTCCTGAATAAAATTAATGCATTGGAAACAAACACCATGCTCTCTTTCTACAACACACTTCTTGGAAGCCAAGAATTTTATGTGTTCAGGCAAAGTTTATATTATACTCAGGAGTTCACAATGGACCTCATTGACTTGCCAACCTCAGTGGTAGACCTCTTTTTTTTTCTTTTCTTATGAGCTCAAGGACTTATAGAAAGGAAATAATGTACAGTAATTAAAAACTTCTGAGATTCCTGTTGGAAACCCACAGATGAACACTAATTCCAAACAGTCAGAGCATTTTATTTTACCAAAAATGTCTTAAGAAAAGTCTCTTTTTTTTTCCTATTGTAAAAACCAACCAGGTATACATAACTATTGAGTAGCTCCCTGCCACATTCTGTGTTCAGTATATTCAAAGCTGCTGAAGAGAATATACATGAATAGAAACGTGACCCAAAAATTGAGTTGCCTTGGGAATGGGGATTAAGACATATTACCAGTGCATAGTAGAATTGGAATTATGTGGTATTCATTACTTGGTTTACATGGCAATGATTTAGGGTTTCATTTGGATAAAAATCCCCAAATTAAAATTCTAATTTCAAGTTTAAGTGAGTACTTAGCTTATTTTAATTAATTTTTTAACACACTGTATATTTTGTCCTTCCGATTATAGGTTAAACACTCATTCACTTACTTTTTCATTCTTTTAATAGTTTCAAGTGTGTTTTATATGCCAGGCATGGGCTTATTTTGGGGAATGCCAATACAAATAAGACAGGGTCCTTGCATCAAAGTGCTCACAAGTTTGATGAATATATACTTGCAGAAGAAAATATTAAATTAAAAAGTATAAAAAAGAATTTTTTAAAAAGTAATCCTATCTTGGGTACCTACTGGGTTGTTCACATAGTTGACTATTGGTGCTTGTTGCTGAATGGAAGTTTAACTATTTACCAAGGGTCTCAATTCTCCTCTACACGGGCCTCTCCAAGGGCTATGGTGTTTCCTCGCAACAAGGCAGCTGAGTCTACAACACAGGAAATAGACACTGAGAGTCATCGTCAGAAATGGACTCAGGAGTTACAGAGTGTTATTTTTGCCACACTTTATTGGTCAAAACTGATCTCAAATCTGGCCCGGAACCTATTTACAAAACAGAAATAGACTCACAGACATAGAAAAGAAACTTATGGTTACCAAAGGGGAAATGGGTGGTGGGGTGAGGGGTGTGGATAAATTAGGAGTTTGGGATTAAAATATACACACTAACTATGTGTGTATATTTCCCTCCCCCCCCACCAGGTGGATCATGGTAAAGAATCTGCCTGCCAATGTAGGAGACATAGGAGACTCAGGTCAATTCCTACATCAGGAAGATCCCCTGGAGAAGGAAATGGCAACCGACTCCAGTATTCTTGCCTGGAGATTCCCATAGACAGAGGATCCTGGTGGTCACAAAGAGTCAGACATGATGTTGACTGCATACACACATGAACTACTATATATGAAGAGAGTCAACAAATATATACTGTATAGCACAGTATAGCATGGAGAACTATAACAACATCTTCTAATAACCTATAATGAAAAAGAATCTAAAAAAGAATATACATATGTATGTATGGGTATATATATATATATATATATATATATATATATTCATGGGTGTGAAAGTCACTCAGTCCTGTTCAATTCTTTGTGACCTTATGGACTACAGCCTGCCAGGCTCCTCTGTCATGGGGATTCTCCAAGCAAGAATACTGAAGTGGGTTGCCATGCCCTCCTTCAGTGGATCTTCCCAACCCAGGGATCAAACCCAGATCTCCTGGACTGCAGGAAGATTATTTATCTGCTGAGCTACCAGGGAAGCCCTGTATATTAATGATATTTCAATAAAATTTTTTTAAGTCTAGCTATAAAAACTAATATAAAAAGTAAAGGCATGTGCAAACAAAAAAGAGAGGAATTGTCAAAGAAAGGGGACCTCTTTAGAGATTAATCTATTACATTAAAAATAAGACGTATGTTGGAGTTCAAACCTTCCACAACCATAAGGACTCCTGTTATTAGGCTGATTCACTCAGCTAATCCAGGATAGATAGCCTCTGCATCTCAAGGTCCTCAACTTTAATCATATCCGTAAAGTCTCTTTGGCCATAGCAGATAACATATTCACAGGTTCTGGAATTAGTATGTAGATAACGGCTTTAGGGAAGCCATTATTCCAATACTACATACTGTATTAGTCTACTTCCCTTAAAATAAAATCAGCACTAATTTTTTCTTTGAATATTTGAGAATCACAGTGCCAAATGAACTGTTGCATAATGTATGCCTAGTCCTCTTACTTTGTTTTGTCTGCAAGTCTCTTTTTAGTTCTGGCTGTCAGTTTGCAATCTTTCAGTTAAAACAATTTTTTTCCAGTCATAGACAACCACTGTTAAAAACTTAATGTGTTTTCTTTCATTTCTTATTTATATGTTTAAATGTTATGTTTAATTTTTTAACAAAAATTACATCTGGATGAACTATCTCTCTCTGGCTTAGTTCGCTTAAGGTACCATGAACATTTTATTCATGTCATTAAAAGTTTCTAAATACATGATGTTAATGACTGCACCATTTTTAAAATATATCTTTGTTTAATGATTTTTCTCCTTTCGGACATTCAGGTTTTTCCCCTCAAAATGTGCTGAAAGGTCTGAATAAAAACTTCCAGGTGACATCCTTCCAAAACTATTCCCCCTTTCCTTTTCCACTCAGATCTATGTGGACATTGAAGGGACATGTTCTCTTGTAGGCAGATGTCCTCTGATCTGGCTTTTACAAAAGCTAACACACATGCGCAAGTTCTAATGTAAGGTTACCACATCACGTTTATGTTTTGTTACCAATACATCAGTTCATTTCAGTTGCTCAATTGTGTCCAACTCGTTGCAACCCCATGGACTGCAGCATGCCAGGCCTCCATGTCCATCACCAACTCCTGGAGTTTACTCAAACTCATGTCCATTGAGTCCATGATGCCTTCCAACCATCTCATGCTCTGTCATTCCCTTCTCCTCCCACGTTCAATTTTTCCCAGCATCAGGGTCTTTTTAAATGAGTCAGTTCTTTGAATCAGGTGGCCAAAGTATTGGAATTTAGCTTTAGCATCAGTCCTTCCAATGAATATTCAGGACTGATTTCCTTTAGGATGGACTTCCTTGCAGTGCAAGGGACTCTGAAGAGTCTTCTCCAACACCACAGTTCAAAAGCATCAATTCTTTGGCACTCAGCTTTCTTTATACTCCAACTCTCACATCCATATATGACTACTGGAAAAACCATAGCTTTGACTAGATGGACCTTTGTTGGTAAAGTAATGTCTCTGTTTTTTAATATGCCGTCTAGGTTGGTCATAACTTTTCTTCCAAGGAGTAAGCGTCTTTTAATTTCATGGCTGCAGTCACCATCTGCAGTGATTTTGGAGCCCCAAAAGATAAAGTCTGTCACTGTTTCCTTTGTTTCCCCATCTATTTCCCATGAAGTGATGGGACCTGATGCCATGATCTTAGTTTTCTGAATGTTGAGTTTTAAGCCAACTTTTTCACTCTCCTCTTTCACTTTCATTAGGAGGCTCTTTAGTTCTTCTTTGCTTTCTGCCATAAGGCTGGTGTCATCTGCATATCTGAGGTTATTGATATTTCTCCCAGCAATCTTGATTCCAGCTTTTGCTTCATCCAGTCCAGCATTTCTCATGCTGTACTCTGCATATAAGTTAAATAAGCAGGGTGACAGTATACAGCCTTGATGTACTCCTTTCCTGATTTGGAACCAGTCTGTTGTTCCATGTCCAGTTCTAAGTGTTGCTTCCTGACCTGCATACAGATTTCTCAGGAGGCAGGTCAGGTGGTCTGGTATTCCTATCTCTTTAAGAATTTTCTACAGTTTGTTTCTTAGATAAATATTTGATAAAACTTGGAAATTGCTAAAGGACAGAAAACAGTACTAAATTATTTATGCCTTACCTAAAAGTTTCTTGATGTAAATTTGAATGTATTTCAAGCAGAATAGAAACTTCCTGACAGCACTGCAATGGCAACTCTTGCTTTTTATTCATCAACAGAAAATTGTAGCAACTTCACCTGCTTGATCTAAGTCTTTTCTCTCCCTGCTCCTAACCTGTTCTTGCTGTTGTTTAGTCACTGAGTTGTGTCTGACTCTTTGGAGACCCCATGGACTGTAGCCTGCTAGGCTCCTCTCTCCATGGGATTTCCCAGGCAAGAATACTGGAGTGGGCTGCCATTTCCTTCTCTAGGGGGTCTTTCCAACCCAGGGATCGAACCCACATCTCCTGTTTTGACAGGCAGGTTCTTTACCTCTAAACCACCAGGGAAGCCCAACCTGCTCTGCATTATTCTAAAAATAGATCCATGATCTTGTCGCTCTTTTTTCCCCTGACCATCAGCAACTGCTCACTGCTCACAGAATTAGCCAGGTATTTGAGGCCATCTATTTGAAGCTTCAAACAGCTTTTGCAGCCTTATTCCCCAATTTCCCCTTCATAAATTGTTACTGGAAAACTGATAATACTGTTAGTAAGTATGGTTTACTAACTGCCTGCTATGTGTCTGGTGGGTTCCATATACTGGTAGTATTAGATACCTACGTCAATCCTGCAGAGTGTCATTGTTATCTTTATTTTGTATACGAGGAAATAGATTCAGCATGTGTAAGGGGCAGTCAAGATTTGAGTCTCCAGTTTTCCCAGGCTACCCTATTTTTTCTGGTTTGTGCCTAAGAGGTTTTCTAATTGACCTTTTGCTTTTCTGGTTCCAAGTTTTTTCTCCAGCTGCCACCTGCCCTGTCCTCCTTTGGTCCCCTGTCTGTTGATACCCTGTTCATTCTGCAAGTTTCTAGAGCTGTACTCAGTCCAGTGCCTTGAACACCGTTAGGTGCTCAACATCCCATGAATAAGTAAATTCACGTTTGCTGTTTCTTTGCAAAAACATCTTCAGATCTTAGGAGGCAGCGATGAATGTCTTTCTCTCCATAGTTCCTGCATATAGTAGACAGTTTAGAAAGTGCTTATTAAATAAATGAAGTCCCCATACCTCCTGGAACAAAAAGTCCACAGGGCCTTGTACCTCCTGGGGTGTCCAAGACCCCGTGTCAGAAATGTATGTTTAGGCAGCAGGAACACACACATGAGGCAGGAGAATATGAAAGTACACTGGAAATTTTTCCTAGTTGGGTCAGCTCCAATTTGGCAAAAGCAGGCATACTGCTTTTTCTCCGGGGCTCTTTCTCCTACCATCACTTAATGCAAATTAGTCAGCAGTGTGCCGTGACACAGAACACTTGTGACCTACAAGAATTAGAGAGAGAGAGAGACTGTCATTTCTCAAAAGACCCATGAGGGGCAGCAAGAGTAAGCGATGTGGAGGGAGGTAGGGAAAGAGGGACTTCTCTCCGAAGAATTGCCCTGAAATAAGTGCAAGTAAAAATAAATCCACATATAAAACAACTGTACAAATGTTAATAGTATTTTCACAGCTGGATTTCTTTGCCTAAGATACTTAGCACTTACTTTAGAAAGCTCTCTTCTAAACAGGAATCGTCTGATGGATCACAGAAGCTGAACTCTGATGGAACTCTGACTTTGAACTTCACTTTTGCTCAGATGGGAATAAAAATGACTTTTTATAAGTAAGGACCTTAATCGTCATGACTCTGCATCAGTTCGTGGTAAGTGACCTTTATCTCACAGATGAGGACGCAGATGTAGGGCTCAGTTTAGGAAACTATATTCATAACATTCAGCGTATTTATATCTAGATTAGGACTCTGGATTTAGAACACTGGAAAACACCAACTTTGTCTGTTTCCATGGCAGCACAAACACCCCACTTGAATAACTGCCCAGTCACTTATCACAGCAGGATTAGTGGTCTTCTAAAAGGATCTGCATTCACATTCCTGGTATTTATTTCCTGAAGATATTAAGAGGGTATGCTATGGTCTTTGGTTTCAAAGACCGATGCCATAGGACATGACTAATCATTATGACGCACTTTTAGGGACTCTCCCCTTAGAAATGCCACCCAAACAGCATGACAATGTGATATGCACATATTAATAAAAATACAGGCTTCATCTCCAGATGATTGGCAGAAGCTATACTGATGAACATGATAGCTAAATAAATAATAGTAGAAAGGCTTGCAATGATTAAAATGTGTTGATGTCAACTCTCGCTTATTTATCTCATAAATATTTCATGAGTGACGGGACTTCCATGTGTCAGAGTACTAGCTATTGGAATATACAAGTAGAAATAGACATGGGCCATGTTTCAGTAAGTTTGCAATCTAGCAGACACCATTCATATCACCTAATAGAATATTCATTTACTATCTTTTTGGCCAAAACAAAGGAGTCTTTAAAATTTACAAAAAAAAAAAAAAAATGTATTCTTACCAGGTATGTGATAAGAAAATAGTTAAGCACAGCAATTATTCCTTCATGGTCAAATTAAGAAAAAATTCCTTGTGCATACAATCCCTGGTGATCACCAGCTTGAACTGGTGTCATGTAAGTCACTTAGAGCTCTCCACCGTGCTGTCTCATTTTTCTGCCTAGTCATAGCCCTGACTGTCAGGGCTTCTGCCCTACTCATCTGTGTGCCCAGTAGCTCAATATACCTCATGCCTCCTAGTCATGAAGGCAGAGTTGGCTGAAGGACGATGTCATCAGTGAAGGGAAGGTGAGGTTGACAATAAACTGAACACCACAGACAAATGTGAATGTGTTGGCTTTTACTGGGTTTTTATTTTTTAAATCATCATAGACTGACATTGGCTTTCCTTGGTGTACAGTTCTATGCACGTTTATATGCTTACAGGTTTGTGTAACCACTGCTATGACCAGGATTCAGAAAGGTTCCATCACTTCCCCAAATCCTCCCTCGTGTTATCCTATTCTGGTCATTTCCACCCCCCACCCACAACCTCTGGCAAACACGAATCTCTTCTCTATCCCTATAGCCTTGTCTTTTGAGATGGGATTCTTTCACTCATCATACTGTCTGAAATTCATCCAAGTTGTTATATGTATCGATAGTTCATTCTTTTTGTTGCTGAATAGTGATGTAGCCTATGGTATACCATAGTTAGTTCCTCCTTTTACACACTGAAGGATATCTGAGTCGTTCCAGTTTGGAGCTACTACACAAAAGGCTGCTTATGAACATTTGTGTACAAGTTTTCATGTGTACATATGTTTTCAATTACCTAGTGTAAGTACCCAAGAGTAAGATTGCTAGGTCATGTGTTAAGTGCATATTTAACTTTATAAGAAGCTGCTAAACCATTTTCCAAATTGGCTGGAGCATTTTTCCATCAGACCATGTGAGTTTAAAGTACTCCACATCCTTGCCAACACTTGGTATTGTCAGTATTTTTTCATTTCTGATATTCTAATGGGTGTGTAATAGCATCTCAGTGTGGCTTAAAATTGCATTATCCTAATGGCTTATAGTGATGAACATCTTTTTTCATGTGCTTATTTACTATTTTTTAAATCTTTTTGGGTGACGCATCTGTTCATGTCCTTTCCCCATTTGTAACTGAATTCCTTATCATTGAACTTAAGGGTTTTAAATTCTGGTTACAAGTCCTCTGTTGGATATATGATTTGAAAATATTTTCTTCTCATCTGTGGCTTGTCCTTTTTATTCTTTTAACAGTGATTTGGCAGAGCAAAGTTTTTAATAAACATCATTTTTTTTCTTTTATGGATGGTGCTTTCGTTTTCATTGCTAACACTTGACCTAACATCAGATCATGAAGATGTTCTTCTCTTTGCTTCTAAAAATTATCTTTTCATTGTGAATGCATAGATTTTTGAAGAACAAAAGAGATGAGGTGCTCAATAACAGATTGTCTTCATAATTTTGTAGATTTCTCGTTTGGATTCTAAGGAGTTATCGAAGCCTTTTAAACAAAATAGCATGTCTGTGAATGACTTTCATCACATAACAGGACCACAGTTTGTAGTTTACAATTTTAAAAAAATTAATAGTCCGATAAACAAGTTTTTTTTGTACGTCAGATGCATTTAGTGACTACACCTGATCTGAACCAACATGAGACTATTTTTTTGTCTTTGTCCCTCTTAAAGACTTTTTTGATGTGAACCATTTAAGAGGGCTTCTCTGTTGACTCAGTGGGTAAAGAATCTGCCTGTCAGTACAGGACATGTAAAAGATGTGGGTTTGATCCCTGGGTGGGGAAGATCCCCTCGGGGAGGCAATGGCAGCTTACTCCAGTATTCTTGCCTGAGCAATCCCATGGACAGAGAAGCTTGGTGGGCTACAGTCCAAAAAATCTCAAAGAGTCAGACCCAACTGAGCATGCATGAATGTGTGCATACTACACTACATATTTTTTTAAGTCTTTATTGAATTTGTTACAATATTGCTTCTATTCTTCATTTTTTTTTTTTTTTGGCCAGGGAGGCATGTGGGATCCTAGTTCCCTGATCTGGCCAGGTCTTAACTCTTGGTCCTCCAAGGAAGTCCCTGGATCAATAGATTCCTCTTAATGTGTCCTTTATATGTTCTGTTACAGAACTCTTTGTGTGTTAATTATGACCTGAAGAGAGTATTACGTAATATTTAGTATATGGACTGAACTACCTACCTAACATCCGAAAAGATATGAATTCTGTAACACACGTGCTCATAAAGGTTTCAGGAAGAGGGCGGTGTACCTGTAATTTAAATGTCTCTCGTGATATGATAGCTCTTGTAGCAGCTGTAGGAAACCTCTTCCTTGGGTGTCTCCTAGTCCTTGTCACAAGTTCTAGCTGCTGTGACCGAGGATGTTTGGAGGGAAAGGACATACCGTGCTTTATTCATCCTGAATGAATGTGTCTTCTCTTGTAAAAAGGAGGGTTTATGACACCTTTTCCTACTCTTCTCTGTGATAGTAAATAAAAATGCTGACCAGTCAGCCTCTGAATATCTGGGAAGGCCTTTATTGTTGCATTATGGTGTGCAAACGGACAGAGGAGCCTGGAAGGCTACAGTCCATGGAGTCTCAAAGAGTCGGACATGACTGAAGCGATTTAGCACGCATGCACACATGCATATATACGTACACACATGTGTGTTAGAAACAGGATGGCACACCTGGATGAGGCTCAGAAACGGAGACTTCAGCCCTCTCCTCACCACGACAAGGACGCTGAGGTTGTGTCCATGAGTGTCAGCCTCAGACACATGTGATGGGACTCGACACAGTGCTTGGGACATAGCAAAGGCCACCCTGACCACGATCTCTTGCCGCTTCATGTGCCGCAGTGACTGGAATTTTCTCTCATGAAGTCAGCCCATTAGACTAAAGATGCCTTCTTCTGGGGTGGGTTGAGGGGACATCAGAGACTCTCCCGGACCTGCACCGTGTCACTGTACCATCACCTCGATCCAAGCAGAAGACGCGCTCTGCCTTTCCTCCTCACTTACCGCTGCCAAGATTGACAGTGAGGGTCCGAGATTTGATTCCATCGTCCGTCGAAACCAAGCACACCATGAGGAAGTTCAGGAACTATTCTCTTTAGGTTTCTAGAAGTTCATCTCCACACTTTAAAATTAGAGAGTAAAACCAGGAGCCAGGAGCAGCAAGAAAGAGGGGTTTGGCTTTCTCTTTCAGTTACGTATTTTTGTCTCACAGAGTTCCATTTGCAGAAAAGCAGTTAGACAGGGTCGTTTCTGGGGCAAGGCCATATTTAGAAGCTTGTTTTTGTGGTGCCAAAGGAATCGACACTTCTTTTTTTCTTCCCCAAAGAAAACAGAAGCTCATTATCCTGACAGAGGAAGTCCAGAAGTTTTTAGGTGGAGATTAAACTTTACTCTCAAACACTGAGGCCCCTGTTCTGCTTCTCGGTTAAGAGATTTTAGTAGCTTTTAAAAATGGTTAGCATGCTACATCGGTCGGCTTTCTAAATAATTTAGAGAACTTGTGACCTGGAGCTTTCATGGAGTTGATGTAACTGTTCTGGAAATCTCTTGACTTGAGCTTGAGACTCACTTTCCTACAGCTGCAGTATGTCCACCGTCAACAGCAGTCTGTACCCAGAAAGCAGGAGGGGAAATGGGGGGTGAAAAAAAAGACATACTCAAATTCTTTCCTGGGCTGCAGTTCTATACATTCGCCACCAGGTGTCCGTCTTCACACAAGCAGTCTTTGCTTGTGTGATGCACTGCTTGACTGCAAGATTATTTTTAAAACTAAAGCCAATTTACTAGATGTTGGTACAAGTGGGTATACATGTGCACATATAAAACAAGGTCTCAGAGCCAAACTAAATAATTCACAATTCTTCATCTAAGTAGGAGTAATCAATCGGATCTTGTGTTTATCTTCTGATATTGTTTGGGAGAACTAATTAAAGTAGTTGAGTGGCCAGTGGATTTGCTAAATGGTGCAAAAAAGAAAAAGAAAAGAAATAATTTTTCCTCTTCCAAAATTTCATCTGGTGTTTGTAAAATTCAATGATCTTAGCATGCAGACAGGTTTATGTTCCCAGGAACATTTCTTTTGGTAAAAAATAGACAAAATTCTATTCTGAGCTGACTTCCTACTCTGCTGCTGCTGCTGCTAAGTCGCTTTAGTCGTGTCCAACTCTGTGCGACCCCATAGACGGAGGCCCACCAGGCTCCGCCGTCCCTGGGATTCTCCAGGCAAGAACACTGGAGTGGGTTGCCATTTCCTTCTCCAATGCATGAAAGTGAAAAGTGAAAGTGAAGTCACTCAGTCGTGTCCGACTCTTCTCGACCCCATGGACTGCAGCCTACCAGGCTCCTCCGTCCATGGGATTTTCCAGGCAAGGGTACTGGAGTGGGGTGCCATTGCCTTCTCCAGACTTCCTACTCTAGTGAAATGGAATGGGTCAGTTTTGTGTTAGCAGAATTTCAAGTTCAATCCTTGGCTCTGATGTGATTGAAAAATCCCTTTCCTTGGAAGTGCAAGAATTAGATTTGATTTCTTTCATCCCAGAATTAGGAGTAACATTGTAATAGTTACCTAATTGGGTAACTCTAGTGGAGTCTCAAATTGCATAATGATGCCCTTGAGTCCATGCAATGGAAGAAATGCTGCTCTTGCAGTCACCTGATTGAGCAGTTTCATGGTGACCTCTTTATATCTTCCCCTTGTTTATTTCTTTAGTCAGTACCTGAGAAGATAGTCACCATCCATTTAGGAATCTCCCCCTTTCATTCTTGCTGGCCAAAACATGGGTGTTTCTAAAAACCGGAGAAGTCCTTGTTTATGCTTTAATTAAATTGTTCACTAACATAACTAAAACAATCAACTAGTCCAGGAGATGTACTTTATGAGAAAGAGCTACACTATCCTATGCAAGCACTTCCGTGGGCTCTTGGGAAGCAGAGGAAATAAACAGATTGTATATCAAAGCACAGTGTTGAACCTGAAGACTTCCTTTCCTGTCATCATTATTAATTTTTGTTTGGTTTTGCTTATTTTTAAATTTTTGGTTTTGTTTGCTTATTATTTTTGATACCTTTAGGACATTAAAGTCAGTGTATCCAACAACTATATCCATGAAAGGATTTGCAGCAGGAGCAAAACAAGCCCTCAGCACTGTGCTTTCATCAATACTGGCCTGTCATTCCTACTCCTTCAAATATTTTTGGATATATTTACTAAAGCTCAGTTTCCTCCCAAAGTTTGTGGTTAGTAACATTATTTCTTATGTCATTGGTTTACTAATTTGACCAATGTTTATTTACCACTTACTGTGAACTTCATACTGTGGATAAAATAAAAATGACTAGGAACCAATCCACTCAAAAAATGACTACACCAGTGAACAGAATTTTCCAATTTATTTTCTAAATGTGCTTCTGGATCCTGTTGAATAAAGTGGAAATATTTAATGCTGCTGCTATTTGTGATATAAACCACATATCTGTTTTTTTGTCATGTAATACTTTTTAATAGGTAATTTTAATGTTCAGTGAATATTTTTATTCAAATATGTGAAGTATTGAGTCAACTATAACAGTGGAAGTAGAACACAGTGAGGTTCATGTTTATATAAAAGTATCAAGCAAATGATCTTGCCCATATTATTTATACTAATGGATGCTAACAGAAAGGCAAGGATTGTTATACCCATTCTATAAAAGGGAAAAGAGAAATTCACTTTGTAAAACTATTTTTGCTTGGCTTTAGTTGTCTGAATATAATTATTTTACTTTTATTATTAAACTTAAGACATTACATCTGTTTCCAAAATGTTCTGGAATGGAAGAATTAACAGGAAACAAGTTCTGCAACTGAAACCCCTTTCCCTCCGAGCATAGCATCCATGGTGATGAATGAACGTTAGAGGAAGAAATAAAAAGCAGCACAAAACTGGAAGGAAACCTCTATATGCTTAGGTGAACCTTGGCTAGAATGAAATGGAGAGGATCCATCTCTGTTTCCTCTGAAAACCATCCTTAAAAATCCCAGAGTACATGTTACAGCCATAGTTGAAAGACCACGTGAATGTGTTGCTTTTTTTTTTTTTTTCCTACTAGGCAAGAAAACACAGTGGAGAGAAATTTACATTTTTTTGAGGGCTTCAAATCTGGGCCAGTTACTCTGATTTGAAAAGGAACAGTTTCGTAAAACTGAAAAGAAGAAGCAGGAAGAGCCCCTGTAAAGTCTGTACAGGGTCAAGGAAATTTAGTTTCATCTACTTGCTGAGCTTTGGCTAATTTGCCAACTCTAAGCTTTTACATTAATCTTGCTGTTTTCCATTTAAGGAGGTCATTCATGAATTCAATCAATTAATGCTTATTGAATGTCAGCCAGCACTTAATAATGGGCAGGTAAATGAATGGACATGGGTCTAGCCTTCAAGCTGTTCTCTGTTTAATGAGATCCCTCAACTCACCAAAATTATCATACTATGGATTTACAGTGATAGGAACTCGACTCCAGTAGCTCAGAGGGTTGATTCTATCACACACTAGGGAGTATTTGAGCTTGGCCTTAGAATATAATGAACTTATGGTCAGCCATGAGGTAGGGGAAGGTATTTTAGGGAAAAATGAAGAATACAATGAAAATATAGACAACATGGAATTATATTCTTGGGAAGGAAGCATAGAATAGCGTGGGTGAAACATTTGTACATGGGACAGAAGTAGTAAGAAATTAAGACAGAAAAAGTAAATTGAAGAAAATATTATGATAGTTCTTGATATCATGAAAAGGAGCATAGAAGTTATTATGTAATAGCTACATTCAGAAAATGCTTTACAGTTTAAAAAATAGTGAACCATGACTTTATCACTTAGGACTCTTTAGGATGTAAGCAACAGAACATGCAGCACAGATGGCTCGAAAAGAGAATTTTTTGGATTGCATAAATGAAAAAGCTCACAGGTTGAATTCAGTGACAAAATGACATCACCAGCATTCATCTTGGTATGGGTCTGAGGTTGGCTCTGTTCTCAGACTCCTGGTGACAGTGCCTTCCCTTGCTCTGTTGCCATGACCACAAAGGGACATCATCAAACACCCAGCTAGAAAAGCCTGTCTACTGAGAGCTAAATGGCCCAGAAGGCACTGAGTCCCGCATTCAGTCACACACCGAGTCCTGGAGCAAGCAGTGTGGTCAGGGTAAGGGGATGGACTACTGGTCTTTTAGCTGAAGACAGACACTTCATCCCTGTCACCTGGCTCTGTCAGAAGCCCTGATGCCCTCCAAGCACTGTGGCCAAAAGAAAGAGGAATCCTTGTTGAGCCCCCAGACAAATGACTAAAGTCAGTCCTTGAGGAGTGAAGGGACTTGCCAGAAAGTTCTCTCCCTGCTGGCCTGCCCTAGCGGAGCCTTTGCATTCCCTGTCCCCTGCTGTTGTATGCTACCATTTCCGGATAGCACTAGGCACTGACCACCAGATATCTGGCAAGGGAGTGACACTGCCAGGCCCACTTTCATGAAGTAGATCTGTGGCAGCTTGGAAGACAGACTGAAGGTGAGGGAAACAACAGGTGGGATGAGAGATCAGGAAGACTTCCTCCTCTGAAGGAGGGCAGGGAGAAGGTAAGCAAGAAAGGTGCATCCATAGTATCAATCGCATTAAGTGATCTTCAGTTCAGTTCAGTCGCTCAGTCGTGTCTGACTCTTTGCGACCCATGAATCACAGCACGCCAGGCCTCCCTGTCCATCACCAACTCCCAGAGTTCACTCAGACTCATGTCCATCAAGTCGGTGATGCCATCCAGCGATCTCATCCTCTGTCGTCCCCTTCTCCTCCTGCCCCAAATCCCTCCCAGCATCAGAGTCTTTTCCAATGAGTCATCTCTTTGCATGAGGCGGTCAAAGTACTGGAGTTTCAGCTTTAGCATCATTCCTTCCAAAGAATACCCAGGGCTGATCTCCTTTAGAATGGACTGGTTGGATCTCCTTGCAGTCCAACGGATTCTCAAGTGATCTTAGATGGATTTAATGAGGAGGGAGAGGAAAACATACTTTATGCTCCTTGTCACCCTGAAAATTGTGTTAGCAATGAGTTTCCTGATAATTTTATATTTCCTTAATCCCTTTCATATGGGCTAGTCATTGATGTAACGCTTCAGTCATCTAATAATTTGTCAGAGAATGTGTCTGACTCTCTGCCAGGTAGAGGATGAAAACTCAAAAGGCAGAGACCCATTCTTCCTGCCAGAAACTGCCCACCAGAAATTCTGGGATGAGGATGCCATGAGCAAGGCAGGGACACAGGAAATGGACTGGAGTAGAAAGAAGGAGAGATAAGCAGGATGGACAGAATAAATGCTGTGATTCTGACCCCATCCCCTCTTTAAGATTAAGGCAGCTACCATTCCTTCAGTAATGGGAGAGATTCTGCTGACAGCTCTCAGCTTTATCTCCAAGAATTGTCCTCAACTGAAGAGAGTCACCCACTCAAGAGCAGATCCCCTGAAAGTAACAGCAGTTAACGGTGTGTGTGTGTGTGCTAAATCACTTCAGCCGTGCCTGACTCTTTGCAGCTTTATAGATGGTAGCCCATTAGGTTCCTCTGTCCATGGGATTCTCTGGGCAAGAATACTGGAGTGGGTTGCCATTTTCTCCTCCAGGGGATTTTCCCGACCTGAGGATGGAACCCACGTCTCTTACATCTGCATTGGCAGGTGGGTTCTTTACCACTAGCACCAACTAGGAACCAGTCAATGGTGGGATATAAATTCTCAGACCCCTCCCTCAAGTCAGGGGAACTCTGAAGGGCTATCCAGCTTCAAACCTGCTAGTAGGACCAGCTGGGGCCTCTGCTGTAACTGCATCACCCTTCAGCCCACCTCCTCTACCATACATTCTTCACTCTCCTATGGGTTTTTATCCAGTGTCCCCAGTAGACTTTCTGGACACACACCTTCTCAAAGACAGTGGACTAGGAGTGTTCAGTTGAGATGCCAACAGGAAGTCTGTGCAGATGTCAGGCAGGCAGGAGTTATTCAGATCTGGAGCTCAAGTTGCAGCTGAGGATACAAACTTGTGAGTCACCAACAGATGGGTAACGGTGAAGCTTAGAACTAGATGGACTCATACCCGGGAAGAAGGGGATTAAACGTACAAGAAGGAAGTGCTGTCTCCTCTAATCGAACTTTAAGCACAATTCCTTTTCACCCTTACTTCAAATATTCAAGTGCTATTTCTGAAGCATTTTTATTCTGAATAAAATTAACCGCTGACAGTAATACAGGTATTTTCTGTTTTATGATTATTGGAAACTATATCATATGTGCAAATGAATATTTGTGTAGGTTAAAAATGGTGATGAAATGAAATGAATTTCCTTCTAGTATGAAAGATGAAGCATTACCAAGAACTCTGAATTTCCTATGTACCTTTCCTATTACTTCCTCTCTCCATATGTCTCAAAGTTTCTTCCAGGGCTAATGCTTAGCTAGTGCATATTGAGATTACCATACCTGAACTAGTTACACATCATTAATAGAACCACTGCCTTGGGATTCCCCAGCCACGCAAGTGCCTTTCCTGGAACCCTCTGGACAACTCCATCACCCAGCATCTTAAACGAGTGCTCCCAGTGTAGCAGGAAGCAGAATCCATTCTGCCTGGTCACTATCTATGATACACCAGGGTCTGCAATGTATAAACAGATAATTCTTTTGGGAATTACTGTTTTGAATGTGGGGTTCATGATTCTTCTGATTTTTTTTGAGGGCAAAAGTCCTTAAACAATATAATTTATTATATGTGTTTAGTTTTATATAAAACATGCTCATACCATATATATTTTTTTCCTAAACTTGCTTTTCTTTCACTCAGTGTCATGCTTGTGGGACCCATCCCTGTTAATGCTTGTGATATATTCTTTCATTTTCACAGGTGTATAAAATTCCACTTTAATTTTTTTCCATGTTGAAACTAATTTTTCAGCATCAATTTTTAATCATCAGGTGCTATGTCATTTTTGTCTAACATCAAGTTGGTACCTATTTGTGCATCTATATCACAGACATCTGTCATGGTCATCGCTCTTTCTAATGCTGTTTCAGTATAACTCAGCATCTCTAGTGTATGAAGTGAAGAGAAGTGAAGTCTCTCAGTCGTGTCTGACTCTTTGTGACCCCATGGACTGTAGCATACTACACTCCTCTGTCCATGGGATTTTCCAGGCAAGAGTACTGGAGTGGGTTGCCATTTCCTTCTCCAGAGGCTCTTCCTGACCCAGGGATCGAACCCAGGTCTCCAACACTGTAAGCAGATGCTTTACCATCTGAGCCACCAGGTCTAAATATCTGATTGAGAAAATCTTCCTTCTTTGCCTTCTGCAAGAGCCTTTTGACCATTTTGGGCCCTTTATTTTTCATATACATTTTAGGATCAGGTTTTCAAGTTCTAGTAAAAAAAAATACTCTGATTTTGATAAGACTAGTATTAAATCAATCAA
Organism: Bos indicus x Bos taurus; assembly: GCF_003369695.1. NCBI lineage: Eukaryota > Metazoa > Chordata > Mammalia > Artiodactyla > Bovidae > Bos > Bos indicus x Bos taurus. The sequence goes on along the minus strand of NC_040091.1, from coordinate 24,243,704 downwards.
TTAAATGTGTGGAGAAAAGACATAGTTATAATATTCAGTTCATTTCAGTCACTCAGTCGTGTCCGACTCTGCGACCCCATGAATAGCAGCACGCCAGGCCTCCCTGTCCATCTCCAACTCCTGGAGTTCACCCAAACTCACGTCCATCGAGTCAGTGATGCCATCCAGCCATCTCATCCTCTGTTGTCCCCTTCTCCTCCTGCCCTCAATCCCTCCCAGCATCAGAGTCTTGTCCAATGAGTCAACTCGTCTCATGAGGTGGCCAAAGTACTGGAGTTTCAGCTTTAGGATCATTCCTTCCAAAGAACACCCAGGACTGATCTCCTTTAGAATGGACTTGTTGGATCTCCTTGCAGTCCAAGGGACTCTCAAGAGTCTTCTCCAAACCACAGTTCAAAAGCATCAATTCTTCAGTGCTCAGCTTTCTTCACAGTCCAACTGTCACATCCATACATGACCACTGGAAAAACCATAGCCTTTACTAAACGGACCTTTGTTGGCAAAGTAATGTCTCTGCTTTTGATTATGCTATTTAAGTTGGTCATAACTTTCCTTCCAAGGAGTAAGCGTCCTTTAATTTCATGGCTGCGGTGATTTTGGAGCCCAAAAAAATAAAGTCTGACACTGTTTCCACTGTTTCCCCATCTATTTCCCATGAAGTGATGGGACCAGATGCCATGATCTTCGTTTTCTGAATGTTGAGCTTTAAGTCAACGTTTTCACTCTCCTCTTTCACTTTCATCAAGAGGCTTTTTAGTTCCTCTTCACTTTCTGCCATAAGGGTGGTGCCATCTGCATATCTGAGGTTATTGATATTTCCCCCAGCAATCTTGATTCCAGCTTGTGCTTCTTCCACCCCAGCATTTCTCATGATGTACTCTGCATACGAGTTAAATAAGCTGGGTGACAATATACAGCCTTGACATACTCCTTTTCCTATTTGGAACCAGTCTGTTGTTCCATGTCCAGTTCTAACTGTTGCTTCCTGACCTGCATATAGGTTTCTCAAGAGGCAAGTCAGGTGGTCTGGTATTCCCATCTCTTTCAGAATTTCCCACAGTTTATTGTGATCCACACAGTCAAAGGCTTTGGCATAGTCAAAAAGGCAGAAATAGATGTTTCTCTGGAATGCTCTTGCTTTTTCCATGATCCAGCGGATGTTGGCAATTTGGTCTCTGGTTCCTCTGCCTTTTCTAAAACCAGCTTGAACAACTGGAAGTTCACAGTTAATGTATTGCTGAGGCCTGCCTTGGAGAATTTTGAGCATTACTTTACTAGCGTGTGAGATGAGGGCAATTGTGTGGTAGTTTGAGCATTCTTTGGCATTGCCTTTCTTTGGGATTGGAATGAAAACTGACCTTTTCCAGTCCTGTGGCCACTGCTGAGTTTTCCAAATTTTCTGGCATATTGAGTACAGCACTTTCACAGCATCCTCTTTCAGGATTTGAAATAGCTCCACTGGAATTCCATCACTTCCACTAGCTTTGTTCGTAGTGATTCTTTCTAAGGCCCACTTGATTTCACATTCCAGGATGTCTGGCTCTAGGTGAGTGATCACACCATCATGATTATCTGGGTCGTGAAGATCTTTTTTATACAGTTCTTCTTTGTATTCTTGCCACCTCTTCTTAATATCTTCTGCTTCTGTTTGGTCTATACAATTTCTGTCCTTTATCGAGCCCATCTTTGCATGAAATGTTCCCTTGGTATCTCTAATTTTCTTCAAGAGATCTCTAATCTTTCCCATTCTGTTGTTTTCCTCTATTTCTTTGCATTGATCACTGAGGAAGGCTTTCTTCTTATCTCTTCTTGCTATTCTTTGAAACTCTGCATTCAGATGCTTATATCTTTCATCTTCTCCTTTGCTTTTCTCTTCTCTTCTTTTCACAGCTATTTGTAAGGCCCCCCCAGACAGCTATTTTGCTTTTTTGCATTTCTTTTCCATCGGGATGGTCTTGATCCCTGTCTCCTGTACAATGTCACAAATCTCAGTCCATAGTTCATCAGGCACTCTGCCTATCAGATCTAGTCCCTTAAATCTATTTCTTAGTTCCACTGTATAATCATAAGGGATTTGATTTAGGTCATACTTGGACGGTCTAGTGATTTTCCCTACTTTCTTCAATTTAAGTCTGAATTTGGCAATAAGTAGTTCATGATCTGAGCCACAGTCAGCTCCCAGTCTTGTTTTTGCTGACTGTATAGAGTTTCTCCATCTTTGGCTGCAAAAAATATAATCAATCCGATTTTGGTGTTGACCATCTGGTGATGTTCATGTGTAGAGTCTTCTCTTGTGTTGTTGGAAGAGGGTGTTTTTGCATTCCAGTCCCCTATAATGAAAAGGACATCTTTTTTGGGGGGTGTTAGTTGGTCTTCATAGAACCATTCAACTTCAGCTTCTTCAGCATTACTGGTTGGGGAATAGACTTGGATTACTGCAATATTGAATGGTTTGCCTTGGAAATGAACAGAGATCATTCTGTCATTTTTGAGATGGCATCCATGTACTGCATTTCAGACTCTTTTGTTGACCATAATGGCTACTCCATTTCTCCTAAGGGATTCCTGCCCACAGTAGTAGATATAATGGTCATCCGAGTTAAATTCACCCATTCCAGTCCATTTTAGTTCGCTGATTCCTAGAATGTCAACGTTCACTCTTGCCATCTCCTGTTTGACCACTTCCAATTTGCCTTGATTCATGGACCTAACATTCCAGGTTCCTATGCAATATTTCTCTTTACAGCATCAGATCTTGGTTCTATCACCAGTCACATCCACAGCTGGGTATTGTTTTGCTTTGTCTCCATCCCTTGATTCTTTCTGGAGTTATTTCTCCACTGATCTCCAGTAACATATTAGGCACCTACTGACCTGGGGAGTTCCTCTTTCAGTACCCTATCATTTTGCCTTCTTATACTGTTCATGGGGTTCTCAAGGCAAGAATACTGAAGTGGTTTGCCATTCCCTTCTCCAGTGGACCACATTCTGTCAGACCTCTCCACCATGACTTGCCCGTCTTGGGTGGCCCCACATGGCATGGCTTAGTGTCATTGAATTAGACAAGGCTGTGGTTTGTGTAATTAGATTGACTAGTTTTCTGTGATTATGGTTTCAGTGTGTCTGCCCTCTGATGCCCTCTCGCAACACTTACCTTCTTACTTGGGTTTCTCTTAACTTGGACATGGGGTATCTCTTCACGGCTGCTCCAGCAAAGCACAGCTGCTGCTCCTTACCTTGGACAAGGGGTATCTCCTCACTGCCACCCCTCCTGACCTTGTACGTGGAGTAGCTCCTCTCGGCCCTCCTGCACCGACATTATAATATTAAGTATTATTATTATAATATTAAGTATTGTTAATCATGGATGTCTATATTTTAATTCAATTGGGTATTTAAAGCTATCCAGTAAATATTTATAAAGGTCTTACACATATTTTACTTTTATCCATGAGTATTTTATATGTTCAATTGATGTTATAAATAATGTCTCAACACTGCATTTTCTAATTGTATCTGGTATATATAGAAAACTTGTATAACTTTCTTACAAGTCTAAAAGTAAGTATCTGCAGATTCTTCTGGGATTTCTATGTAGAATATGATGCCATCTGAAAATAATATTTTTTATTCCCTTCCAACAGTTACATCTATTTTTATTTGAGTCATTATATTGGATAGAACCTCTAAGTTAATGTTGGATAGAATTTGTGAGAGTGGGAAGACATGTCCTATTACTAATTTTAAAGAGAATGCCTTAAGTGTTTTACTATTTGTATAGTGATTTCTTTAATATTTTGTAAGTGCATCTTTTTCAGGTTGCAAAAGCACTCCTTACTCTTGGTTTACTAAGGAATTTTTAAATATAAAGAATTGGTGTTGAATATTATTATGTGTTCTTTCTGTATACATTGAAGCAATCATATGATATTTTTGTTTGCTTGATTTGTTCATGTGGTGAACCACATAAAAGATTTTCTAACATTGAACCGATCTTGCATTTCTGCCACATATTCAAATTAGTGGTCAAGTATTTGTTTTATGAAATAAAGGATTCTGTTTGCTAATATTTTCCTTAGTGTTTTGCACCTGTGTTATAATTAGAGCTTGTCTGATTCCCTTGTCAAGATGTCCTTATCATTGGTTAGTTATGCAGGTTATAAAAACCTCATAAAATTAGTTGGGAGTAAGTTGTCTCCATTTTTCTATTCTTTGAAATATTTAGTTTAGTATAAGAACTGAGTTTTGTATTTCTTAGAAATTTGAATCACTCATCTCTAAAATCATTTTGTGCCTCATGTCTTCTTGAATTAGTTTTTAAAATTTACAGTTTTTCAAGAATATGTCAATTTCATGTAGATTTTAAAATATATGGCATGAACTTTTCACAATATTTTACTTGAAAAAAATCTCTGCAGTTATGTCTTTTCATTTGTCACATTGTTTATTAAGATCTCTTCCTTTTTTCCCCAATCTATCTTGCCATTGTTCAAATATTTTCAAGGCAGATTCATGTTGATGTATGGCAAAAACCAAAATGATATTGTAAAGTAATTAACCTCCAATTAAAATAAATAAATTTATATTAAAAAAAGAATCAGTTTTCCCTATGCTTATCCTTTCTTCTTTAATGGCTTTCAATTTCAATGATTGCTATTCTTACCTTTATTATTTCCTTCTTCTATTTGAGTAAGGTTTATTATATTGACCTTTTTCTAACTTGAAAAGTTGGGTATTTAGCTAATTAAGTTTGGGACTTTCTTCTTTCATAGCATAAACATTTAAGCTTTTATACTTTCTTAAACAATTGTTTCAGTTAAATTCCATAAATTTTAAAATGTGGTATTTTCATAATTATTCTGTTCCAAGCACTTTCTAATATCCACTATAAGAATTTTGTGAATTTTTATAAATTTTAATATTATTTCCAAACTTACAGATTTTTTCAAAGTAAAATGCTTATTTTAAATAATTTTAAATTTACAAGAAAGTTTCAAAGATTATAGTACAGAGAATTCAAAGAGTTTCCATATATCCTGCACCCAAGTTCCTCTATCATTAACATTTTATGTTACCATGGCACATTTGTCAAAACTGAGGAACCAATAAATAAGTATAAAGTTTATGCATTATTCACATTTCCTTAGTTTCTGCCTATTTTTTTCTGTTCCAGAATCCCATCCTGGACATCACATTAAATTCAGTTTTCATCTTTCTTTAAACTCCTCTACATTGTGACCATTGTTAGACTTTCCTTGTTTCTTGATGACTTTGACAGTTTTGAAGAGTTAGGGTCAAGTCTTTTATAGAATGCTCTTCAATTTGGACTTGTCTGACTTTTTTTCATGGTTAGGCTGGAGTTATGAGTTTTTGTGAGGAGGTAAAGTACCATTTTCATCACATCATATCAAAATACATGCTACTGACATGACTTATTATTAATGATGTTTACCTTGATCACCTGCTTAAAATAATAGTTGTCAGATTTCTCCACTGTGAGGTTATATTTTGCCCCGTTCCATACTGTGCTCTTTAGAAGGAAATCACCCCACGCCATCTACCTTTACAGAGTGAGGAGTTATGTTTCATTGCATTGCAGGATCGGGGGAGGGGGAGTATCTACATTATTTTTCTTCTGAAAAGCAGATGATCTTTTTTCCCCTATTTGCTGCTGCTGCTGCTAAGTCACTTCAGTCGTGTCCGACTCTGTGTGACCCCACAGATGGCAGCCACCAGGCTCCCCCGTCCCTGGGATTCTCCAGGCAAGAACACTGGAGTGGGTTGCCATTTCCTTCTCCAATGCAGGAAAGTGAAAAGTGAAAGTGAAGTTGCTCAGTCGTGTCCGACTCTTAGCGACCCCATGGACTGCAGCCTACCAGGCTCCTCCACCCAAGGGATTTTCTAGGCAAAGTACTGGAGTGGGGTGCCAGTTCCTTCTCCAATGCATGCATGCATGCTAAGTCACCTCAGTCGTGTCCGACTCTGTGCAACCCTATGGATAGCAGCCCACCAGGCTCCTCCATCCACAGGATTCTCCAGGCAAGTAAATTGGAGTGGGCTGCCATTTCCTTCTCCCTAAACCCCATGAATTAGATTCAAATACACATTTTTTAAGTACAATTTGTATTGCATTTAAAACTTTTTCTTGTTAATATTGTTCTAAATTATATCTGCTCCCCATGCTGCTAGAAATGGAACTCCTGCCCTAGATTTTTAGTTTCCCAGAGAACTACTTAAAATTTCTACAGGCTAGAATTTCACAGTTCCTATCTGTCATATAACCGTGACATATCCATGTTAATTCTCTCTCTTTAACTAAAGTCTCTTGGCAACTTTTAAAAGTTGCCTTTGCTGCAGAACTAACAGAAGTTTTCCAGAGCCTCGTTTTCTTTGTTTCATTTAAAATGGTAATTGTTTTTTCTCTCGTTTGTCACGAAAGTAATATCTCTTCTAAAGAATGAAGCCCTTCTACCAAGTCTTCTTCATCCAAAAAGTGGATTTTTGACAACTGTTCGATTATAGTAGTGCCATAGAACAGTCTGTCGTGTGAAACACTAATTCCATTTAAGATCTGTGTTTTGTGTTAGAAAAGCATCAAAGCAAACCCCCACATTCTAGAAAGGCATGAGACATCTGAACATTATCTGTAGCAGGCACATCTGGTACCTAAAAAAGCATGGAGAACTCAGAATATACCTGCAGCCATTACAAATATGATATATAAGTCCAGAGTATGTACACACTGATGGAGAAATATCTCTGGTATGAGACTCTGCTCGTGAAATATGGAACTTATTACTGGGTTTTCAGTTATTAGCGAGTTAACCAAAGGGTCTTGTGACTCAGCTGCACAAAAGCAGGTTTATTCTTGGCTGCACACAATCTGTCAACATATCCATTCTGAGTCTAATGTCCTCAAAACCTGGACTTCCAGCCAAGTTTTTCCCGGGGCTCTTAGACTTAGAAAGTCTTACGGTTAACATCTTCCTGCTAAGTATGACCCTAAGCAAAAATGACAGAGTTTGGCTCACTACGGTGTCAAGGGAGAAGGAATGTCCGAGACAGAGTGGCTATCCCAAGACAGGGGACAATTGTAAACATACTCCTCTCTGTCCGGTGGAGAGGAGGGTGGCCTTATTGGCTTTGATTATAGGAGCCGAAGCTGGGGATCCAAGCCAAGTTCCACTGACATATAGGAAGCACACCTTGTGTTGCTTTTATGAGAAATTGTGGGTATTAATATCATAAATCTCAGTGATTGCTGAGACGGGCCTGCATATTGGGGCCCCATTGTTAGTCCGTACACGGCTCAGACCTTGCTCTAACACCAAGCTCCTTTCAAATTATTTTGGCAGGTGTGTAGGCTGTTCAGCAGTAATTAGGAAGAAGAATGAAGGAAGCAGAGGCTCCCCCTTCCTTATATAGTTTAGTGGGCTGCTGCACACTCTGTGCTGCAAACCAGCTCTGGAGGGCCAATGCTGGCATCTGGCCTGGGAGTAATATGAACACAGAAAGTGATAAAGGACTTCAGGATAGTCATATCTCCCCATCAGAGCTGACCTGAAACATGATTTATCCTTACATGTTCCTCTATACTCATACTAATTGTATATATTCACATTTTCTGAAACAGCCATGATTGAAAAGAGCCTATCACGTTGTTCCTGAAAGAACATTTAATTCTTTTCATTCTTCTGTGCAAGTGCTAAGTCACTTCAGTTGTGTCTGACTCTTTGTGACACTTTGGACTGTAGCTCCGCCAGGCTCCTCTGTCCATGGGATTCTCCAGGCAAGAACACTGGAGTGGGTTGCCATGCCCTCCTCCAGGGGACCTTCCCAGCCCAGGGATCGAACCTGGGTCTCTTGTGTCTCCCGCATTGGCAGGAGGTTCTTTACCACTAGTGCCACCTGGGGAGCCCCCCCCTTTTTTTTTATTGGTGTATAACTGCTGTACAATGTTGTGTTAATTTCTGCTGTACAACAAAGTGCATCAGTCAGTCAGTTCAGTCACTCAGTCATGTCTGATTCTTTGCAACCCCATGCTCGCAAAGTATATCAACTATACTTATATCCCCTCCCCCTTGAGCCTCCCATCCCACCCTGCTCACTGCAGAGCACCAAGCTAAGCTCCCTGTGCTATATAGCAACTTCCCACTAGCTATCGTTTTTACACCTGGTAGAGAATGGCACCCCACTCTAGTACCCTTGCCTGGAAAATCCCAAGGAGCCTGGTGGGCTGCAGTCCATGGGGTCGCTAGAGTCGGACACGACTGAACGACTTCACTTTCACTTTTCACTTTCCTGCATTGGAGAAGGAAATGGCAACCCGCTCCAGTGTTCTTGCCTGGAGAATCCCAGGGACGGCGGAGCCTGGTCGGCTGCCGTCTATGGGGTCGCACAGAGTCGGACATGACTGAAGCGACTTAGCAGCAGCAGCAGAGAACATTTGGGCTTCCCTGGTGGTTCAGTGGTAAAGAATCCACCTGCCAATGCAGGAGATGCAGGTTCAATCCCTAATCCAGGAAGATCCCCTGCAGAAGGAGATAATCTGCTCCAATATTCTTGCCAGGGAAATCCCATGGACAGAGGAACCTGTCAGGCTGCAGTCCATTGGGTGGCAAAGAATTAGACACTACTGATAGACTTAACAATAACATTTACTCTTATGAGACAGCTCATCCCAAATCCAGGTTTGGAAATTTCTCAAAACATCCTCACTGTGCTATGACCTCAACAAATAATCTGTACTGGAATCTGTCCCCATTCAAGTAAAAATGAATTGACAAAGCCAGTCCCAGTGTATATACATTCTAATGCTCCAGTACCAGAGTTCTTTTCCTTCCGAAATGACTTCCAAGACACCATCCAGGTTTGTGAGCCTACCATTTAAATCAAGTGGGAAAACAAGAGATGAACCTCTCAAGCACCTTTCATGAATTTGCTGTTTGCTCACCCAGGACTCTCTTCTCCACTGGGCAGGACCCTCCTAGGCTGGACCAGTTCACCGGGCTGGAAGGATAGCATCTCAGGCATGACAAATGCTCCAGACTATTCTCTCACTGCTCCCTGTGCCTTCCAACTCTTCAGACCCCATGGGTGCTGATTTCCGATTTATCCCCAAATTAGAATTCACACGCACTTGATGGTTTTCCCACTTCTAATGTAGCACTGAATCCTGCCTTTGTGTCTGGAATACCACCAACTCACAGTTTACATGTGGGATGTCAGACATGTTTTCCCTGCCACGATTACACCAGGACTGGACTTGCTCTCAGGAGGGACGAGCGATCTAAGGTGCTGCGTTCAGGTTGCCGTCTCCCCTGGAGGTGAGGGTTCAAATCCCACTCCTGACAAGCCAGTCTTTGGGCTTCCCTGAGAGCTCAGTTGGTAAAGAATCTGCCTGCAATGCAGGAGACCCCGGCTCAATTCCTGGGTCAGGAAGATCCGCTGGAGAAGGGATAGGCTACCCATTCCGGTATTCTTGGGCTTCCCTTGTGGCTCAGCTGGTAAAAAGAGTCCGCCCGCAATTTGGGAGACCCGGGTTCAATTCCTGGGTTGGGAATACCCTGGAGAAGGGAAAGACTACCCACTCCAGTATTCTGGCCTGGAGAATTCCATGGACTGTATAGCCCAGGGGATCGCAAAGAGTCAACTGAGCGACTTTCACTTTCACTAGACTTTCACTAGAGGGTCCAGCACCTCAGGAAAGAGATACAATTGCAGAAGCATCCGCTGAGGAGGTTTCAGTTCAGTTCAGTTCAGTCGCTCAGTCGTGTCCAACTCTTTGTGACCCCATGAATTGCAGCACACCAGGCCTCCCTGTCCACCACCAACTCCCGGAGTTCACTCAGACTCACATTCATCGAGTCAGTGATGCCATCCAGCCATCTCATCCTCTGTTGTCCCCTTCTCCTCCTGTCCCCAATCCCTCCCAGCATCAGAGTCTTTTCAAGTGAATCAACTCTTCACATGAGGTGGCCAAAGGACTGGAATTTCAGCTTTAGCATCATTCCTTCCAAAGAAATCCCAGGGCTGATCTCCTTCAGAATGGACTGGTTGGATCTCCTTGCAGTCCAAGGGACTCTCAAGAGTCTTCTCCAACACCACAGTTCAAAAGCATCAATTCTTCGGCGCTCAGCCTTCTTCACAGTCCAACTCTCACATCCACACATGACCACAGGAAAAACCATAGCCTTGATTAGACGGACCTTTGTTGGCAAAGTAATGTCTCTGCTTTTGAATATGCTATCTAGGTTAGTCATAACTTTCCTTCCAAGGAGTAAGTGTCTTTTAATTTCATGGCTGCAGTCACCATCTGCAGTGATTTTGGACCCCCAAAAAATAAAGTCAGTCACTGTTTCCACTCTTTCCCCATCTATTTCCCATGAAGTGATGGGACCGGATGCCATGATCTTCATTTTCTGAATGTTGAGCTTGAAGCCAACTTTTTCACTCTCCTCTTTCACTTTCATCAAGAGGCTTTTTAGTTCCTCTTAACTTTCTGCCATAAGGGTGGTGTCATCTGCATATCTGAGGTTATTGATATTTCTCCCAGCAATCTTGATTCCAGCTTGTGCTTCTTCCACCCCAGCATTTCCCATGATGTACTCTGCATACAAGTTAAATAAGCAGGGTGACAATATACAGCCTTGACGAACTCCTTTTCCTATTTAGAACCAGTCTGTTGTTCCATATCCAGTTCTAACTGTTGCTTCCTGACCTGCATACAGGTTTCTCAAGAGGCAGGTCAGGTGGTCTGGTATTCCCATCTCTTGAAGAATTTCCCACAGTTTATTGTGATCCACACAGTCAAAGGCTTTGGCATAGTCAAAAAGGCAGAAATAGGTGTTTTTCTGGAACTCTCTTGCTTTATCGATGATCCAGTGAATGTTGGCAATTTGATCTCTGGTTCCTCTGCCTTTTCTAAAACCAGCTTGAACATCAGGAAGTTCACGGTTAATGTATTGCTGAGGCCTGGCTTGGAGAATTTTGAGCATTACTTTACTAGCATGTGAGATGAGTGCAATTGTGTCAAAACCCGTTTCTGGCTTTCATTTTTCCTTTTTACTTGCACTTGAAATTATGAATAGAACTTCTTGCTGCTGTGCTGTGCTGTGCTAAGTCGCTTCAGTCATGTCCAGCTCTTTGCAATCCTATGGACTGTAGCCCTCCAGGCTCCTCTGTCCATGGGATTTTCCAGGCAAGAATACTGGTGTGGGTTGCCAGTGCCCTCCTCCAAGGGATCCTCCTCACCCAGGGATTGAACCCACGTCTCTTGTGTCTCTTGCATTGACAAGCAGGTTCTTTACCACTAGCGCCACCCGAGAAGCCTGCTTCCTGCTGTGCTGTCTTACAAACCACTTTAGCAATAATTGCTTCTGTGAGAAGATATGATTTTTTTTAATTAAGCTAGGCTGTCTTCCAAACCGATTTAAAATTTTGCATTATCACCAAGAGTACATAAGAATATTCATTTCCTCACATTCTCTCCAGCAGGTGTTATGAGCCTTTATATCCTTTGCCAGTCTCTTGGGTTCAAAGAGAGAGTACATTGCTACTTGACTTTGTAATTATGTGGCTTCTACAGAATTTGAACATCTTTTCAGGTGTTTGGTAGCCGACTTGCATATGATTTTCAATGAGTTGCCTCTGTGTTTCTCATATCAAATTTTCTGGTAAGTTAAAAAGCTATTTAAAAATTATAATAATATTTCCTTTTGCTCATCCCCTATGTTACATTTTCCAAAAATAATTATTTGTTGACAGTGTTTGTATTTTCCACATACATTGTTAATTAAAATTTTTTAAGTTCTAATTAACATTTAAAATTATATATACATGTGTTGTTGTTCAGTCACCCAGTCATGTCTGACTCTCTGTGACTCCATCGACTGCAGCATGCCAGGCCTCCCTGTCCCTCACCATGTCCCGAAGTTTGTCCAAGTTCATGTCCATTTCTTCGGTGATGCCATCCAGTCATTTCATCCTCTGACACCCTCTTCTCCTTCTCCCCTTAATCTTTCCCAGCATCAGGGACTTTTCCAATGAGTCAGCTGTTTGCATCAGATGACCAAAATATTGGAGTTTCAGCCTTAGCATCAGTCCTTCCAACAAGTAGTCAGGGCTGATTCCCCTTAAAATTGACTTGATTTTATCTCCAAGGGACTCTCAGGAGTCTTCCCCAGCACCACAGTTCGAAGGCATCAGTTCGGCGCTCTGCCTTCTTTACGGTTCATACAGTTCTATACTTACGGAACTTATGGATCACAACCGTATGTGACCACTGGAAAGACCATAGCCTTGATTATACAGATCTTTGTCAGCAGAGTAATGTCTCTGCTTTTCAACACACTGTCTAGGCTGGATCAGACAGTAAAGCGTCTGCCTATAATGTGGGAGACACAGGTTTGATCCCTGGGTTGGGAAGATCCCCTGGAGAAGGAAGTGGCAACCCACTCCAGTACTCGTGCCTGGAAAATCCCATGGAGAATCCTGGTAGGCTACAGTCCATGGGGTTGCAAAGAGTCAGACACAACTGAGTGACTTCACTTTCACTTTCACTTCCTGCCAAGAAGGAATTGTCTTCTAATTTCATGGCTGCTGTTGCCATCCACAGTAATTTTAGAGCCCAAAAAGAGGAAATTTTTCACTACTTCCATCTTCCCCCCTTCTATTTGCCATGAAGTAATGGGGCCAGATGCCATGATCTTGGTTTTAAGCTGGCTCTTTCACTCTCCTCCTTCACCCTCATCAAGAGGCTCTTTAGTTCCTCTCTGCTTTCGGCCATTAGAGTGGTATCACCTGCATATCTGAGGTTGCTGATATTTCTCCCACCTATGTTGATTCCAGCTTGTAACTCATCCAGCCTGGCATTTCTCATGCTATGCTCAGCATATAGATTAAACAAACAGGGTGATAGCAAATAGCCCTGTTGTTCTCCTTTCTCAACCTTAAACCAATCAGTTGTTCCATTCAGGGTTCTAACTGTTGCTTCTTGATCTGCATACAGGTATTCCCATTTCTTTATGTATATATGTATGTATATACAAAAGCATCTTTAGATTTTTAATTTCTAGTCTTATCTAAAAAGGCTTGTCTTACCTTTGGATGTACTTGGAGTATTCATTCTAGATTCTCAAATACACAATCCCACTTTTAAGGCTCTATTTCATGAAAATAAAAACCTTCAGACATAATATTTGCAGAGGGATATTATTTTAAAATGTTTTACCATGGAACAATAAAATATGCTGTCAACCAGAGAATGACTGAAAAAACCAAAGACAATTAACACCATTAAAAGAAGAAAGATTTTTAAAAAAGAAGAAAGAAAGAGAACTGTGAAAATTGTCTTTGAGAGATTTCCATGAAATATTTTTGAGTGAGAAAAGCAAGTTGTAGCAAAAGCAATTATGCATAATATGAAGATACACTTGTAAAAAAGAAGTATTTGTAAAAAAAAAAGATACACTTGTATGTATGAATACTTACACTGAATATTTACATATCTATATCTGTATGAGCATAGAAAACTACAAAAGGCTATATGCTGAGTTGTTAATAGAGATGAGGGAATTCTCTGGTTGTCCAGTGGTTAAGACTTCACCTTCTAATCCAGGTGATGTGGGTTCAATCCCTGGTCAGGAAACTAAGGTCCCACATGCCTTAGGGCCAAAAAACCAAAACATAAAAGCAACATTGTAACTAATACAATGAAGACTTACAAAAATGGTCCACATCAAAATATCTTAAAAAAAAAAAAAAGAGATGAGAAGGATAATGAGAGGTAGGGAAAGAGAAGAGTGGAAGAAGATAGAATAATAAAATTGAGGAAGGCTGTTTTAAAGACAATGTACAAGAACAAAAATATCTGCCTTAAAAATCAAGTGACATTTTTAATCTTAATTTAAATGTCTTGCATCACTGTAAGGTTTGAAGGTGAAAGTGAAAGTCAATCAGTAGTGTCTGACTCTTTGTGAACCCATGGACTATAACAGTCCATCGGATATTCCGGGCTAGAATACTGGAATGGGTAGCCATTCCCTCTCCAAGGGATCTTCCCAACCCAGGGATCAAACTCAGGTCTCCCACATTGCAGGAGGATTCTTTAATAGCTGAGAAACAAGGGAAGCCCACGAATACTGGAGTATGCAGCCTGTCCCTTCTCCAGTGGATCTTCCTTACCCAGGAATCAAACCAGGGTCTCAAACCAGGGTCTCCTGCATTGCAGCCAGATTCTTCACCAGCTGAACTACCAGGGAAGCCCTGTAAGGTTTACCTTTACGAATCTTCACCTTACGTTACAGAGGAGAGAAACCAGATTTTATATTAGATGAGGGTGTGATGGAATAGAAAACACTTGGGCTTAGCTTGGCTTCAGCTACTTGACAACTTGGCATTATGTCTCAAAACCCTGCATGGGTCTGATGATGGCAGGTCCTAAAAAAGCTCCAACTGTTCCTCATCTATGATCTAGCCCAGAGTTTCTCAATAGCATTGCTACTGACATTTTGTGTTGGATAATGAATTCCATGTTGTGAGGGACTGTGTGATGCAGAAGGCTTATCCGTATCTCTACCCCTATGTGCTAGAGGCCTGTAGCACCCAATAGTGACAACCAAAAATATCCCCAGACTTATTAAACATTCCTTAGGGAAGTGAAATCATTCCATTTTGAACCACTAATCTCATCTGAATGATTATTATATCCTTTCCTGAAATTTGTTTTTCTGGTAACAAGAGGACACCTCTTAATGATTCCTTTGAAGATTGACCCCTTTGAATTATTTCAGTGCCCTTTATTTTGATTAAGTGTATGTCACCTTATTATTAGCTCAAGAGGGAGATATGATCTTGTTGTTTTCCTGCCAGTATTGCACAAACAAGTTAAGAGTGACTCATCCACTCTGGGTACAAGGAACCTCAGCCTTCAGGTGCTCTGGAAATGTTCATTATAAATCATAATTATCTGGATTGTTTGGAGCTACAATTATAGAGCTAGGGAACAATGACTTCAGATTTTTTGAAAATGAGGGAAGTTCCTTTCTACTTATTTGCTTTATTCCTATAGTAATCACACATACATAGGAACTGCATTATTCTTTATTGCACTCTTTTGTCTTAGAATTCCAGGCTTTTACACAACCGATAATCTAGGGCAAAGAAATCAATCAGGAATCTAAAACCTGTTAGGGTTTTGATGATTTTTGCTTTAAGACTATCATTCTGACTTCATATGGTTCAGAAACCTCTGGAACTCTAAGCAGCCTAATTATTACAACCTAAGGGAAATTCTCCCCATATGTCACATAGAGATTAAGAATTTCAGGTCAGGAACACTTTGGTTTTGCCTCAGGCATAGCTGTCAATAGCTTTCTCAAATAGCCAAAAAGTACAGAAGGCTGTTGGGGAAGGAAACGGCAACCCATTTCAACATTCTTGACTGGGAAATTCCATGGACAGAGTAGCCTGACAGGCTACAGTCCATGAGATTGCAAAGCGTTGGACACAACTTAGTGACAAAAATAACACAGGGCATGGCAATCCACTCCAGTATTCTTGTCTGGAGAATCCTAGGGACAGAGGAACCTGGTGGGCTACAGTCCATAAGGTCGCAAAGATTCAGACATGACTGAAGCGACTTAGCACACACAGGAAATCTCACTAAAGGCTTTTAATGAAAACAAGTCTCAGATCACATTTTGCTACAAAATAAACAAGCTAATTAACAAAAACAGTCCTGTAAACATGACAAAGCTTCACAGCCTTTTGTTGTTGTCTTAGTTGCTAAGCTGTGTCCGACTCTTTGCAGGTTAACACCATGGACTATAGACTGTCAGTCTCCTCTGTCCATGGGATTTCCCATATCTCTTGCATCTCCTGCATTGACAGGTGGATTCTTTACCACTAGCGCAACTTGGGAAGCCCTTTAGTAAGATTGGGAGCAAGCAACTAACTGCATTACTTTTAGCAGTCTGGGGGCTACTAAGATTTATTTGGGTTTCCCAATACAGGAGACATAAGAGTTAAAGTGAACGTTGCTCAGTTGTGTCCAACTCTTGCAACCCCGTCCCTGGACTGTAGCTTGTCAGTCTCCTCTGTCCATGGGATCCTCCAGGCAAGAATACTAGAGTGGGTAGCCGGTTCCTTCTCCAGAGGATCTTCCCAACCCAGGGATCAGTGGCTGATCTTCCCAACCACAGTGTCTCAGCTGGTAAAGAATCCGCCTAAGAGTCGTAAGAGAGGTAGGTTCAATTCCTAGGTTGGAAAGATCCCCTGGAGAAGGGCATGGTAATCCACTCCAGTACTCTTGCCTGGAGAATCCTATGGATAGAGAAGCCTGGTGGGCTACAGCCCAAGGGGTTGCAAAGAGTCAGACACGACTGAAGCAACTTAGCATGCACACAGTATTTATTTAAAAGAAACTCATTACTTGTTAAAACAAAAGAGCTTAGGCCAATTCAGAATACAAGTAAACTTTTCTGATCTTCACAACAATATTTAAAATGTTTGCTTATTCATTTATTCATAATAAAACTTTCCTAAATACTATGTGCAGGCTTTGTGCTGGGATTGCAATGGTAAACAAAAATGCTCCCTGTCTTCATGGAGTTTAAGCACTATAGGAGTGGAGGCAGTAATTATATACTTTAATAAATACGTGCTATTATTGTATGTTTTGAAGAAGAGGTCCATGGTACTATATGTGATCTGCTTTGCTCAGAAGGACAGGAAAAAATTTCTGGAGAAACTGATGCTTACACTGAGATAGGAAGCATCTTTAGAAGTTAATTTGGTGAAGAAGGGAGAGAATAGTATTTCAAGAAGAGACAGATCATGTGAAAAATCCCTGAAGAGAAGGAGCATGGCGAGGACAAGGAGCAGAAAGCAGAGCAGTGTGACCAACACTGAGATGGCAAATGAAGAGAGCCAGGTAAGATAAGCTTGAAAGATAGACAGAGGAAAGATTTATTTTTAATGCAAAACAAGTTTCACCTAAATCTTAGAGCCAATGGGAAACCTTGAAGAATTTTAAGAGAAGATTTGCTGTAGTCAATGTTATTTAAGCAAGAGGTTGACAAAATCGTGTTTTGAAATTATTCTGGCTGAGTTTAAGGAATGGGGACGGAGGGGGCCAAAGAGCATGTTGGCAGGTAATTGAGGAGAGTATTTAAGTGGCTCAAGAAATGGAATATGATAGTTGGCATTAAGATGCCTGGAACAGTAGTGGTGGAAATGAAGAGAGAAAATTCAAAAATTACCTGTTAAGGAATAGTAACTGGACTTTGTGATATGTATTGGTTGTTGGGGGGATGAGAGGTGAGAGAAAAAGATTATAAAAATATTCTTGGAAAATTAGATTCATAAGATGAATATAATTTTGTTTAAATTTTAAGTGAACCTCAGATAATTTAACAAACATTCCCCATGTTCACAGAAATAAACCATGGCTTAGCCAGAGTTGAATCCAAGTGAGTCACAGCAAAGCTAGAAGTTTATTCATGGCTGAAACAGTTTACAAGAGAGTAAATTTGACCTAGGAAATGAAACACTTTAAAAAGGTCTGGTGGCCTTTGGGGTAAAAATTGGAGTCTAGGTACTTTTAATGAAATATAAAATGCATCTTTTACCATAGACCTCTTATTCCACTTTTTTTCATTCACATTTTATTCAGACTGTTTCATACCTTTAGCATCTAGAAAACAAATTAAAATTTTTTCTGGAAGAGAGGCAGCAGTATCAGCTACATTGTTTTCTAATCTTTCCAAAACCCAACATGAAAAAAAGAATGGCTAGACAGCAAAATCAAAAACCCATAGATGATATTTTAAATAAAACTGAATAACACAATTCTCAAACAATAAAAGAATGAATACAAGCTACTACCAGCCAAGATCTGCATAGTTTTAGTATTTGTGTGTGATAGTTAGCCTGAAATACCTGAGAACAGGAGAAATTAAAAATAGCTCACACAGTGTGGTGGGAAGTGCCATGGGCCAATTTCAGATGAGCAGCTGAAATTAGGAGAGGTTTTTCTCAATGTAATTGTAAATTAGTGAAACAGGCCTATTGTAAATACCAGTGGGTCTGTAGTAGTAAATGTGCAATAAATTCTCTAACCTACCAAATCTTCTTTACAGGTAGGTCCATGCCCAAAGGAGAAACTTCTGAGAGTTGAAGCAAGATTGTTAAGAATAGGGACAATGGAGATGAAATAATAGGAGGTCCAGACAAAAGTGAGAAAAGGAAAAGAGCCAGGAAATCTCAGAAGCAAACAACCATATTTTTTAAAACTACAAGAAGCAGTATATAACAGAATCCTCTGTGGCGTAAAAGCTTCCCTGAACCACATTTCTTTCTAAAAGTTGGGGAAAATTAGTTTCACAAAAAAAGAACACAGAAAAGACCTGAGGTTAAATTTCATACAAAATTATTAAAAGAAAAAAGATAATAAATAATATCCCTACAGGTAATGGAAATATGCCAGAAAGATAGGCTCTAAAACAGAATATAAGGCTATTGTGTTCAGTTGTATCTGACTCTTTTGTGACTCCATGGACTATAGACTGCTAGGCTCCTCTGTCCAAGGGATTTCCCAGGCAAGAATACTGGAATGGGTGTCCATTTCCTACTCCAGGGGATCTTCCCAACCCAGGGATTGAACCTGTGTCTCTTGGGTCTCCTGTATTGGCAGGCAGGTTCTTTACCAGTAGCACCTCCTGGGAAGCCCCAGGATAAACTATAAACTTATTCTCATTTAGAAGAAAGAAAACATAAATAAGAATAGGAAATATAAATCAGATTTAGAAATATTCATAAATTTAGTGACAGAACTCAGGAAACAATTAGAAGATTAGATCTTTTCAGAAATGAGGGCTAAACCGGGAAAAAGATAAAAACTGTTAAACATGACAGATGATACCTTAAGGAGAAGAGACGATGTAAGAGACTAAGGAAAGCAAGAAAGACCAAGATCCAGTACAGGTATAATGGGAGTCCCTGATGTTAGAAACCAAAACGAGAGTAAAACAAATGCTAAAACACAAGAATTCATGTTTCTTGAAATAAGGAATAGCTTGAAACTGCAAATTGAAAGAGTGTGTTATGTCTCTGAGAATACTGAACTGGAATGACCAACATCGAGACATGTTCTAGAAAAATTATTGAACCTAAAGTTTTATTTTATTTTTGAAAGTTCACTAGCTGCTATGAAACTGTTGCTTGACAGATCTCACTTTTAATGACCTCTTCAGTCACTTACTTGGCTGAGGAAAGCCACAATGCCCAACACCATATCCACTTTCTAGGGAACTGGTCAGCTCTAGGATTAAAAGATGCAGTTTCTTCTCCCCACTTGAGATCAGCTGCAGTGCTCCCTTCAGGGTTGGTAAAGCTTTGTTGCGGCTGCATCACAGCTCAACTTCTCTCTTTACCCGATATTCCTTTCTCTCCTCCCCCACCCCTCAGCTAGTGTTAATCCTGAGGACGTTCTCTAGTAAACTTCCTTCGTGCTGATGGTCATATCAGTGTGGTCTTCCTTCCTAATCTGAAATAGGCAAGTAAGAAAAACAGCATGTGACTTATAAGGGAAAGAGTGTAGTTTATCAACAGGCTATCTGACAGCAACACTTTATGGGAGAAGAAAATAGAGTAACATGTTTAAGATATTAAGAGAAGAAAAGGAAAAGGAAAGTACAAGGGGCACAGACAAATTATTATCAATCTGAATAAGCTCAGAAAGTATTATTCCTTATGGGCCTTCCCTAAAGCATTTACTGAAGAATGAGCTTCAGATAAGGAAAGGAATTAGAAACACATATTGATAAAACCTGGAGAGGAAAATTTAATATGTAGATAGTTGTACAATTAGGACTAAATGAGGATTAAAAGAGAGAACAAATATAACCTGCAACGCGTCTGTGTGCTCAGCCGCTTCAGTCATGTCCGACTCTTTGTGACCCCATGTCCCCGCCAGCCTCCTCTGTCCATGGGATTTCCTGGGCAAGAATACTGGAGTGGGTTACCATCCCTCCTCTAGGGGATCTTCCCAACCCAGGGATCAGTCCCGAGTCTCCTGCTTCTGCTTTGCAGGCAGATTCTTTAGCACTGAGTCACCAGGGAAGTCCCATAACAAGCAATAGCTATCCACAGATAATGTAGATAGAGTGCAACTATAGAAAGGGACAGAATATGCACAAATGAAGTCTATTTTAACTGTCTTAGTAAGTATGTGGCTCCTAATAGTAGTATTATCATTATTCCGAAACTGTTGAATGCATGTAATGTGAGACAAGTAAAGAGCAGTGTTGGACTTGTCTAATCTAGCCATGATCCATGTCTTTAAGAATCAAGATTTCCAATGCAGAATAGGAGTTGGCAAGCTGTAGTTCATGAGCCTACCACCTTCATGTTTGTAAATGACATTTTGCTGGACTATAGCCACACCCATACTTTACATATTATTGATGGCTGCTTTCCTGCTCTAATGATAGAACTGAGTAGTTGCAACAGAGACTACTACTACTACAGAGAAGAAAGGAGTTGCAGAAATGATATAGAATCTGTTCAAGAAAAACCAGTTAGTCCTGATTTTGAATTTGACGTATCAGTATGAACACATCGTGTGTGTGTGTGTCTCTGTGTGTGTCTCTGTGTGTGAGCATGTGTGCACACCTGTGAGCACATGTGAGTTTATTTTCTGGCTGTATCCACTGAAGAGGCTTAGAAACAATAACCAAACAGATAGAAATGAACATCTTATTGATCATATCATAGTCGCAAACATATTTGACTATTAAAGGAATCCAGAGCTTCTGGGAGATTCAGTTCAGTTCAGTTCAGTCACTCAGTCGTGTCTGACTCTTTGCGACCCCATGAATTGCAGCACACCAGGCCTCCCTGTCCATCACCAACTCTCGGAGTTCACCCAAACTCACGTCCATCGAGTCGGTGATACCATCCAGTCATCTCATCCTCTGTCGTCCCCTTCTCCTCCTGCCCCCAATCCCTCCCAGCATCAGGGTCTTTTCCAATGAGTCAACTCTTTGCATCAGGTGACCAAAGTATTGGAGTTTCAGCTTCAGCATCAGTCCTTCCAATGAACACCCAGGACTGATCTCCTTTAGGATGGACTGGTTGGATCTCCTTGCAGTCCAAGGGACTCTCAAGAGTCTTCTCCACTCCTAGGCATATACCCTGAGGAAGCCAAACTTGAAAAAGACACGTGTACCCCAATGTTCACTGCAATTTTTAGAACATGGAAGCAACCTAGATGTCCATCCACAGATGAATGGATAAAGAAGTTGTGGTATATATACCCAATGGAATATTAGCCATAAAAAGGAATGCATTTTAGTCAGTTCAAATGAGGTGGACGAACCTAGAACCTATTATACAGAGTGAAGGAAGTCAGAAAAAGAAATATAAATATCGTATACTGATGGATACATATGAATCAAGAAAGATGGCACAGATGAATTTACTTTCAGGGCAGCAATGGAGAAACAGACATAGAGAACAGACCTATGGACATGGGGGAGGGGAGGAAGGAGAAGGGAAGATGTATGGACAGAGTAACTTGGAAATTTACAATAACATATGTAAAATTGATAGCCAGTGGGAATTTGCTGTATGACTCAGGGACCTCAAACAGGGGCTCTGTGACAGGCTGAAGGGTGGGATGGGGAGGGAGATGGGAAGGAGGTTCAGGAGGGAGGAGACATGGGTATACCTATGGCTGATTCTTGTTGATGTATGACAGAAAACCACAAAATTCTGTAAAGCAAATATCCTCCAATTTAAAAAATTTTTTAAAAAAGAGTCTTCTCCAACACCACAGTTCAAAAGCATCAATTTTTTGTCACTCAGCTTTCTTCAGAGTCCAACCCTCACATCCATACATGACCACTGGAAAAACCATAGCCTTTACTAGACAGGCCTTTGTTGGCAAAGTAATGTCTCTGCTTTTGAATATGTTATCTAGGTTGGTCAAAACTTTCCTTCCAAGGAGTAATCTTCTTTTAATTTCATGGCTGCAATCACCATCTGCAGTGATTTTGGAGCCCCCCCAAAAACAAAGTCAGCCACTGTTTCCCCATCTATTTGCCATAAAGTGATGGGACTAGATGCCATGATCTTCATTTTCTGAATGTTGAGCTTTAAGCCAACTTTTTCCACTCTCCACTTTCATTTTCATCAAGAGGCTTTTTAGTTCCTCTTCACTTTTTGCCGTAAGGGTGGTGTCATCTGCATATCTAAGGTTATTGGTATTTCTCCGGCAATCTTGATTCCAGCTTGTGCTTCTTCCACCCCAGCATTTCTCGTGATGTACTTACTCTGCATATAAGTTAAATAAGCAGGGTGACAATATACAGCCTTGACATACTCCTTTTCCTATTTGGAACCAGTCTGTTGTTCCATGTCCAGTTCTAACTGTTGCTTCCTGATCTGCATACAGATTTCTCAAGAGGCAGGTAGGTGGTCTGGTATTCCCATCTCTTTCAGAATTTCCCACAGTTTATTGTGATCCACACAGTCAAAGGCTTTGGCATAGTCAATAAAGCAGAAATAGGTGTTTTTCTGGAACTCTCTTGCTTTTGCCATGATCCAGCAGATGTTGGCAATTTGATCTAGTTCCTCTGCCTTTTCTAAAACCAGCTTGAACATCTGGAGGTTCACAGTTCACGTATTGTTGAAGCCTGGCTTGGAGAATTTTAAGCATTACTTTACTAGCCTGTGAGATGAGTCCAATTGTGCGGTAGTTTTAGCATTCTTTGTCAGTGCCTTTCTTTGGGATTGGAATGAAAACTGACCTTTTCCAGTTCTGTGGCCACTGCTGAGTTTTCCAAATTTGCTGGCATATTGAGTGCAGTACTTTCACAGCATCATCTTTCAGGATTTGAAATAGCTCAACTGAGAAATATACAAAATTATCATACTGGATTGTGATGAAGCTGTGAAAAGATTCAAGAGTCAACTTGAAGAGGTTCCATTCTGCAGTGGCTCAATTTTGTGCTTGAAAAAACATACTAACTGCAGTGGATTAAAACCCATTAAATATGTTCATGGTGTTGGTTGAGTTGCTAAGTCACATCCAACTCTTCTGACGCTATGGACTATAGCCCTCCAGACTCCTCTGTCCATGAGATTTCCTAGGCAAGAATACTGGACTGGGTTTCCATTTCCTTCTCCAGAGGATCCTCCCCACTCAGGAATCCAAATCCGATCTCCTGCCTTGCAGGCCAATTTTTTACCAACTGAGCCACCAGGGAAGCCCTCATGTGGTTGAGTTGATGTTAAAAGATAAAACTAGCAGTTCATCACAAAAGATTATTGGGAAACAATTTATCATCTTGAAAACTTATCATCTTGAAAATTAAGGACAAGAAAAATCATTTGCCCTTCCTTTTCAGTATAAACTTTTCTAGTAGGTAACCAATTGTAGATAAGAGGAAGTTTCTCTTATAAAATATTCTGATCTAATAAATGATAAATTTAGACTGACACCATGGGAAACCCCACAAAATATTAAGGAACCTATTCATCAAGCATCAGTTTCCACTAACATCACAAAAAGAGAGGCAACCAGACATCAAATGCCTTCTATTGTAAACACACCACCACCTATAGCCCTACTCAATAAAGAGAAACTGAGTCTGATGAGGATTTGTTTCATCAAATCCACATTGTAGCAAATCTCAATGATAGGTGAATGTGTTGAATTGAACCTTGTGTTGGCAATCAGCAAAATCCAGACTGTGGGGGCATTCATGTCAAATGCCTCTTACTCAACAGATAAGTTGTAAAGAAAAGTAAGGTATGAAGGGGGTAACTGTGGCTCAAAAGTCATATCTGTTTTATTTAAATGATCAAGGCTACAGTTACTGGAATGCTCACATGGGTAATGGGGCTTGCCTGGTGGCTTAGAAGGTAAAGAATCCGCCTGCAATGCAGGAGACCTGAGTTTGATCCCTGGGTCAGGAAGATCCCCTGGAAAAGGAAACAGCAACCCACTCCAGTATTCTTGCCTAGAGAATCCCATGGACAGAGGACCCTGGCAGGCTACAGTCCATGGGGTCGTAAAAAGTCAAGTAAGACTGAGCAACTTTCACTTTTTCACTTCACATGGGTGATAAAACAGCAAAGAAAGTTGATGAAGAAATCACTATGAAAGTGCAAGCCATGGTTAAATTTGAAGGGGGAGAAAACAGAATTGGAATAGCTTCTGAAGTGGAAGCAAATTTTGTTTCTTGTAATGGTAACAATGAAGTTCATTTTATAATAACTCATTAAGCCCTAGATAAAAGGTTTTCCATATAAGAAAATTTTACATTATAGAATTATACAAAGACAGCAGGAGGAATTGTAATGCATTTGAACTAGCCCCAGTTTATTCTAAAAAATAAAACAAATGGCTAGGGAGATACAATGTTGTGCAAGTAAGGTGTTAAACATATGGTTTATGCTCCCTAAATGTGCAGGAAAGATAGTTCCACTGAGAATTAAGATAGAAAAGTCACTTATAAACACAATTTATAGCTTTACTTGTTTTTGAGTTAAATGACATAGCATTATGTTTGAAAGTTATCTTACGTAGGTATAGTATGTTTCCTCAAGTCTTTTTCTTATTCTGGTAAAATCTTTGCTCTCTGGATGATTGGCTGTGCCAAGACAATTGAAATTATTAAGAACAATACCCAAGCCCAAGTGTTACCTTACTACATAAGTTGACAAAGGGGAAAGACCATGGTTGATGCCAAAGTCAAGGAACTTGGATGAGAAATGCCACTTGGTTCCCCAGGTTTTATTAGCAGAAATTTCCCAGAACATGAAACAAAAGGATAGTGAATATTTAGGAGCTGCCTTGGGCACCCACAAGATGTTTGGTCATTATTGTGATGTTTCCACAGCTGTCTACTTGTAGAAAGAGCTGCAGGAAATATGTCATCCTTCTTAAAAACAAGCAAGGGACACTAAAGCCTCATTATTGGTCCAAAGCAGGAAATAGAACAAAGCCCAACATAATACAGTTCTGCTGAAAGGAATGTGACTTAGGAAAGAGTGGTAGGTTTTTCTAAGGATTGATAGTCTAAACTGTTCCCAGGCCAGTCGTGTTTAAAAGACATGCTTATTTAATGACCAACAATTTATGACAAATTGCAAAGGCTATCAATAGGAGAAGGAAGCC
Organism: Bos indicus x Bos taurus; assembly: GCF_003369695.1. Taxonomy (NCBI): domain Eukaryota; kingdom Metazoa; phylum Chordata; class Mammalia; order Artiodactyla; family Bovidae; genus Bos; species Bos indicus x Bos taurus. The sequence goes on along the minus strand of NC_040091.1, from coordinate 24,218,518 downwards.
TGTGCATCAAGATGTAATCCTTTTCTGATGCACCAGGAAATATTAACTACTGATGACAAAGAGGCATAAAACAAAGATGATTGTTGACATGCCATTCTTGAATGAATGCCAACACTGTTACTGCCCTTGAAGACGGGGAGGCCAGGCAGAGTCTCCCATAAGGACAATTATATTAGTTCCAGGGCTGGCTCCTCTACCAAGATCCTTTGTGATCTAAGGGAAGCATTAAACTGCAAAAGAGAGGGTGTGTGTTTCCCCCCGCCCCGCCCCCACCGCCCAGTGGGAAATGAAAAACGATTAGGTTAGTAGTCTCTTTGTGATTCATTAGCAGAGTCATTAGTCAAAATCAGCAGGTCACCTTTCCGAGGAAGTCAAGCCGTGTATATTCCAGGAGGTATATGAGAACTCTAGTGATACTGCTTTTAAAGAAAATCTGTGCATTGTCCATGTGCCAAGTATAAAATATTACTAGATAGTAATTGACAGGATACTGTGAAGTTTCAACTTTTATCTAAAAATAGACACTTAAAGTAATCTAGTGGTTTTCTTTGGAGAGATTTTAAATGATGTACTCATTAGTTCTTCCTTTTACCCAAATAAGCAACATTGCAGAATTGGTCATGTATCTCAGTTTGCTCAGGGTCCACTCAACTGTATTACTATCCTCTCGTGAGGACACTTGGACCCACCCCAGTCTTGAACCTCTGAAGCCTAAGTTGCTTGTTACATTGAGAAATTCTTCCTCACTAGAGAGTTAGGGGTGCATATTGATCTGTTGCCCTGCACCCAGTAACCACTGCAGTAAGGATAATAGACCCTTTGTCCTCTGTGAGCATTGAGCCCCAGATTCAATCTTCCTTCCACAATGCATGTCCTTTTTGCCTGTCTAATTGGCCTTCTATTTCCATTCCCAGCTCAGCCTTCTATTCGGATCAGTCAGATAGACCTTTCCTTCCTTCTCTTCCTCATTCCCTCTTTTTTTTCTTATAGAATCATTATTCAAAGGGTGTGTGTGCATTCGTGCTTGCGTGTTCCTGTGTGTGTGTGTGTGTGTGTGTGTGTGTGTGTGTGTGTGCACTCATGCCTACATACACTACCTATGTTCCTGGATACAAGTGTGAAGATAGAGAAATCAGTAATACTCAGTTTTTGCTCTTACAAAGTTTTCAATCTGGTGAAAGAAAAAGTCATGTAGGAAATTAGCAACAATATGTATTTAAGAAAATGCTCTGTAATTAATGGGCTTCCTAGGTAGTACAGTGGTAATGAATCAATGCAGGAGACACAGGTTCAATTCCTTGGTCAGGAAGACCCCTGGAGTAAGAAACAGCAGTCTGTTCCAATATTCTCATGTGAAAAATTCCATGGACAGAGGAACCTGGCAGGCTGTAGTCCATGGAGTTGCAAAGAGCCAGACAAGACTGAGCAACTGACCACACACACACACACACACACACACTCACGCTGTCTCTCTCCCCAATTAAAGAAACAGAAGTAAATGTCAAAGACGGTGTTTATAATCCATCTATTGCAATGCTCCCTGTCCTCTCAGGTCAAGTCCAAGTTTTACTCTTATGTATCTGTCGTAGCCCAGAGTATGGATGCTAACAAGTCAAACACATGATTACACGGCATATATATTACATGCCATATATACTCTCTATAATTTGTCTTCTTGGCCAGATAATAGACTTCTTGGAAGGCAGGCATGCATTTCAGTCTTACCCAGGTCCTCTGACATTATAAATTTCTCCTTACAACATTGGACACAAACTAGATAGAAATAATGATAATAGCAAATATTGAGTTCTTGCTATACACTAGGCAATGCTTTAGATGTATTAAATCACATACTTATCATCATCAAAAATCTTCCTTATAAAGATGAAGATGTATGAAGAGAGGTTAAGTAACTCATACAATATTGAAATTTTCAAGGGCACCCAATTGATAGCAGTCATCTTCCCAACCAACTTATGAGTTCTGAATCAATTTAGGAGTAACCAAAAATAAGAAAGACAGGATCGATATATCACTTTTTTATTCATTACACCTGCATTCCTGCATTGGAGGGAGTAAATAGCTTAAAGAAAAATGGTGTCTATATTAATACTGAACCAAGAACTGGAAAAGTTTACCCACCCGGCTGTGGCAGTGCTGGCCTGGCACCTGTGCTCTGCAGGCAAGTCGTGTCCAAGAGGATGAGGGGAGTAGCTAAGTTGATAATATATGTTAATAGATTCTTTCCAAATTTACCAATCAGATCCACTTTTCCATACTCTATGCGGGTGAAGCCAGTAAAAGGGAAACAGAAATATGCAGAGCATTCATGATTGAGCTCCTTCTATATGGAGGAAATAACAGTACTTGGGAAAACCTTTTCCCCTCTAACAGTCCCTAGAAGTTTATTCCCTTAGCATATCAGACTTAGCCATTAAGCCTACTATCATCCAGAATTGCAACTATCCCGCTTTGTGGTAACAACCAGCATTGTTGTCCCCATCTTCATGAGCTGATGCCCAATTCTACAGGGTATCTTCCTGATTTAATTGGTGAAAAGCTTAGATTTTTGTTCTAAGAAGATTGTAAAATAGACCAGAATCTAATCAACTCTAGTCAACTCTATACCAACATAGCATAGCACAGTCTTGGGGATGAGATGAAACGAAAACACTAAGATATCCAAATACTGAAATGTAGAATAAAATTATAATAACCTAAAAGTGCCAAATTTGAACATGAAGTCCCTGACATTATAACTTTTCTAGAGAGACACTAATGTTCAATGATTAAATTCCTTTCACTTAAAACATTCAAGATTAAGAGATTTAAAGTCCAGCTATGATTTTGTATATTTAATTCCAGGGAGAAATTAAGATTCAGCAATTAAAGCTCTTTGAGACCTAAGATCCAGAGAAGAAATCAAATGTGAGTCAAAAGTCCAAGGAAGTTCAAACTCCCCCACAGCTTTTTACTCATTTCAATCTCAGAAGCGTTCTTGAGGAGGGCATGGCAATCCACTCCATTATTCTTGTCTGGAGAATCCCATAACCAGAGGAACTTGGTGGGCTACAGTCCATGGGGTTGCAAAGAGTCAGACATGACTAAGCGACTTAGCACATACGCACAGAAGGGTTTCCACTCCCTAAGTAGAGTTCCTATGGCTGATAAAGTCTGGGCTGCATCTCAATGGGGTAACAGTAGCTAAGTCAGGCTTGTATTAGCCCAGTGTATTAGACAGTGTATTAGCCTTTTTAATACAATACTTTACCTTTTTAATAAATTCAAGAGTGAATAGAACACACAAGATTATCTAGGACCAGTCCCACATCTACCAAATTTAGAAAACAAACTCACTCCAGCTCTAGAGCAATATCATAGGAAAAATTTTATTCCTAGAACCTAAAACATGTAGTAATTCATAATCCTTTATCTGTTTTTCCAAAATTCAAAATGCGTTTCATGGCAAATATTCATGTCAACTGACTGATGTGATTTATAGTTTTCATGTGTCATGCCAAGTATAAATATTTACATATTTTGTGGCAAAAATATGAATGTTAGATTATGGGGTGCTTCTGCAGATAGTATTTGAAGTATTTTGTGATGTTGATATAATCTGAATAATTCTGAATTCAGAAACACAGAAGGTTTGGGAGAAAGAATTACAGACCTGTATGGTCAAAGAGTATCATGGAATTCAAATAGATGGAAATTTCATTTTCTTTAGTCATACCACATTACAAGTCGTCAGAATTAATAGCCAACGAACTCAAAGTCAATTGAAAGAAAATTTTTAGGAAATCTGAGGATGAAATTTTGACATGCATTCTGCCCTCTTTCTCTCCCAAAAGGCATTTATGACACTGCTATCCCCTTGTGAAATTGGGAAGTTTGTCATAATGGCAGCCCCATCACTGGGTCCTATTTGAGGTGCCTTTCTTCCGTACAGTATTAAATGGCTCCCAAGAGCTCCAGGAGACATCTGACCAAACATGAAAGTGTTTTTCAGCTTCTATTTGCATCAGGTTTGCTATCATTTCATTGTCCAAAGAAAGCATGTGGCCAATTCCAATTCAGAACAGAAGAGCATTCCAAGCCAGATGGCGACAGGAAGGAGAAAGAAATCTGTGGCCATTTTTGTAACCTATCATAAATTCTTTCCAGATGGAAGGAAACATGGCGAGGGAGAAGCATTTGTGGTCACACTGCTAGAAAGTGGCGAAGAGAGGATTCAATCTGATTCTCGATCTGCTCTTAACCCAGGTGCCAACCTGTCTCCTCCATTACTTTCTCAGTGATTGACCCCCAAGTCCTCTCCAAGTCTGGAGTCTCTCTATTAGGATGGACTTGGCCAGAATTATGTTACGTGTAAGTAGAGCCTTACACTCCATCCCCCCAGGCATGGCTGCTCCATCACTGTGGGCAGTGCTGGGTGCAAGTATGATAAGCATGGGAATGGTATGGGTGACTCTAGGGTAAGCATATACTATAGCTCATGCTAAGCATAAGTAAAGTATAAGCATATACTTCACCTGAAAGAAGCTTCTCTCCCTTCACCTCATATGACTGTCCAGGTATTTAGACACCGATACCACTGCAGCACATGAATCAGGCATAAAGCAAAAAGATTGAGGTCTAATGTTCTGATCTACCCTCTGATTTCATCATGCTATCCTAAGGAAATCCACTTCATGACTTGAAAGCTCATACTAAGAAATTTATTAGAATATAAGGCTACCTTAATAAAAAGTATAATAAAATGTGATTGCTTCCAAATGAAACATATTTTATTTTCAAAGACAAAAATTCCCTGGGCTTTTTGATTGGTATTTTTTTTCTTCTCCTTCTTTATGCTATGACTCTTTCAACCTTAAAATGTAGGGTGACTATTGATCCAGAATACTTTGAATGACGTTGATCACCATAGTTAGTTTGTTTTAACTATTAACACTAAACATCAGCTATAATGTGATTCCATATATGTTAGCTTTTCCCTGGTTATGGATAATACACAGTGTCAAGTATGGAATTTAGGACGAAGTCCAGGAGTTTATAGGGTGATAATATTGAAGCAGTGAAGGAGGAAAGTATTTCAGAAGGGGAATATAAAGTTGGAGCTTTAAAAATAATGTAATGTATGTGGCTTGCTTGCCTTGGTTAGAATGTGGGCTCAGATGGTAAGGCCAAGAATTTAAATCATATAACGGCACACTTAGACATGTCCTAATCCTGCTGCAGAATGTCTATATTTTAAGCAGGTGGGAAAAAAAAAGTGAAGCAAAGTCTGCAGGTAATATACACAAATAGCAGAAAAGCTGCAAATGCCATAAAAAGTAGAAATATTGGTGACAGATGTTTTTAGATTATTGGAGGTCCCTTACTGCAGACAGCATCTTTATCATCTCTCTGATACTGCCTCTTCCTCCAAGCATGTGCCAGGCACCATAATGGCTTTCACAAGTGTGCTAGACAAAGGGATGCTGTGAAATAGCAGCATCCCTTCCACCTAATACCTTCACAGCAGTCTTGTAAATAACTTTCCTTAATCTAGCCACTCAGCAGGACACAATTCTTTTGAGAAAGAAGTCTCAGACCATATCATAGTTTCTCAAAAGAAATACTCTGAAGAAGACAGAGCATTAAACCTTTTATGGCTAGGTGATAAAAGCTTTTAGACATCTCTGTCAATCAGAGAGACAATACATATGCCAGATAGTTTATATTCTTTATACTACGCTGACTAGCAGACTGAATGACATATATATTTTGGTAGGTAAGTAGGCAGATAGATATATTTCCATATATGTATCATTGACTCATTTAAATAATTGAATTAATAAGCTGCAGTGAGAATAACCAATTCCTGAAGCTATGGAGAGTTCGGAAGCTCCAAAGAGATCTTTTCATAGCTTGAAGGGGCAAGACTGATGTTACAATTTCTGGGACAAGCTAAAAGAAGCAATGTGTAAATCAAATTGAGAAAAATGGGAGGATCAGAAGATACAGCAAAACAAGTCATAGATTTTAGGTTGTGTTCAACTTAAATCCATATTCTGGGTGACAAACCCATACCAAACAGTTATTCATTTTCCAGTGGATTTCTACTTCTAACGAAAATGCAATAGCAGACACTGGATTTTTCTTTCCACCAGATACAAGCCTAAGTAATTAATTGTTGTTGTTGTTTAGTCACTCAGTCATGTCTGACTTTTTGTGACTATATCCCACCAGGCTCCTCTGTCCATGGAATATCCCAGGCAAGAATACTGGAGTGGGTTGCCATTTCCTTCTCCAGGGGATCTTTCTGACCCAGGGATCGAACCCACTTCTCATGTGTCTTCTGCATTGGCAGGCAGAGTCTTTACCACTGCGCCACTTGGGAAGCGGTATCTTGTATCTTGTGCCTTATAAATGTACATATAGTGAATGTACATATAGTGTACATATAGTGAATGCTCATCCAATGGATGAATGGTCATAAGAAAAAAATTAGAACTTTTACTTCCAACGTAAAGTCAAAAATTGTATCTATGTACTCAACACATATACTAGAAAATAGAAATGAAAGGCTCTGAGTGCAGGAATTTCTGCCTAAAAAGGGAAATAATCTAGAAAAGAGCCTGGGTTTGTAATTGCCTTCAATTACAAATGAGAAATGCCCTGAATGGGATCAGGGAGCAGCTTTCTAAGTTACATCAAACTTAAATTTTCTTAAAATTTTTTACTCTTTAGTGCTCATAAAGCACGTTTTACTCTGTCTTTCTGAGTCCTGGACCACTGGTAAATCAACTCTAATTAAAAATATTGTAGCTTTGGTTTGCATTTCTCTAGTCTTTAGTGATGTTGAGCATCCTTTTCCTGTGTTTGTTTGCCATCTGTAAATGGTATTGATGACCCTATTTGCAGGGAAGGAATGGAGATGCAGATGTAGAGAATGGACTGCGGACACAGTGGGAGAAGCAGAGAGTGAGACAGCTGGAAAAAGTAGCATCGACTTGTATACACTACCATGTGTGAATAGATAGCTTGTGAGAAGTCGCTGTATAACACAGGGAGCCCAGCCTGGCATCCTGCACTGACCTAGAGGGGTGGGTTAGGGGGAGAGAAGCGTAGTTCAAGCGGGAGGTGACATGTATAATTATGGCTGATTGGCATTGTTGTATGGCAGAAACCATCACAATATTGTAAAACGATTTTCCTCCAATTAAAAAATAAACTTAAAAAAAAGAAAGAAAAAAAAAACACAGCATTTTAGCTATTGTTCTTATTTATCCCAGTGTAGAGTCATCTCTGACGCTGTAAACATCAGACATTCCAGGTCAGTGAGTGGACTTTCTTTTTTTTTTTTTTTTTTTCCTGTTTTGGCCATTCTTCCTTGGCAAAGCTTTCCTCAAGATTACAGACAGAACAAAGGATTCCACAGTGGAAAACCTACACTAGGAGTTCCCATCGTTCTCTTCAAATGTCCCAGCTGTCTCTAAGGGCTGTGACAGCTGCCAGCCAGCACAGGAGACAGGAGCTCCTGACGTGGGGGTGTTTCCCTGCCACATTGTGCTGGATGGGACATAACAAAGGAGCTAACCAGCTGGTGATGCTCAGAAAGCCCTCTCTCTCTCGGTCTATTATATGATGCTGAGAAAGGAAACTCAGGCAAGATCGATACATCCTCTGTGTAGACGTCAAATGGCTTGTGACGTTGGTTCTTTGGGGCTGTTTTGAGTGAGGATATTCCAGTCTTATGAATTCAACATGAATTTGGCTTGATGCCCCGACAGAATGCAATGTAGGCATAATTTGATCTTCCTGTAATTGTCTGTTTGACTTGGCAATCCAGACGAATTTTTTCCTGTGAAGTGAGACCAGAACGTCACCAGGACAGTGGTTGAGTTAATTAACGAGGCATAATAATGTGCATAATAAAAACTTATAATCTGAATTTTCTTCCCACTGTTTTCCTCTGTCCTTCTTGTAAAGAACTGCTTGTCTCACTAGAACCCGGGAGTCACCTTTCCTTAAATGAGCCTCTTATTCTTGTAAACAACATCAAGGGGAAACTAATAACTCAAGAACCATCTGTTTGATTGAGTCCTTGACTTTTTTTTTTCATTTCCCCCCATTGCATGTTAAAGGAAGTAAATAGGGGAAAAATTCTAATTATATTGCTGTTTACTGATTACAGGATAACTTTTATTGTATTTATCTTAAATACTGTTTGGTCCACGCCCAAAACTTTTATCGTCAATTTGCTCCTTCACAGCTCCCTCTTTTTTTTCTCTCTTTAGCATGTAGCTAATTAGATTTAAGCCTATTCTGAAGTCCAGGGTCTTTGCAGTCCAGGGGCACCAAGAATTGTTTGTTTGCAAGGGTGTAAACAGTCAATTGAGAAACAGAAATATTTTCACAGGTACCAATGACAAGAGCATTAGACACAATGCATAATTTATGGCTTTAAGTTCTAGAAATTTTATCTGGCAGGGTTGAGTTTGGGGAAATCATCAAATACTGATGGGGACTGCAGCCATGAAATTAAAGGACGCTTACTCCTTGGAAGAAAAGTTATGACCAACCTAGATAGCATATTCAAAAGCAGAGACATTACTTTGCCAACAAAGGTTCGTCTAGTCAAGGCTATGGTTTTTCCTGTGGTCATGAATGGATGTGAGAGTTGGACTGTGAAGAAGGCTGAGCACCAAAGAATTGATGCTTTTGAACTGTGGTGTTGGAGAAGACTCTTGAGAGTCCCTTGGACTGCAAGGAGATCCAACCAGTCCATTCTGAAGGAGATCAGCCCTGGGATTTCTTTGGAAGGAATGATGCTAAAGCTGAAACTCCAGTACTTTGGCCACCTCATGTGAAGAGTTGATTCATTGGAAAAGACTCTGATGCTGGGAGGGATTGAGGGCAGGAGGAGAAGGGGACGACAGAGGATGAGATGGCTGGATGGCATCACTGACTCGATGGACGTGAGTCTGAGTGAACTCTGGGAGATGGTGATGGACAGGGAGGCCTGGCGTGCTGCGATTCATGGGGTTGCAAAGAGTCAGACACGACTGAGCAACTGATCTGATCTGATTATAAAAATATGGATTCAACAACTTCGACTCTATAAATATCTATAAAGTGGTAACTATGTGTGCAGTAGGCACTGAGAGAAATCTGGATGTAGCAACAAGAATATCAGCCTTGCCCATCACAAGGGATCTCTACTAGGATCAAGTGAGGTCAAATCCATGAATGTTCTCTGTAGATTATAAGAGATTTAGGCTTCCCAGGTGACAGCTGTGGTAAAGAACCCTCCTGCCAATGCAGGAGACACAAGAGATGCAGGTTCGATCCATGGGTGGGGAAGATCCCCTGCAGAAGGGCATGGCAACCCACTCTAGTATTCTTGCCTGGAAAATCTCAAGGACAGACGAGCCTGGTGGGTACAGTCCAAAGAGTCAGACACAACTGAAGGGACTTAGCACGCAGGCACACTTAAGAGATGAATTGAGTTATTATCACAGCAAAGCATCTCATAGTTGCATTGGCCCCTTCATGACCTTAAGGTTGATTGGTTACCTTATATTTCAGGGTTGGGCAAGGAAATAAGAGTGCATTAATCAAAGTTTGGCCTTAGCATTTCTGTGGATAATCCTTCCTCAGAGAGAAGAAACATTACTTCCATAATAGGAGTACCAATTGATGCCATTTGGCTGCTGTCATTTAACACATGATTTATTTCCATTGAAAGTCCTTGATTTCACAACACCATATTTTTTCTAAGACTTAGTGCCTTTCTTGAACAAAGTCAAAATTTGTCAAAAGCAACTTTTGTTAAAAAGAGAGCACTAAAAAAAAAAGAGAGAGAGAGCATAAGTACTGTGATGCCTGGCACACTGTGTTACACGCCTGTGTTTGGTTTTCATCATTGCCAAGAGTTTGGAAGTTGAAATCTTACTGGAACACAGGGTTTGGACAGAATGGGTACATTCCACGTGAGTCACAGGCGATGAAGTCATAATTCAACTTCTAGTTTGATCAACTTCTTGAAAACGAGGCACGTCAGGAAACAACAGTTTTCATCAAAGGAAACATTTAGCCTGTCCTACTGCTAAACCTCAGCTAAGTCACTTTTATGTAGGTGTATGATACCGCTCTTAGGTCTGTTATCTTTTCTTTAATCCATTTTCCACCTTTGGGGAATTGTGGCAAATGTGTGTATTTTTCCCAACAGCCCTTTAAGAAGGACTTTCTGGAACACTACATTTTTAGATTAAGATTAATTGAAAATTATTTTAAGAATTTGGTCATTAGGATATAGATACCAGAAAGGAAAAAGTGGATATCACTAACAAATACCTCCAGGATATTGCAAAATTTGGGCTTGGTATGACTGTTCTAACTCAAAAGAGAGAGGTACAAATGAGACCCAGTGTCTATCTCCTAACAGTCTACAATTTTAGACAACAGCAATCCACATAAATATATGAAAAAAAACCCCAAGATTAAGATAACATACATTGCATAACAATTCAGGACAAAAATGATAATAGTGTGTGACAGAGAAAAAGAAAAAAAAAAAAGGAGAAAGTTGGAATTGAGAACTGTTCAGGGAAATTACAGTTTGAGGCTGAGATTGAGTTAAGAATATATCAACTTACTATTACTCAGAAACATTTTGCAAATGATATTTGAAACATGATATAATTCGTGTACCTTTTCTTTCATGGTATTGGTTTCACCAAACTAGGAAAAACCATCCTTGGTAGAGAAAAGTTCAGTTTACAGTCTAGTAGTCCAGGTAAGTACTAAACAAAAACTACTCAAGATACAAGTCAGTGAAAGCTAAATCCCACATAAATAGCCAACTGGAATGATTAGAGAAAAGTTAATGGAAGTATTGTAAGATTTGATCAGAGAAGACAATGGCACCCCACTCCAGTGCTCTTGCCTGGAAGATCCCATGGACGGAGGAGCCTGGTGGGCTGCAGTCCACGGGGTCGCTAAGAGTCAGACGCGACTGAGCGACTTCACTTTCACTTTTCACTTTCCTGCATTGGAGAAGGAAATGGCAACCCACTCCAGTGTTCTTGCCTGGAGAATCCCAGGGACGGGGGAGCCTGGTGGGCTGCCGTCTATGGGGTCGCACAGAGTCAGACACGACTGAACCCACTTAGCAGCAGTAGCAGCAGCATTGTAATAGTTGATATGGGCTTGGGAATCATTTTGGGGATGGCTATTTAATTTTCCTAATCTTTCAATTTTATTTTACTCCTTAACCAATTTCTGACAACAAAAGTCCAAGCCATGCTTCCAGGCAAGAATTTCGTTCGTTTGTTTTTGGGGTTTTTTGTTTTGTTTTTTCTCTAATCTAATACATTTTATTGCATTTTTAAATTGGAGTATAGTTGTTTTACAATGTCGTGTTCATTTCTGCTGTACAGCAAAGTGAATCAACTGCACTGATATACCCCCTCTTTTCTGGATTTCCTTCCCATTTAGGACACCACAGAGGAATGAGTAGAGTTCCCTGTGCTATACAGTAATTTCCTATTAGTTACATATTTTATACATGTGCAAGTGTGTTAAGTCACTTAAGTCATGTCCCACTCTGTACGACCCTATGGACTATAGCCCGTCAGGCTCCTCTGTCCATGGGATTCTCCAGGCAAGACTACTGGAATGGGTTGCCATTTCCTATGCCAGGGGAGCTTCCTGACCCAAGGATCAAACCCACTTCTCCAGTCTCCTGTATTGGTAGGCCAGTTCTTTACCACTAGTGCCACCTGGGAAGCCCACTGAATTGGACACAACTCAGAATCCCATCAGCACCCTTTGCTGTGTGGAAAAGGCTCTATCCCCATGGCCCTAGAAGGACTGGAATTACACAACTGGATATAAGTGCAAGTGCAGTTTTCATGCAGTTGTCACTCTTTGTTTCTTCTCAGGTTAACCCATAAGTCCCACGTAGTAGGGCTACATTGTATAGCTGGTGTCCATAGGTAAACAGTATTTGTCATTACATAGGGATGTAGTTGGAGAAGGCATGGCACCCCACACCAGTACTCTTGCCTGGAAAATCCCCCGGATGGAGGAGCCTGGTAGGCTGCAGTCCATGGGGTTGCGAAGAGTCGGACACTACTGAGCGACTTCACTTTCACTTTTCACTTTGATGCATTGGAGAAGGAAATAGCAGCCCACTCCAGTGTTCTTGCCTGGAGAATCCCAGGGACAAGGGAGCCTGCTGGGCTGCCGTCTATGGGGTCACACAGAGTTGGACACGACTGAGCGACAGCAGGGCACGGAAGCGACTTAGCACACATGCACATATATATATGTCAATCCCAGTCTCCCAATCCATCCCACCCCCTTTCCTCCACAGTGACCATGGATTTGTTCTCTATGTCTGTGTCTCTATTTCTGCTTTGTAAATAACTTCATCCAGGCAAGAATTTAATGCTTGCAATAGAGCTGGCCTGTCTGCTTGTGCCCTTGCTGGGAGTGCTACCAAAGCCTGCCTCACATGCAGCCACCCTGCTTCCACAACTTGCCTAGACTGCTCCCCATCTTTTGCATTAGAACCACGTTCCCCACTTATGTCTCCTTGGCCCTTGGATGCCTTAGCTTCTCCAGCATCAGATTGTGCTCCGATCCCCTACTTCGGCGATGTTCACCCTCATCCCATCTATCCTCGCCAGACTATCACCTTGCAGTTCCTTGCACTTCCCTGATGGATCCCCTCTGCTGAGTGATCCTCCTGCCTTGAGCATATTCCCAACGGTCCATATGAAATGAGGTTCCCCGGTAGCTAATACGGTAAAGAATTTGCTTGCAATGCAGGAGACCCAGGTTCAATCCCTGGGTCAGGAAGATCCCCTGCCCTTTCCAGTATTCTTGCCAGGAAAATTCCATGGGCAGAGAAGCCCGGTGGGCTACAGTCCACGGGGTTGCAAGGAGTCACACACAATTGAGAGACTAACACTTTCACTTTCAGCCATGCCCACAGACCCAGGGAAGAAGACTGATCCTCATCTGATGCACACGTGATCATTCTGCCATCAAATAATTATTTTCTGAGCACACACTATTTATCAGGCTGTATTTAAACAAGTTACTAACAATAGAAATAAGGCCCCTGCCTCCATGGAAATCATATTTGAGTGAAGGAAGTAGATAATAGAAGTCAGCCACTGTTCCACTGTTTCCCCATCTATTTCCCATAAAGTGATGGGACCAGATGCCAAGATCTTAGTTTTCTGAATGTTGATCTTTAAGCCAACTTTTTCACTCTCCTCTTTCACTTTCATCAAGAGGCTTTCTAGTTCCTCTTCACTTTCTGCCATAAGGGTGGTGTCATCTGCATAGCTGAGGTTATTGATATTTCTCCTGGAAATCTTGATTCCAGCTTGTGCTTCATCCAGCCCAGCATTTCTCATGATGTGCTCTGCATGTAAGTTAAATAAGCTGGGTGACAATATACAGCCTTGATGTACTCCTTTTCCTATTTGGAACCAGTCTGTTGTTTCATGTCCAGTTCTATGTGTTGCTTCCTAACCTGCATATAGGTTTCTCAAGAGGCAGGTCAGGTGGTCTGGTATTCCCATCTCTTTCAGAATTTTCCACAGTTTATTGTGATCCACACAGTCAAAGGCTTTGGCATAGTCAATAAAGCAGAAATAGATGTTTTTCTGGAACTCTCTTGCTTTTTCCATGAGCCAGAGGATGTTGGCAATTTGATCTCTGGTTCCTCTGCCCTTTCTAAAACCAGCTTGAACATCTGGAAATTCACAGTTCATGTATTGCTGAAGCCTGGCTTGGAGATTTTTAAACATTACTTTACTAGTGTGTGAGATGAGTGCAATTGTGCAATAGTTTGAGCATTCTTTGGCATTGCCTTTCATTGGGATTGGAATGAAAACTGACCTTTTCCAGTCCTGTGGCCACTGCTGAGTTTTCCAAATTTGCTGGCATATTGAGTGCAGCACTTTCACAGCATCATCTTTTAGGATTTGAAATAGCTCAAGTGGAATTCCATCACTTCCACTAGCTTTGTTCGTAGTGATGCTTCCTAAGGCTCACCTGACTTTGGATTCCAGGATGTCTGGCCCTAGGTGAGTGATCACACCATCATGATTATCTGTGTCATGAAGATCTTTTTTGTACAGTTCTTCTGTGTTAGACAGGTAGACATTTAGACTGTTATTAATTTTGTACTAATGTAAACAATGAAGAAGTTGACATCTTGTTGTACAAAATTTTTGCTGTTGTTCAGATTATTTCCTTGGGATAAATATGCAAAGTTAAAACTACTGAGCCAAAATGTATGAATGCAATAAGTTTATGCATATTTTTAAAACAGTTTCCGAGAATACTATATACATACCTAAACTCCTAACAGATTGTACAATTTTGCCAGTAAGACTGTATCATTACCAGCTTTGGAGATTTAGAAAGGGAACCAGAAAACTAAAAAGAAATTTTCCCCTAGTTTGTCATTTTCTCCAGGCCCTGTCTTGAACCAACCATCATAGAGGTTTCCTCCAGAGATTTTGGAACTAAGAGAGAGAAGGGGGGTTGGCTAAACAGCAGTAGGGAAACCTGGAGGGTGGGTAGTGTTAGTCTGTACATATAGAAAGTCTGCATAAGAATAAGAATGGGGACCTCTGGAATTTGGAGGAATATCTGTATCATAAAAGAAATCAAACAGAAAGCAAAAATATGCAGCCAATGGCCAATGCTATCAAAAATAAATAAGTCCTTGGATTATAGCATTTCCCCCCAAATAATTTGTTTTTGTTTGGTTTTTGCTTTGGGATGGTTTGGCTCATTCCACTGAGTTGTCTTCAGTAGTTTTCTATCTATAAATTCTTTCCTAAGTGTGCTTCTCCTCTGAGCCCTGACTCCAAGGAGCAAGTGATTAAGCAATAGGCTGAGGATAATTTGGGGCTGGAGATCTTTAGTCACTGCTAAAGATTTCCTCTAATGTGCTAATGTCCTACAGATCCAGGCAAGATTCTGAAAAGACTAGAAATACAGTTATCTTCATTGGAGCGAACATCTTTATTCATTTTGCCTTTGGCAGCAAGATAAGTTTAATAACTACAATATTTATTATCAACTTTGAACTTAAGGATACCTGTAAACATCTCTCTTGCCTGTCCTTGAAATTAGCCAAGAGTAAATCAGGAATTGTGCCAAACAAGGCAATAGGAAAAAAAAAATAATCTATTGGGAAAAAAGAAGGTTGTGGATGAGTCGAATTAAAACCATTCCATTGCCCTCAGAGATGATTTTGAAAATGAAATAAAATAGTTACTGCTGCTTTGAGCCATGACAACATCTCAGAAAATTTGAAAGGCAAAATGCCAGCACATTAATCAGTCGTTTCATTAGGGAAAGCAGAGAGTGCTGGAGAAAAAGCAAGAGCTACCCTGAAGGAAAGAAAAGAATCACTCACAGGAAAAAATGAAGAAGAATGGGAGATCTGACCAACCACCCTGCCTCCAGGAAGAGCCAAATTCTCAAAACAAATGGATTTCCCAACTAATACTGGCTGGAACATAATTTCCCTGGCAAAGTTCCACCATGGGAGGAGAGCTCTTTCCCAAGATCAGGGGTAGTAAGGGGGACTTTCCTGACGGGGAACTGTAGGCTATCTGTCACTAGAGTGGCTCCATGCCTTCAACTGAGTTGGACTAACTGGTATTTTAACTTTTGGTCTAGTAAAAGTATGAAAATAGGTCATATAAATCTTATTTTTAATATAAATTTTAAATGTCCCCATTTCAGGCTAAGCTGTATGACATTGTGCTGTGCTAAGTCATTTCAGTCGTGTCTAATTATTTTCGACCCTATGGATTATATATAGCCTGTCAGGCTCCTCTGTCCATGGGATTCTCCAGGCAAGAATACTAGAGTGGGTTGCCACGCCCTCCTCCAGGGGATATTCCTAACCCGTGTATCAAACCCACCTCTCTTATATCTTCTGCACTGGCAGGCAGGTTCTTTACTATTAGCACCATGTGGGGACCCCAAGGCTCTATGATGTCGTTTCAATCTTTTAAGGCTCTATGATGTTATTTCAACATGATGTTATCTCAATATTTCTAAAACTTGGATGACTGGAGGGAAAGACAGAATGCTATTTAAAAATTGCTTGGGAAAAAAAAATCCCCTTTTGACTATGAAGGTAGAAACAGAAATTCTAGGTCAGGCAGTCTCGTTTTCTGTGAGGCCTCCTGGTCAATTAAGTTCTCATTATCCTTGGTATTACTGTTAGGCTTCCATAAAGTAATCCAGATGCAAGCTTTGCCTCTGATGGTGTTGTGTTTTGTTTAATAATGTGCCACGGAGGATGGGATATTGTAGAAAACTCACCCCACAGTGCTAGCTGGAGGTCTGGTATTTCAGTGGAGAACATCTGAAAGCCCTGGTCCCCAGAATGGTTTTAAGCAGATCTGAGGGCAAAGAGCTGAACTCAAAGTCAGTATTGATAGGGAAGTGGACAAATGAGAGAGGTCTGAACAAGCCTGGAGAGCCAGCTGGGACAAGGATCCAACGGAAGTCAAAGGAAATAGAAGCAATCTCTGGTAGCCTGGCCTTTCTGAACTCCTTTTTTTAAAGACTGCATTAGATTTTCATCTGAGGCAATTTGTGGGAAAATGGTACTATCTCCTCAAGTCAGATGTCACTGACTCAGAATGGATGATAAGTGAAGGCCAATGTAGTGTTCCAAGACAGCATTTGGGAAATCCTCAAGCTCTTCTTTGTGTTTAACTGGAATTCCATCTAAAGGCAATAGCTGTTTTAAAAATGGATTGCGTTCCACAAGGTTTCATAGGTTTTGTGCAACATAGTTTATTGTGAATAGTAATAATTCTGTTTTCTTATTTGATTAAATACCATCCATATTAGTATCTATTTATATTTCATCTAATAGCTATTAAGGGCTCAGATGCTAAAGAATCTGCCTGCATTGCAGTAGACCCTGGTTCAATCTTTAGGTTGGGAAGATCCCCTGGAGAAAGGAATAGCTACCCACTCCAGTATTCTTGCCTGGAAAACTCCACAGACAGACGAGCCTGGTGAACTACAGTCCATGGGGTCACAAAGAGTCGGACACAGCTGAGCGACTAACACATTAACCTACAATAGTTTTCAGTCTATTTCAAAACCTGGTAGAATATACTTTCCACTCAATAACACCATCCCCTCCTCAACTGTCACCCTGACCTCCCATAGCAACTACAGCTGCAATTTTAGGACACTGAATTTTCTGTTAAGATCATAGATAATGTTTTTTTTTTTTTTTTTGTAATCTTTAATTGTACACTTCATGCAAACTACTAATATATCAGACAAGATTTGGGTCCAATAATTGATTTTACTCCAAAGAAATTTTTTCCAAATTCTCTCAGACACTTCTTCTAACCCTGAAAAGCCCCAATTAATCATAATCACTTTTATGGCAAAGAGTATACAGGGCTGATTGGAAAACAGTGGCAGACTTAGGATCGGACAGACCTGGGTTTTAATATCAGCCTTAACATTTACTTCCCTGGTGGCTCACACGGTAAAGTGTCTGCCTACAATGCTCAGGAAGACCCAGGTTCAATCCCTGAGTTGGGAAGATCTCCTAGAGAAGGAAATGGCAACCCACTCCAGTATTCTTGCCTGGAAAATCCCATGGGATGGAGGAGCCTGGTAGGCTACAGTCCATGGGGTCGCAAAGAATCGGATATTACTGAGCAACTTCCCTTTCACTTTAACATTTACAAGGTAGGAACCTTGAAAGTGTCTGACTCTTTGCGACCCTATGGATGGTGTAGGCCACCAGGTTCCTCTGTCCGTGGGATTCTCCAGGCAATAGTTCTAGAATGGGTTGCCATTTCCTCCTCCAGGGGATCTTCTAGATTGAACCTGCGTCTCTTATGTCTCCTGCATTGGCAGGCAGGTTCTTTACCACTAGAGCCACCTGGGAAGCCCCAAGGGACCTTGGGGTCTCCTCTAACATCTCTGTGCCTGTTTCCACATCTGACAGATGGAGATAGTACCTACCTCTAGGCGCATTGTAAAGAATAAAGGGGAAAGCCGATGTAACTTACATAGCCAATGCCCGGCCTGGTCAATTCTCCCAAGAAGTTTGCTGTTTATTCTCATTTTTGCATCTTCCCTCAGGGCACCCTTCTGGCCACTACTTTAAATTCAGCATTTCATCCACAATGTACCTGCTCTGTTCCCCACAGCTTTCTGGTCTCTTAAGGACATAGTATAGTCATAGATCTTTTAGACACTGTTGTGGGTCTTTCTTTCCTATAGTTTGGGCTTCTGGATAGTTACTGCCTGACCTCTGGTCCTACATAGAATTCTATGTGGGATCTGCCCGAGGCAGCGTGATAGGAGGACCGGCTCGTGGAACAGAAGCAGCAGCTGTGGTCTGATGGAAATCAGAAGAAGCTGTGTAAGTGCTGCCTCTGTCTCCCATTAACAAGGGCTTTAGCTCTTCCACTGAAATGCAGAAATAACAGTATATACATCTAAGGGTTATTAATGAGAACATTCACATACAAAATGCTATAGAGATGGAGGTATTTATGATTACCTGCATGTCCTACCCTTATTTATGAACCATAGCAGCATGTTGCCAGTTCTGTTGTATAATAATAATGTAATTGTATAATAACATATTCCATATTTAGCTTATTATATGTCAGAGTCAGAAATCTGTTTGTCACATGTGCCCACAGTCGATTCCTCCCTCCTCTGTGCCAATCAGTCCCCTTGATTTTGTTCCCATTCACCACATGTGAACAAATTGCTTTCAATATTGTGGGGCATAACCAGCTCTCCTCAAACTCCTACCACAGTACTCAAGACTGCATGGCTTCCTGCTTTAATTTATTTCTTCTTCTTTCCCTGGACCACATCTAGTTCTTGACTACCATTTTCACTGATTAACACAATAATGTTCTGAGTACCCTCATCATTTTCTTAAAGTCATTTGCTAATTCTGTGTTAAGAGAAGCACTATTCCTGGCTTCTTGCGGTTGGAGTTGTCACTCAGACTAGGAACTTTACTTATCCTCTGATTCAGCCCATCCCGGTGCAACTAGTTGCACTATTTTACACATGTCTGTAGCCATAAATTTGCATACTTGAATGTCGTCTCCCAGAGGCATGGCTGATGTTTCTAATTAGATTATACATGGGTCACCTAAATGGGGAAGAAGACATCGCCAAATGTAACTGAACCATTGAACTGTTCTCTTATCAGAGATGACAGTAAGACTTGGTCAGGAAAAATTGTGAAAGGCTTTTAAATATGCCATGAAGATTACTGAGTTTCTTTTCAAAAGAAAGTTAAGCTTTGTTTAGTATGTACCCTTTTGGGCTATATGAGTCTATGAAGACTGCATTTTTCATTGACTTGGAGCTGTTTTTCAATCAGTTTAGAAAACTGATGTTAATGCTAACCCTTCCTATTCATAGAAATTCCAATGAAATTTTCTTCCTGTGGAGGTGAAATTCATATAACCTTGTGCTCATGTCATAAGTCAATTTTGCATCCATTACACAAACTCATTTCAGCATCATTGATTGCCTGCTCTTTCCATTCTCCTTTGAACAAGTTTTTAGCATCTCATTAGTTGCCTCATTAATTAATAAGTAAAATCTTTGACACTTTTCATTTTATGTTTGTATGAAAGTCAAAATTTATCTCCTTTTTCAAATATAAATGATCACCTAATAAATTTACTTAGACTTTTATTCCCATGGGAAACCACAGACACTGAAGCTCTTCTTCAGAGAACACAGTCTACACTCAGGAAAACTCTTTACATTATTCCCAAGTGTTATTCTCAGTTGACTTACTTCTATATCTCTAAAAGCATCATGGAAAGAATTTTAGTCTGCCTTCCTGAACTCATCTATATGCAGCTGAATTCTAAAATTGGCATCCTTAAATTTCTTCTTTTGTCAATCTGAAATATCCAGATAAACATACTTACTGCTCCTCCTACTTTGTTATTGTCAGCATTAATGAAAAAAGTGAAATTGTTAGTCGTGTCTGACTTGTTGTGACCCCATAGACTGTAGCCCACCAGGGTTTTCTGTCCATAGGATTCTCCAGGAAAAATACTGGAGTGGGAAGCCATTCCCTTCTCCTGGGGATCTTCCCTACTCAGATCGAATCCAGGTTTCTTGCATTGCAGGCAGAGTTTTTACTGTCTGAATCACCAGGAAGCCCATCAGTAGTTATATTACAGATGAATTTATTGATACATCTAGAAAGGTCCAGAACATCTGATTTTATGGGGAGGAGTCAGAAACTAGGCAGATTTCTGTGAGGAAATCCCAGTGAGAGTGACTTTTAGGGAAAGGGGAAAAACAGAGAGGGTTGACCTGAATTCTTGGATCCTTATCCAAGCAGAGGGTGAGCTGGATCCCCAGCAGCTGGAGACTAACAGGTAGTGTTCTTTTTTCTTGTCCATCTTTCTAGATGATCTGTGAGTAGAATCTAAGTCAATCTAGTTCATTATATCTTCAACACTTAATCAGTGCTGGAAATATTTGTTATATTAAATTTTTAGTAACTATTTTTTAAATTAATAAACAAATCAGTAAGGAACAAAGCAATGAATTAGAGAAAATAGATTATGAGACAACTGGAAATATCAATTTCTTGGATAATCCAAGGGTGAAAGTGAAAGTTAGTCACTCAGTCATGCCCAGCTCTTTGGAACCTCATGGACTATAGCCTGCCAGGCTTCTCTGTCCGTGGAATTTTCCAAAAGCAAGAATACTGGAGTAGGATGCCATGCCCTTCTCCGGGGATCTTCCTGACCCAGGGATCGAACCCAGGTCTCCCGCACTGCAGGCAGATTCTTTACCATATGAGCTACTCAGGATGCCAATCCAAGGGTAGACCATAGTTTCAAATCTAGCTTCTCACTGTTTCCAAGCCTGACTTGCATTTTTCCCATGCTTATGCCTTTATTCCTGTTGTGCCTTTGTTTGAAATATCCTCCCAAACCTCCAGACCTATTAAGATACAGAACTCCAGCATATTCTTTCAGTATAACCCAAATCCTTTTATAAACCCTTCCATTAGGTTAGTCCCCAAAATATGCCATTATCCATCCTTTATTTTTCAAACTTATTTTTCTCCCAGTTTTAGTGATATATAATTGACATACAGTACTGTATTAGTTTCAGGTGTGCAGTATAATGATTTGACACACATATATTATGAAACGATGATCACAACAGGTTTACTGAACACCCACCATCTCATATGGATACATTAAATAAATAGAAAAAATTTTATTCTCGTCATGAGAACTCTTAGAATCTACTTTCACAAAAAGTTTTTATATATGATGTACAGCAATGTTAATTGTATTTATTATATCATACGTTAGATCTGTAGTAGTTATTTATCTTGTAAATGAAAGTGTATACCTTTTAACAACTTCATTTCATTCAATTCTCCCACCCTCAAAGACCCTCCCCTGGTAACCACAAACATCTCTTTTTCTATGAGCTTGTTGTATGCTCGTTTGTTTGCTTTTGAAGTATAACTGACCTATGACACTATGTTAGTTCCTGGAATACAACATAGTGGTTCAATATTTCTATACATTTTGAAAGGATCACCATGGTAAGTCTAGCTACCATCTGTCACCATACAAAGATATTACATAATGATTTGCTATATTCCCCACACTTTGCTTTTCATACCAGTGACTCACCCATTTTGTAACTGAAAGCCTGCAGCTCACAATCTTCTTCATGTATTTCTCTCCTCCCTCTATGTGACATCCCTCTGGCAACCATATATTTGTACTCTTTACCTATACTTTTGTTATACTTGTTCATTTGTTTTATCTTTGGTTATATTTGTTCATTTGTTTTGTTTCTTAGATTCCACATATAAGTGAAATCGTACAGTATTTCTTTTCCTCTGTCTTACTTATTTCACTTAGCATAATACCCTCTAGGTCCATCCATGTTTTCCCCAATGGTAGGATTTTATCCTATTATGGCTGAGTAATATTCCATTGTGTGTGTGTATATATATATATAATATATATTCCATTGTGTATATACATATATATACATACAGTTTTCTTTAGCCATTCACCTGTCGATGGACACATAGGTCGCTTCCATGTGTCATCTATTGTAAAGAATGCTGCAGTGAATAAAAATGCACATATCTTTTTGAATTAATATTTTCATTTTCTTCAGATAAATCCCCAAAGTGGAATTTATGTGCCCTATAATGGTTTTATTCTTATTTTTTTAGGGTTCTCCAGACTGTTTTCCAGAGTAGCTGCACTGATTTACACTCCTGCCAACAAGGCACAAGGGTTCCTCTTCTCCACATTTTCACCAACACTTATTTTTGATAATAACCATTCTGACAGGTGTGAGATGACATCTCATTGAGGTTTTTATTTGTATTTCTCTGATGTTCAGCATCTTTTAATATGCCTATTGCTATTTGCGTGTCTTCTTTAGAAAAATGTCTATTCAAATCTTCTGCCCATTTTTAATTGGATTGTTTGCTTTTTTTGATGTTGAATTGTATGAATTCTTTGCATATTTTGACTATTAATTCCATACCAGAAGTATCATTTGGAAATATCTTCTCCCATTCAGTAGACAGCACTTTTGTTTTGGTAGTAGTTTCTTTCTACTATGCAGAGATTTCTAGTTTGATATAGCCTGATTTGCTCATTTTTGCTTTTGTTTCTCTTGCCTGGAGAGAAATATGCAAAAGAACTGCTAAGACTGATGTCAAAGAATGTTCTGCCTATTTTCTTCTAGAAGTTTAATGGTTTCAGGTCTTACACATAAGTCTTTAATCCACTTTGAGTTGTGTTTTGGGTTTATTATTTGAGAAAGTATCCCATTTTTATTCTTTTGCATGTAGCTATTCAGTTTTCCCAACACCATTTATTGAAGAGACTGTTTATCCCCATTGTATATTCTCACCTGCTTTGTTGTAGATTAACTGCCCTTATAACTGAGCTCCTTTTAAGCTTTCTATAGAGTTCCATTAATTTGTGTATCTGTCTTTGTGCCAGTACCATACTGTTTTCTTATTAGTGAAGCTTTGTAGTATAGTTTGAAATCAGGGCTCATCATACCTCTTGGTTTTTCTTCTTTCTCAAGGTTGTTTTTTGCAACTGAGGGTCTTTGTGTTTCCATACAGATTTTATGATTATTTATTTTAGTTCTGCATAAAATTCCTTTGACATTAATAGGTATTGCATTGAATCTGTAGATTGCCTTGGGTAATATAGTCATTTTAACAATATTAATTCTTCTAGTCAGCACAGTATAGTTTGTGTCACCTCCAATTTCTTTCTTCAGTGTCTTATATATCATCATATAAAACATCTTTGAATCTGATACAGTTTTTGAGGTTTATCTCAGTATACTACATGTTACCACTATGTACTTATGGATCCCTCCCTCCAAAAAGGGGTTTTTGAGAGCAAAGACTATCTTACCTCTCTATTCCTTGAAATGCTGAGATGATTTTCTTATACATAGGAGGCTTTCAACAAAATGGTCTTGAATTAATGAATGAATACATATACCATTGGTTGCAGTTATCTCCACCAGATGTAGAGGGGCAAATTTAGACCATTACTAGAATATCACAGATGAAACAAACTTCAAAGTCCTTCTCTGAAGAAACTTATGCTCAAGATCCAGACTTGTTTGTTCCTGGGAGGTTAGCCATCTAGAGCTTCTTTAACAGTTCCGTTTTTCTCTGTTTTACTGCTGCTAGTAAGCATGCAAATCTTCAAAGATCATGCATAGACTCTTCAAGACATGTGCTGTTGAAAGGAGCATGTTCCCCTATTGACCTTTACCAGCAAGGCTGCTGTGCAGAGAATGTTCCAAATACACTGCATGCTCTGGTAACACCAGCCCCACATGTTCGGCACTGATAGATGGTGGTTTATAAAGTACTGTAAATACTTGGAAGGATAATATTAGAACATGAAGGATGAGCTTTTTTTTTAAAGACACATGGATGAATTAACTATTTTGTTTCTCAGTTATGCTACTTATTTTCAATTAGGTTATTTAATATGATTAAAATATTTGAAATAAAGGACACAAGTTCTTTGCTTTTTCTTTTCAGAAAAAGAAAAAAAAAAGCTTTAAGGTTGCTTGTCCTATGCCTTTTAGTCATAGTTGTGACTGGATCATGAAGAAACAATCTACATACAACCTAGAAGTCCTGCAACCATGCAATGATATGAGAACACTGGTGGATAAGGTGGAGAAACCTTCTCATGATTGCTGCAAATCAGAGACCCTAATTTGCAATGGGACCACAACTTCAGTTTCGTTAGAGTATCTTTCCTAAACAACTTAGAGTTAACTTGTCTACACCACAAGGGAATTATTTGCTGGTAGGTCTATTTGAAGGATAGCCAGACCCACCCTATCTCATTAGCTTCTACATTTGTTGGAGCTGTTAGCTTAGGAGAATACAAGTCACAAAAGAAGTTTGGAGGTGCAGATGACATCAGTGGTTGCCAAAACCCACTTGGAAAAGCTATCCACCCTCATTTGCAAGGAGTCTGACCTCCACAGCAGCCATCATAGCAATCCTTTCCCAGTTTTTCCAAACTCAACTGGGGCCCATGTCTTGGCCCTCTGGTTTTTCAGGGAGCCTGTCCATGCAAGGAATATCCAGCACAAGGGCTGTTGCAAGCTGTCTTCCTGATTTAGAAGACTCAGGGGAGAAACAAAAGCCATCTATAAAGGCCTTTTAATTTTTAACATAAGCTTCAGCTTGAGTTGTACAGTTATCTCATTGGTCATCTTGATCTGAAGTCCATTCCATTCCCCAAATTCATCAGTGTGTAACTGCCACAGCTGTGGAGACTTTGGCACCTGCAGGGTACCCCAAGAGGGGCTCTCCAAACAGATGGTTTTATAGGCAGTGAGCCTAATGGCAAAAAGTTCAAGATTTGTTTTTCAAATAAGTGCATGTTAAGTGAAAAAAAAAAAACTTTACAATGTCAATGAACCAGAGAAAGTTTTGTTGGTTAAAAGGAGCCTTATGAAAAATCTATCATACACCTTTGATTTAGAAATATAAAGAGAAACAGATTGACTTAGACTTCAATAAGGGGCAGAAAGACAAGAAAAATGACAGTCTCTAATGAATGTCATACCTATGTTCTGATTAAGGACTCCTTCCAGCTGTAATGTTTGTCTCTAATGAAGAAGTGTTTCTCAGTTTAGAAGCTAATTCCCAGAAATCAATTCGGAGGCCAGAACATGACTTGGGTTTAGGTCGTGTGTCTGCTCACTTTGCTTTAAATCTCAGAGGGCCATAAAAATCAAGTGAAAGCAGGACTGGATTAGAAATCAACGGCTTTGAGCTCTGAACCATATCCTTCTGATACATTGCTTTGAGGTCCTTGATTTCTACTATTCATGCTTTGGTTGTCACATGGGTTGGTGTTAGAACCAGAAGTTGGTAGAACACTGAACAGGTGCTAAGATCTGAGCTCTGTAGAGACGGGCATCCCAGCCATGACTGTCAGCAGAGAGGCAAAAAGGAGAAACATACTACCCCTAGACAGTGTTGGCATGTAAGATATCCCCTCACCCCAACACTGCCAGTCTGGCAGCACACAGCCCCCTACCCCTACCCCTGCAAAAGTAACTTCCAATCGTTTCTGAGAATAAGTGGTCACTATGCTTTTCTCTCTCTCCTCTACCCAAACATAAATGACTCCTTATTTTACACACAAAGGCAGCTAATGAGAGATTTTGTTGAAAGAAAAAAAAATCAACATTTTTCAAAGATTTTTTCATTTTGAAATTTTTATTTAAAAATAGTATATATTACAGAGTAGAAAACTTAGGTGAACTTCGGTGATGAAACAGGATACTTCAAAAACTTTTAAATTTTTCTTAGACTTTAAAACTAGACGCAAATCTAGGTTTCAAAGCTGGCTAAATTCCAGGTTTGCACTGCAAGATGCTAAATAAGCAGATATCAGCATTTCTCAACTCTTCACTGCATTTTTAGTACCAGTCTATATTTGCATTTTTAATAGTGAAAAACATACTAAACCACATGGCTTGGAAGTGAATTGCTGCACACCTTTTAGCTGGAGGCCATACGGTGTAGTAGAGAAAGATAGTGTATGAAACACAAAGAAACTGGAAGGATGGTCTCTGCTGTGCCCTAACAGCCAGGTCTCCTAGGGCAAGTTTCTTAGCTCCTTTAACTTCAGTTTTCTCATCTCAAATTTTAAAAAGTGACTTTACTGTCCTGCTTACCTCTGAAGTTAAAAAGAAAGGTATTGTGGAGAGAGGTTCAGGAGGGAGAGGATATATATACATACAGCTGATAACTTCATTTGCAGCAGAAACTAACACAGCATTGTAAAGCAATTACACTGCAATTAAAAAGAATACATTAAACATTCTCTATGAAATTCTAAAATCATGAATATGCATCTTTTAGGACTTCCCTGGTGGTCCAGTGGTTAGGACTTCACTTTCCAATGCAGAGAGTACAGGCTTGATTCCTGGTCAGAGAGCTATGATTCTACATAGTACAGAGCCAAAACACACACATACACACACAAAACAGAAGCAATGTTGTAAAAAATTCAATAAAGACAAAAAAATGGATTTAAAAAGTAAGTATATATCAATCATATCTAAAACCCCTCTAAAAAAGCAGCTTTGGTGAAAGATTGACTTGCTGATTGAGTCCTCATGATTTTTGTAGAAGAAGAGACACAGATCCATTCATGGGTGAACTTCTCTGCCAGATTTAGACACTCAAACTGAAGGAATAAGCTTTTAGTAAGTGTATCTTCATGATTCGCCCAACGCTTTACTAAGGTAAGATTCCCATCTCCTGTGAGGTCCCCTTTTCTC
The DNA here is from genome assembly GCF_003369695.1 of Bos indicus x Bos taurus. Taxonomy (NCBI): domain Eukaryota; kingdom Metazoa; phylum Chordata; class Mammalia; order Artiodactyla; family Bovidae; genus Bos; species Bos indicus x Bos taurus. Next base: position 24,191,593 of record NC_040091.1, on the reverse strand, counting down.
CATTCAGTTCCAATCACCTCCACAGAGGACCCCATGTCTGAACTGGTCATCCTTTAAGAAGCACAGGTACAGTGCTCCCTGAATGACCCCTTTATGTGCCCTGTGATGGGACCCAATGACTGGTATTTGGGTAGACACAAATCAGAGCAGCCTAAAGTAAAGTCTAAAAGTCTTTGACATACCCTATTTTGTGACCAAAATGCAAATAAGTTTTGCATTTGACTCCATATTTATTATTATTTTTTAAACAAAAAATTTTAAATGGAAACAAAATTTTAATAATCATTATGTTTTCAGCAAAATGAACCATAGTTTTGCTTTAGCTATCTTCTCCTTCTCCCTCTCCCCACAATTTCACCTAACCCAAGAGTATCTTTCTTAAGAATTATGTCCCCAAATTCTCTCTCCTTGAGGGCCTTAGAGTTCAATAAGATCTTTTAAAAACAAAATTCTAGAAAATACTACAGTTAGGTGAGGGAATAGCCAGTGTAGGGAAATTCTTTTTCATAGAATTTGATCTTAAGGAGTTTGATCTCATGGAGTTTGATCTCAAGGAGATCAAACCAGTCAGTCCTAAAGGAAATCAAACCTGAATACTCATTGGAAGGACTGATGCTGAAGCTGAAGCCCCAATACTTTGGCCACCTGCTGTGAAGAGCTGACTCATTGGAAAAGATCCTGATGGTGGGAAAGATTGAGGGCAGGAGGAGAAGGAGGCAACAGAGGATGAGATGATTGGATGGCATTATCGACTCGATGAACAAGAGTTTGAGTAAACTCTGGGAGACAGTGAAAAAACAAGGAAGCCTGGCATGCTGCCATCCACTGGGTCACAAAGAGTCAGACATGACTGGGCGACTGAACAACAACAAACTTCTCCAAGCAACTGTCGGGATTCCTGGGCAACTCAACTTACAGACTCAGTCTAGCCACCTTCTTGGGGAAGACCTACAGGCAGCTGTCCATATTCTCAGGGCTGTTGGGGAGAGAGTAACGCAGAATGTGGTACTTCATCTCTGAAATACCACTGTCCTCTGAGAAACATGTGTCTGGGTTAATCCTGCTCAGAGATGAGGTTCCTGAGTAGAATGTTTTGCTTTTTGCCCAACTGATTCCTTTAATCCCCAGGAAGAGACTGTAGACTTGCCAAACGAGCTATGGCTCAGGAGGGGAAGACTAGAAAGCGCTGGGCTCTGTTCTGCCCAGCGTCATCCATGGCAGGAACCACAGCACCATATCTGACTGATGAGGGGTCACGTGTAGTCGCCTCACATACAAAACATGACACATGGGCAAAGTGAAGGCAGGCCTCAGTCTCCCACTGAGGGACAGCAGACGGTGTCTGCCTGCACAATCCATCTCCAGGGCATGTGTGAGGGAGGCGGAGTGGAATGGGCTAATGCGAAACATAAAAACGTACAGCTGAAACCCAGAGTCGCAACTGCAAACGGCCCTTAACCAGCACCAGGCCTCATCTGCTGGGAGTGTTTGAAGTCTGTAGACAGAGGCCGGTGCCGTTCCACTCTAATTTCTCTTGCTGGAGCTCATCAGCTGTGGAATGCAGAGAGACTAAGCCTCTGGCTAGGGCCTGCTGTCAGGAACCAAAACCATGTCCACGGGATGGGGCAGTGCGTGCCCTAGATGACCCAGCTGTCTCCCACCAGCAAGAAATTTGCAAGGGGGCTGGCAGAGGTACCCATGAGGTGAGGGGCTGTGACTGGGTCTGTTTGACAGGTGGAGGAAAAGCAAGTCAGGTTGTGAAGATGGAAAACAGAGCCTTATAGACAAGGGGCAAATGAAGATCTAGAGCAGAGACTTCTCAGAGATGTCCTCTGAGCTCTTGCCCTCAGAAGGGTCCCCAGAGAGAAGAGTGGAAGCTTGGTGTTTGACGGGACATTCTTCTTTCTCCAGGGTGCTCTCTTGGGAAGGGTTACACAGTCTGAACACTGTCTTCTGTCCTTTCTGCATTATCAGAACACCAGAAGCTCCAATTGCTAAGGCTGCTAAGTCACTTCTGACTCTGTGCGACCCCATAGATGGCAGCCCATCAGGCTCCCCCATCCCTGGGATTCTCCAGGCAAGAACACTGGAGTGGGTTGCCATTTCCTTCTCCAATGCATGAAAGTGAAAAGTGAAAATGAAGTCTCTCAGTCGTGTCTGACTTTTAGCGACCCCATGGACTGCAGCCTACCAGGCTCCTCCATCCCTGGGATTTTCCAGGCAAGAGTACTGGAGTGGGTTGCCGTTGCCTTCTCTGAAATTGCTAAGGGAACCTTAACTAAAATCTCTGATTCATGTCATTCTGGAGTTGCTGTTAATTAATGTTATGGTTTAACTCAATGCCATGTCCTGGACCAGTCCTCCAAACCACAGAGGTTCCTCAATCTCTTCTGCATGAACTCCAGGCATTTTTGGATCTACTCTTCATTCATTTTTTCAAGAACTTTCTGGGCCTTCATACAATAACAAAACCTTCAGGTTTTCTTCTTGCTGTGTTAATTTTGTATTTATAGGGAGCTCTTCTGTGACTAGAATCAGGAAAATAAACCTAGAGACAAATCCTGCAAAAATATATGTCATATTCCTTCCAAAACATCTAGCCCTTACTTGGCCATCTGCATTATCATGCTGTTAAGGGAGAGATTCTTTAGTTTTCATTCCTTACTTCATTCATTCACCAATTACATATGATCTATTATGTGTCAGTTTCATGATAGTTGCAGATCAATTTCCACTTAAAAGTAGATTCTTGAAGAGTAGTGTGTTTTTCAACAACCAGAACCTCAGTTTATTTATTATGAGCAATTATCAGTAAATAATATGGAAATGTAATGGTCCTGTCAACTACTGACCTCCCAGAGAAAATTTGTTTAGCAAAGATTCCATGTATTTTTAGTCATTCTGTCTAAAACATAAATTATGTCCAGAGAAGACAGTTATAGGTTTGTTTCTCTCTGCTTCTCCTCTCTAAATTCAATTTAAAACCTTGGAAATAATTTAAGACACAACCAAAAGAGAACCGTGGAAGGTAGACACAGGAAGGAAACCTGATTAGGGACTCCAGCACTGAAGGAAAAACATAACACAGTCCCAGTGCCTCTTACAAACTCCCATCCAGCAGAAGAAAGCAACCCAAAGCCTGTTTCCTCATAGCTAACCTAGCAAAAAAGGTGGCTCAGGCCTTTTTTGCTACCTAGGCCACAAGACCAGCAGCTCTAGCAAGAGATCCCCACTGACGACACATGGCCAGGGGAAACATTGTCCCTTTCGCCAGGACTGCGATTCTCTTCACCTGCCCAGAGATGGTTGACAGTATATCAAGTGGGAATCTCACCACAGTAATCACTCTGATTTAAGAAACATTCTATATCTCCTCTGGACTTGAGAATTTCCTTATCATCAAGAGATACTAGGCAGCTAGGAATGCCTGCAAAGGGGATTCTGCCATAATAAGAGCCAACTCGGGAAGTTCCTTGTCCCCACAGACCTGAGACTCCCTGCAGCTCCTGCAGCTAAGACAACAGGTGACCAGGCAGCATCTGGAAGAGAGAACCTTGGCACAACAGATGTCCTGGACCAGGAAGCCTCTTCTTTCCAATGGACCAGGCACCCCCTACTTTACCACTGTACAGCAGCCTGGAAAAATCTGCACATTTCCAAAGCAGTGACCAATGACAGTCTCATCTGCACAAGATACACCAAGCAGACCAAATTAGCATAGCAAAAGTTCTAAAATAAGCTTGCCTTTGGAACCACAGCCCACAGTGGGTCATGGCCACAAAAGCAGGCCATAATCTGTATGTTGAACCTAAACAGAATCGCCTGCTAAAAAAAAGATTTATATATAAGCCACAGTTTTCTGACATGATAGTTTAAATGTCCAGGATACAGTAGGAAATCACTTGTCAGGAAAATCACAACTTGAATGGCAAAACACAATTAAATGATACTGCCATCAGGATGAGAGAAATGTCAGCATTATCTGAGAGGAAGTTTAAAGCAGCCATCATAAAAATGCTTTAATACACAACCATAAATTATCTTGAGACAAATGGGAAAAAAACCCAGAAAGTGTGATGAGAAAATAGAAGCTATCATAAATGAACCAGATGTAAATTATGTGAAAAAATACAATAATAAAAATTTTGAAACTTGCTAGATATGCTCAATAGTAGAGTTGAGGTGACAGAGCATAGAATTGGTGAACTTGAACACAAATCAATAAAACTTACCTAGTCTGAACAATAAAGATAAAAGAGACTGGAGGAAAAAATGAACAGAGCCTTAGTGACCTGTGCAAAAATGACAAAAAAAGATCTCATATTGGATACCCTAAAAGGGGAGGAGAACCCGAATGGAACATAAAGAGTATTTGAAGAAATAATGTCTGAAAACTTCCCAGGTTTAGAGAAATACAGATTGATCGATTGATTCAACAATCTGAGCAAACTCAAAGAAAGCCACACCAAAACAACTTCTAAGGAAAAATCTTGAGAGCATTCTGAGAGAAACAGTGTATCACCTATTGGGAAAAAACCATGCCAGTGACAGCAGATTTCTTATCTGAAACCATAGAAACTAAAAGAAAGTGGCACATTTTTCAAGTGGTGAAAAACCCCAACCCCGTCAGGTACAGATTCTGTGTCCTGGGAAACTATCACTCTGAAATGATGCAGGGGATACAGACACTTTCAGGTGAAAGAAAGCTAAAAGATTTCTTCACTAGACCTACTCTAAAAGGGACACAAATGCAAGTTAAGCCCCACATTTTACCTGAAGCAGGAAAATGTTTATATCTGTAGGCTGTTCACAAGTCAGATGTTCAGCACTTAAAGCATGGAAAGAAAAACAACATCAGAACACTGTAAATCAATTAAGACAGAATCCTAAATACTCAAGTAACCTGTGGGAAGGCAAGAAAAGGTATCTAGAAGGAAAAAAAAAAAAAAGGAAACAAATAATAAAATGGCTGACTAAAGCTCAATTACTTTAAATGTATTGACAGAAAGGCTAAATAGGTCAATTAAAAGGCAAAGATTGGTAAGATGAGTTTAAGAAAAAAAGAAGGTATACACCAACCCAACCAAATGCTGTTTACAAGAAACTGACTTTAAATTCAACAATTAGACTAATGTAAAAATATAGAAAAAGATATTCCGTGAAAGCACTACTCATAATAAAATGCAAGGATTGTTTTAATATTAAAATTGGATAGACGTGACTTCAGCAGAGATATTTACTAGGGGCAAAAAAAAGGAACATTAAGTAATAATTAAAGAATCTATCCACAAGGAGGATACAACTGTTATAGTGTGTATACACCCAAAAAAAATGAGCTTCAAAATACATAAAGCGTATTCTGATAAAGCTGAAAGAAGAAATAAACAGAAACCTCAATTAAGTAGAGGTGGGAAACCAGAAGGGGGCGCTCTCATGTCCTACCTTGATAACCAAGCCCAAACAAGAAGATGTCTTCCCTGGCAAGGTCTCAGCCAATGAAACGCCATGGACTTGTTTGTTTACTATGTTCTTCCCGACGTCTTTTTCTTCTGGGTAAAAATGCTCTCCTTCCCTTGTGCTATGGGGACCTGCACATGGCTTTCCATGGTTGCAGACCCCAAATTGCAATTTCCTACTGATCCTGAATAAACCTATATTTGTTGGAGAAATATTTGGCAGGTGGCTCAGACAGTAAAGAATCCACCCTTAATGCAGGAAACCTGGGTCGGAAAGATCCCCTGGAGAAAGGACTGGCCACCCACTCCAGTATTCTTCCCTGAAGAATTCCATGGACCAAGGAGACTGGCGGACCACAGTCCATGGGGTTGAAAAGAGTCAGACATGACTGAGCAACTGACACTTTATTTCGGGTCAACATAATAATCTATACAACTACATCACAGAAAATCAACAAGGATATGAAAGATCTGAACAAAGCAATCAAGCAACAGGATCTAATCCCTACATATAACCCAATAATAGCTGAATAACATAGTTTTTTCCATATGAGAAGAGTATATTCACCAAGATATTAATAAATTATATCTTGGGCCATAAAACAAATCTCAATATTTTTAAAAGAACTGCAATTATATAAAATATGTTCACTGAACAAAATTAAATAAATCTAGAAATTGTTAACAGAAAGACAAGAGAAAAATTTCCAAACATTTGGAAATTAAACATCAGGCTCTTAAGTCATCTGTGGGTTAAAGAGCAGTCTCAAATGCATATTTGAAATATGAAATATGTATTTTAAATATGAAAATACAAATAATGAAATGAAAATGAAAACATAACATGTCAAATATTCACAATATAGGTAAATCTGTCCCAAGAGAGAAATGTATAGCACTAAATGCCTGTAGAACAGACATTTCAATAAAGAGAATATTGACAGAGAAAATAAACACATGGAAAGATAATAACATCAATAGCTATTAAGGAGATGCAGATTAAACCCACTATAATCTATCACTATGCACGCTTTAGATTGGTTAAAAGGAAAAGTGGTGATAACAGAAATATCTCAAATTTAATATAATCTAAGTGCCTTCCTCAGTCCTGGGTGTTCTTTGGAAGGAATGATGCTGAAGCTGAAACTCCAGTACTTTGACCACCTCATGCGAAGAATTGACTCATTGGAAAAGACTCTGATGCTCGGAGGGATTGGGGGCAGGAGGAGAAGGGGACAACAGAGGATGAGATGGCTGGATGGCATCACTGACTCAATGGACGTGAGTCTGAGTGAACTCTGGGAGTTGGTGATGGACAGGAAGGCCTGGCGTGCTGCGATTCATGGGGTTGCAAAAAGTCAGGCACGACTGAGCGACTGAACTGAACTAAACTGAAGTGAAGTGGCTTCCTCAAAATATTAGAAAAATAAGAGCAAAATTAATTAAAAAAACAGGAAGAGTAGAGATAAGAGAAATCATCTAACTTTAAAAAAGTAAAACAGAAAAAAATCAATAAAACCAAAAGCTTGTTCTTCAAAAATATTAATGAAGCTGATAAACCTCTAGAAAGATTGATTGGAGTTGGAGTGGAGGAAAGAAATGGGAATAAAGGGAAATATTATAATACTGCAGACCCTCCAACCATTAAAAGGATAATAAGGTAATACTATAAAAAGCATTGTAGTCATAAATTTAATACCTTTTAAGAGATGGACCAATTCCTTGAAAAATCACAAACTTAGAAACCCAACCAAGATTAGACATTATAAACATTCCTATAACCATTAAAGAAATTGAATTCATGATTTAAAAACTCTACTAAACAAAACTTCCAGACCAAAATAGTGTTAACTAGAGAATACTACCAAACTTTTAAAGAGTAAACACCAGTTTTACACAATCCCTTCTGGATATCAGAAGAGGAATGAACATTTACCAACTTATTTTATAAAGTCGGTCTTACAAATATATTTAGAGATAATAGCATCCATTCCCCCCCTCCAAAAAAAAAAAAAAAAATACCCTACACTGTCTCTCATGGTTTAAAGTGGACATTCATGGGTGAAAAAAAAAAATAATAAAGCAAACCCAACTTCAAAGTAGACCTAATACCTCACACAAAAATTAACTCAGAATGAATTATAGACTTACATGCAAAATGCAAAAATGTAAATTTTTAGGGAAGAAAGCATGGGAGAAAATCTTTAGGATTTAAGGCTAGGCAAATATAATATTTGGAGAAGGAAATAGCAACCCATTCCACTGTTCTTGCCCAAGAAATCCCATGGACACATACATGAGCCTGGTGGGTTACAGAGTTCATGGCATCACAAAAGAGTCAGACACGACTTAGCAACTAAAAAACAACAATCATAATATTACTTAAACCTGATATCAAAAGCATGACCCATAAAAGAAAAATTTGATAAACTGTACCTCATCAAATTCAAGATTTTGCTTTTAGGAATATGGAAAAACAAATTTTAAGCTGAGATAAAATATTTGCAAATGTCATGTGTGCCAAAAGAATTGTGTCTAGAACATATAATGAACTCTCAAAACTCAGCAGTATACCTGTGGCGAATTCATGTTGATATATGGCAAAACCAATACAATATTGTAAAGTTAAATAATAAAATAAAATTTAAAAATAAAAAAAGAAATTAAAAAAAAGTTCTATTAAGAACTTCTTTCTGTTTATAAAAATAATAAAAACATATTATTATAGAAAAAAAAGAGAAAAAAATCAAATTTCAAAAAGGAAAAAAGACATACTCAAATATTACAGTAAAGAAAATACAGATATGGGAGGTAAGCACATGGAAAATAATAACATCAATTGCTATCCAGGAGTTGCAGGTTAAAACTCCAGTGAGCTATTTCTGTACACTCTTTACACTGGTTAAAAGGAAAAATAGTAATAGCAGAAAATGCTGTACGTGGGAAAATTAGATAATCCATACATTGCTGGACAGAATATAAAATGATATAACCACTCTGGAAAATAGTTCAGCCATTTCTTATAAAACTAAGCATATAATTATCAAACAACCCAGCAGTTGCATTTGGTGTATTTATCTCAAAGAAATAGAAAACCAGTATTCATGCAAAAACCTGTACTCAAATATTCAGAGCAGCTTTACTTATAATAGCCAAAAATAAAGACAATCATGTATTCTTCAGTGGATGGATGGTTAGACAAAATATAGTACATCCATCCATATTATGGAATACTACTCAACAATAAAAAGAGTGTACTCTTGATACAAATAGCAATTGGATAAGCCTCAAGAGAATTATGGTGAGTGAAAAAATAAACCCTCCAAAGTTACATATTATATGTTCCATCTATATAACATTTATTAGCAGAAAAATAAAAATGGAGAACAGGTATGGTGAGTGGTTTCCCAAGCAAGTGAAAAGAAGAGAAGCAAAAAGCAAAGGAGAAAAGGAAAGATATAAGCATCTGAATGCAGAGTTTCAAAGAATAGCAAAAAGAGATAAGAAAGCCTTCCTCAGTGATCAATGCAAAGAAATAGAGGAAAAAAACAGAATGGGAAAGACTAGAGATCTCTTCAAAATTAGAGATACCAAGGGAACATTTCATGCAAAGATGGGCTCGATAAAGGACAGAAATGGTATGGACCTAACAGAAGCAGAAGATATTAAGAAGAGGTGGCAAAAATACACAGAAAAACTGTACAAAAAAGATCTTCACAACCCAGATAATCACAATCTATGACCTAGAGCCAGACATCCTGGAATGTGAAGTCAAGTGGGCCTTACAAAGCATCACTACGAACAAAGCTAGTGGAGGTGATGGAATTCCAGTTGAGCTATTTCAAATCCTGAAAGATGATGCTGTGAAAGTGCTGCACCCAATATGCCAGCAAATTTGGAAAACTCAGCAGTGGCCACAGGACTGGAAAAGGTCAGTTTTCATTCCAATCCCAAAGAAAGGCAATGCCAAAGAATGCTCAAACTACCGCACAATTGCACTCATTTCACATGCTAGTAAAGTAATGCTCAAAATTCTCCAAGCCAGGCTTCAGCAATACGTGAACCGTGAACTTCCAGATGTTCAAGCTGGTTTTAGAAAAGGCAGAGGAACCAGAGATCAAATTGCCAACACTCACTGGATCATGGAAAAAGGAAGAGAGTTCCAGACAAACATCTATTTCTGCTTTATTGACTATGCCAAAGCCTTTGACTGTGTGGATCACAATAAACTGTGGAAAATTCTTCAAGAGATGGGAATACCAGACCACCTGATCTACCTCTTGAGAAATCTGTATGCGGGTCAGGAAGCAACAGTTAGACCTGGACATGGAACAACAGACTGGTTCCAAATAGGAAAAGGAGTACATCAAGGCTGTATATTATCACCCTATCTATTTAACTTATATGCAGAGTACATCATGAGAAACGCTGGACTGGAAGAAACACAAGCTGGAATCAAGATTGCCAGGAGAAATATCAACCTCAGATATGTAGATGACACCACCCTTATGGCAGAAAGTGAAGAGGAACTAAAAAGCCTCCTGATGAAAGTAAAAGTGGAAAGTTAAAAAGTTGGCTTAAAGCTCAACATTCAGAAAACAAAGATCATGGCATCCGGTCCCATCACTTCATGGGAAATAGATGGGGAAACAGTGGAAACAGCGTCAGACTTTATTTTTGGGGGCTCGAAAATCACTGCAGATGGTGACTGAAGCCATGAAATTAAAAGACGCTTACTCCTTGGAAGGAAAGTTATGTCCAACCTAGATAGCATATTGAAAAGCAGAGACATTACTTTGCCAACAAAGGTCCGTCTAGTCAAGGCTATGGTTTTTCCTGTGGTCATGTATGGATGTGAGAGTTGGACTGTGAAGAAAGCTGAATGCCAAAGAATTGATGCTTTTGAACTGTGGTGTTGGAGAAGACTCTTGAGAGTCCCTTGGACTGCAAGGAGATCCAACCAGTCCATCCTGAAGGAGATCAGCCCTGGGCTTTCTTTGGAAGGAATGATGCTAAAGCTGAAACTCCAGTACTTTGGCCACCTCATGTGAATAATTGACTCATTGGAAAAGACTCTGATGCTGGGAGGGATTGGGGGCAGGAGGAGAAGGGGATGACAGAGGATGAGATGGCTGGATGGCATCACTGACTCTATGGACGTGAGTCTGAGTGAACTCCGGGAGTTGGTGATGGACAGGGAGGCCTGGCGTGCTGCGATTCATGGGGTCGCAAAGAGTCGGACACGACTGAGCGACTGAACTGAACTCCCAAGTAAGTGAGAGGCAGGCAGGTGTGACCATGAAAAATGTTGAGGTAATGAGACTCTTTTATGTCATTATAGATATGTGTGATATACATGCCTATATACCTATACAGGTTATAAAATTGTACTGAACTAAATACACACACACAAATGAGCACCACTTATTTATTTTATACCTAATAATTTGTACCTCTTAATCTCCTTCCCCCATGTTGCCTTTCCCCATCCTTCTCCCCACTGGTAACCACTGCTTTGTTCTCTGTGTCTGTGAGTCCATTTCTGTTTTGATATATTAAATATTCGTTCACAATAAAACAATAAAATATTGTTTTATTTTTTAGATTCCACATATAAGTGAAGGGGCTTCCCTGGTGGCTCAGAGGGTAAATAATCTGCCTGCAAGGCAGGAGACACAGATATAATCCCTGGGTCACAAAGATCCTTTGGAGACGGGAATGGCTTACCCAGTCCAGTATTCTTTCCTGGAGAATCCCATGGACAGAGGAGCCTAGCGGGCTACAGTCCAAGGAGCCGCAGAGTCAGACACGGCTGAGCAACTAACACTTTCATAATGAGTGAAAACAAACAGTATGTGTCTTTCTCTGTCTGACTTATTTCACTGAGCATAATTCCCTTCATGTCTGGATGTAATATATGGCATAGGAAATATAGCCAATATGTTATAATAACTTTATATGGAGTGTAATCTATAAAATATCATATCACTATATTGTACAGCTGAGATTAATATAATACTGTCAGTCAGCTATACTTCAATAAAACAAAACAAAAAAGAAACCAAAACAAGCACAGTAAAATTCAGAAAATATGTAGGAAGAGTATGAAAACCACTCTTAGTTCATGGACCATATCCACAGAGAAGCTTGTTGAAGAGAACTGAAATGATTCTCACTTCCATAAGGACATAAATAAGGCCACATTAGTGGGAAAGATTTTAGGTAAGACATCTGAACTGCTGCTGCTGCTACTGCTGCTAAGTCACTTCAGTTGTGTCTGACTCTGTGCAACCCCATAGACGGCAGCCCACCAGGCTCCCCTGTCCCTGGGATTCTCCAGGCAAGAACACTGGAGTGGGTTGCCATTTCCTTCTCCAATGCGTGAAAGTGAAAAGTGAAAGTGAAGTTGCTCAGTCGTGTACGACTCCTAGCGACCCCATGGACTGCAGCCCACCAGGCTCCTCCATCCATGGTATTTTCCAGGCAAGAGTACTGGAGTTGGGTGCCATTGACTCACTCTTTTAAGAAAGGAAAATTTGTTTTTCTAAGTTGTTATTATTGTTCAGCCTCTCAGTCATGTCTGACTCTGCGACCCCATGGACTATAGCACAGCAAGCTTTCCTGTCCTTCACTATCTCCCAGAGTTTGCTCAAACTCAGTCCATTGAGTCGAACATCCTATCCAACCATCTCACACTCTGTCATCCCCTACTCTTCCTGCCTTTAATCTTTCCCAGCATCAGGGTCTTTTTCAATAAGCTGGCAGTTTGCATTAGGTGGCTAAAGTATTGGAGCTTCAGCTTCAGCATCAGTCCTTCCAATGAATATTCAGGACTGATTTCCTTCAGGATTGACTGGTTTGAAATCCTTGCAGTCCAAGAGACTCTCAAGAGTCTTCTCCAACACCACAGCTCAAAAGCATCAATTCTTCAGCACTCAGCCTTCTTTATGGTCCAACTCTCACATCTTTACATGACTACTTGTAAAACCATAGCTTTGACTATACAGACATTTGTCAGCAAGTGATGTCTCTGCTTTTTAACATGCTGTCTAGGTTTTACCTTGCTTCCAAGGAGCAAGTGTCTTTTAATTTCATGACTACAGTCACCATCTGAAGTGAATTTGGAGCCCAAGAAAATAAAGTCTGTCACTCTTTCCAATCTTTACCCATCTATTTGCCATGAAGTGATGGGGCCAGATGCCATGATCTTAGTTTTTTGAATGTTGAGTTTTAAGCCAGCTTTTTCACTCTCCTCTTTCACCTTCATAAAGAAGCTCTTTAGTTCTAAGTACTACAAATCAAATAACATATTTTTAAGTACTACTCATCAAATAACACATATTTCATTGAAATGAAAGATCATATACATTTCATTATTAACAGTTACATGTGTGGCTCTCTGTTTCACCAAAGGGTAATAAAAAGCAGAATAGCATCATTATGAACAGCTTAAGAGTACGCTCTGTTGGGCTAGAGTATAAAATATACATTTAAATGATCCAGAAGACTGGAATTAAATTATTAAATAAGAAATGATTCCAAATAAGTAATCAATCTTCTATGTCATTCTCCATAACACCCCTCCAAAACAATGCACTGATTTCTTTATATCAGAGATATCAAATAACAGCTTGAATGTTAACATTTCTCACTTTTAATTACAACAGCTTCAAAAATCAGGTCAGAACTTCAGAAATGGAGAATCAAGGTCTTGAAGCTCTATATTATCTACTTTTAGCTATAGTATATCTACATAGAAGCTTCCCTGATGGCTCAGATAGTAAATAATCCACCTGCAAAGCAGGAGACTTGGGTTCAATCCCTAGGTTGGGAAGATCCCCTGGAGGAGGGCATGGCAACCCATTCCAGTATTCTTGCCTGGAGAATCAACATAAAGAAGCCTGGTGGGCTATAGTCCATGGGGTCACAAAGAGTCAGACACGATTGAGTGACTAAGCACTAAGCACATAGTTACATAAGCATGTATTTATTAAATTTGTCCTAAAACACACTAGATGGACCAATATCAAAATCCTTCATTTACAACCTAACAACAACAGAAGAGTAAACCAAATTTAAAAAATGGGCAAAGGACTTGAAAACACATTTCTCCAAGGATGATATATAAATGGTGAGTAAGACCATGACTCCAGCACAAGCTGTAATCAAGGTTGCTGGGAGAAATATCAATAACCTCAGATATGCAGATGACACCACCCTATGGCAGAAAGTGAAGAGGAACTAAAATGCCTCTTGATGAAAGTGAAATAGGAGAGTGAAAAATCTGGCTTAAAACAACATTTAAAAAAATTAAGATCATGGCATCTGGTCCCATCACTTCATGGCAGATAGATGGGGAAACAATGGAAACAGTGACAGACTTTATTCTCCTGGGCTCCAAAATCACTGCAGATGGTAACTGCAGCCATGAAATTAAAAGACACTTGATCCTTAGAAGAAAAGCTATGATCAACTTAGACAACATATTAAAAAGCAGAGACATCACTTTGCTGACAAAGGTCCATCTAGTCAAAGCTATGGTTTTTCCAGTAGTCAAGTATGGATGTGAGAGTTGGGCCATAAAGAAAGCTGAGTGCTGAAGAATTGATGCTTTTGAACTGTGGTGTTGGAGAAGACTCTTGAGAGTCCCTTGGACTGCAAATATATTAAATCAGTCAATCCTAAAGGAAATCAGTCCTGAATATTCATTGAAAGGATTGATGCTGAAGCTGAAGTTCCAATACTTTGGCCACCCGATGTGAAGAACTGACTCACTGGAAAAGACCCGGATGCTGGGAAAGATTGAAGGCAGGAGAAGGGGATGACAGAGGATGAGACATTGGATGGCATCACCAACTCGATGGACATGAGTTTGAGCAAGCTCCAGGAGCTGGTGATGGGCAGGGAAGCCTGGAGTCCATGCTGCAGTCCATGGGGTCGCAAAGAGTCAGACATGACTGAGTGACTGAACTGAACTGAAGACCATGAAAAAGTGCTGAACATCAGTGGTCATTAGGGAAATGCAAATCAAAACACAGGAAGATACTACGTAGCATTTAGAATGGCTATTTTTTTTCCAAAATGGAAAATAACTAGTGTTGATGAAGATGCAGAAAAAGCAGAACCCTCAGGATTTGCTTGTGAATCTGTAAAGTATTACAGCCACTATGAAACAGTTTGGTGGTTTCTCAAAAAGTTAAACAGAATCACTATATGATCCAGTGATCCTACTTCTAAATATGCGTCAAAGAAATCAAAAACAGGACTCAAATGTTTGCACACCAACATGCATAGCAACAGTATTCACAAGATATAAAACAACCCAAATGATGTACTTTAAAGGTTGAAAATGGACAGGTAAACAGAATCTGGAGAGTGAGAGAAAGATGACAGAATATGATTCAAACTTTAAAAAGTAAAAATTGTTACACATGCTACAACATGGATGAAATCTCAAAATATTATGTTAAGTGAAAGAAATCAGACACAAAAAGATAAATATAGTATGAATTCATATATCTGAAGTACCTACAACATGCAAATTCATAAACATAAGTAGAATAGAGATGACTAGGTCTTCAGGGGAGAAAAGAGTAGGGAGTTATTTTTTAATGGCCATAGTTCCTATTTATGATGATGAAAACATTCTGAAAATGGATAATGATGATGTTAGGCCAGCATTGTAGATGAACTGTGCATTGAAAAATGATTAAGATAGTAAAATTTATATTATGTGTATTTTACCATAATAAATAAAAACAACCATAACAACCTACAATTTGTTGCTGTTTTAGTCAGTAAGTCATGTCCAGTTGTTTGTGATCCCATGGACCTCCAGACTCCTCTGTCCATGGGATTTCTCAGGCAAGAATCTGGAGTGGGTTGCCGTTTCCCTCTCCAGGGGATCTTCCTCACCTAGGGATTAAACCCATGTCTCCTGCATTGCGGGTGGATTATTTACCACTGAGCCACCTGGGAAGCCCGAACTACCATTTTAATAAAATAGGTAAAATTTCTATGACTAAAAATAGTATTAATGATGTAGAACAAACAAAACTGCTGATGGCATTGTAAAATGGTACAAACATTTTGTAAAACAGTTTGACAGTATCTTACAAAGTCAAACACATGTTCAGCTATCCTTGGTTTTTATTGAAGGGAAACGAAAACAGATGTACACACACAGATTTTGTTTAAAATGCTCATAGGGGCTTCCCTGACAGTCCAGTGGTTAAGATTCTGAGCTCCCATAGTAGAGGGCATGGGATCTATCCCTGATCAGGGAATTAAGATCCACATGTCTCATGGCATGGCCTAAACAAAAAATTCCTAATTAACTTCTTTCAACTTCCAATGCTCATAGAAGTATTACTCATAAAAGCAGAAAACAAAATCAATTCACATGTCTGCCAACTGATGAAAGGATATGTACACACACACACACACACTGTGGAAATTTACACAGCAATAAAAATGAACAAAAATGTCTTGGAGAATATCAAGATAATTTTGCTGAGTGAAGAATTGTGGACAAAAAAATCATATACACTCTATCATTCTATTTATGTAATTCTAAAAGTAGGCAAACCCCAGTGATAAAAGTAAAGTCAGTGGTTACTTGAAGATGGGAATCAGAGTGGATTTGAAAGGAGATAGGAGGAAACTTTTTGATGTTGTCATATATATTAATTGCTTTACATATTGATTGTACCCATATTTATACAACTGTATGAAACAGTGTCAGACTTTATTTTTCTGGGCTCTAAAATCACTGCAGATGGTGACTGCAGCCATGAAATTAAAAGACGCTTACTCCTTGGAAGAAAAGTTATGACCAACCTAGATAGCATATTCAAAAGCAGAGACATTACTGTGCCAACAAAGGTCCGTCTAGTCAAGGCTATGGTTTTTCCACTGGTCATGTATGTATGTGAGAGTTGGACTGTGAAGAAGGCTGAGCGCTGAAGAATTGATGCTTTTGAACTGTGGTGTTGGAGAAGACTCTTGAGAGTCCCTTGGACTGCAAGGAGATCAAACCAGTCCATTCTGAAGGAGATCAGCCCTGGGCTTTCTTTGGAAGGAATGATGCTAAAGCTGAAACTGCAGTACTTTGGCCACCTGATGCGAAGAGTTGACTCATTGGAAAAGACTCTGATGCTGGGAGGGATTGGGGGCAGGAGGAGAAGGGGACGACAGAGGATGAGATGGCTGGATGGCATCACTGACTCGATGGATGTGAGTCTGAGTGAACTCCGGGAGTTGGTGATGGACAGGGAGGCCTGGCATGCTGTGATTCATGGGGTCGCAGAGTCGGACACGACTGAGCAACTAAACTGACTGATGAACCTATGGAAATTCATTAAACTGGATAATTTAGAAAAAAAATCACTCATCTTTCTCCTGTGCCATATTACAAACCCTGGATTTCAGCATTTCATTGTCACCTGTCCCGTAGAGTCTGAGAAGGAATGGGACAATGTCTAAGTTTGCCTCTTCGCTCTGTTCAAACCTCCTAGCCTGCATAGTTTTCCCTAATCCCTAATTACTTACAGTTTTTCTCTGAAAGGCTATAACATTTCTTTCGCAAGCAAAAACATTCGACTTTTAAACAAAAATAGTAATCACAAATATATCCACTTAGTTTTGGCTTTGGCCTCTAATCTGCCCACCCTCTCATGCTAGTCCCTACCACTGTTTCATCAAAAATTTTAGAACAAGGTAAACCACTCTGACCACAGCCCATGCTCAACTCCACAATCACTATGTAATTTCTATCACCAGTGTTCAACCAATGTATGAACACATTCTTCAGACATGCTTAAAAACATATGGAAAATGGCTTTTAATTCCTTTGCATTAAGCTTACCTAGCGAGAGAAAGCTGGGGGCCAAGGTAAGAGTAGAAAGACTGGAGGAAGAAATAAAGGAAAGGCTATAATGCAAAATTATATGAAGCAATATAGTATGTACTGTAGTGTGGGCTTTAACATTTCTTTAGAGAATGGCCGTAATAAACAACATTCTACTTGAAGAACTGACACCTGCTACTGATTTTTCTCCTCTCAAATTGGAAGTTATTGGTGGAATTCTACAAACAGAAGAGGGCCTGGCTATGGCTTTTAGACAGCTGGAAAATGTGGTTTCAAGATGTCTGAGAGAACCCAGATGGTAGCCTGAACACAGAGCTGGTTAGGGGAGGAAGACCAGGAGGGACAGACAGAGGCAGAGAGAAACCTGGAGAGATGGAGGGAGAGAAACAGTAAAATCCAGATTCAATTTCTCATGGCAAGCTGCGCTGCTTGCTTATCTTGCTGATTCTCTAACCACTGCTCCCATATCTTAGATCTAATAAAGCCCCAGTAAGATTTTTACCCCAAGCACCCTTTTGTGTTTAATTGTTCACCTCGTACGCAATTGGAAGGAAATTTAATCCATATGTTTCTGCTCATTTACACTTAAATCATCCGAATATGGTGTTTTAACCCCAATTTGTCATTCACAGAAATTTTAGAGACTTAAATAAATCTCTGGAGGCCTGTCCCAATCCCTCTGCCTCTCCTTTGTGATCCTCAAGTAAACACATGTATTCAAATTCAAGAGTTTGCGGGTAAGTACAGAGAGTTTGAGGGTAAGTACAGAGATTTGCACGAGGTTTCAAAGCAAAGTTTACCTCCCTTTGTTGGTTCCCCTCCAACTTTAGAATGAATCAACGCCGTCCCAGGCACAGTCCATGAGCAGGCCGACTGGTTCAGAGACACGACAGAAAACCCTCCAGGCTGTATCTCTAATGATCCTGAAGGGCCTTATACTGATCTCAAACCTTGCCATAGCTGCAGTCCACAAGTGGTTCTGCTGGTTCAAGGAACCATTGGGAGACACTCCCATCTGTAGCCCTGAGGATCCTGCAAGGGTTTCAGTCCCTCTCAGCCACAGTCCACAAACAGTTCTCCTGCACACGGACCAGACAGGAGACACCCATGTCTGAGCCTCAGGGATCTTGAGAGGGCCCTCTATTTGGCTCCAGGCCCTTCAAACACCGTCATGGACAGTCTAGTACACTCAGAGACTTGGTAGGAGACATACCCATTCAGAAGCAGGCCTGAAGACAAATAATGACTAAAGAGATTGAAGCAGTAGCCAAAACCTCACAACAACAGAGAAGTCCAGGTCCAGATGGTTTCACTGGTGAATTTTACAAAACATTTAAGAAGCATAAAGCCAATCCTTCTCTAAGTCTTTTACAAAAAACTGAAGAGGAGGGAACACTCCCAAACCCACCTTACAAGCCCAGCTTAATCCTGATACCAAAGGCAGATAAGGACGCCACAGGAAAAGAAATGTGTAAAAAAAATTCTTAATGGATATAAATGCAAAAATTCTAACAGAATCCTAGCAAACCAAATTCAACAGCACATTCAAGTCATCATACACCATGATTAGTCTTTTTATTTGGAGCATTTAGTCCACTGAAATTTAGCATAGTTTTTGATAAGTTATAGGTATGGTCTTATTGGGCTTCCCTGGTGGTTCAGCTATAAAAAGAATCCGCCTGCTGACGCAGGAGACCTGGGTTTGATCCCTGAGTCAGGATGATCCCCTGGAGAAGGAAATACCAACCCACTCCAGTATTCTTGCCTGGGAAATCCCGTGGACAGAGGAGCCTGGCGGGCTACAGTCCATGAGGTCACAAAGAGTCAGACACAACTTAGCAACTAAACAACAACATGTACTTATTGCTATTCTAAATTTACTTCTTTGCTTGTTTTCATAGTTCTGGTTTTGTTTTGTTTTTTTTTCCTCCTTTTTGTTTTTTCCTTGAGGTTTGCAGATTTTCTTTAGTGGTATTCTTGTGTCCCTTTCTAGTTTTTGCACATTTATTACAGGTTTTTGATTTGTGCTTACCATATATGGGGTTTATACATGTTGATCAATAACTATAACTACTTGTTTAAAACAGTTATTTAAGTTTAATCACATTTTAAAAGGTCTACATTTTTATTTCCCTCCCCAACATTTTGTGCTTTAAAGGTCACATTATTACATCTTTATATTTTTCCTTCCACTGTTAATTTATTGTAATTATAGTTGCTTTTACAATTTTTGTGTTGTAATCTTCATAATAATGTATTTAAGGGTTGATCCTCTGCCTTTATCATATATTTGAGCTTACTTGTGGGATTTTTCCTTTTCTGTAGTTCCTTTTTATTCCCTGGTGGCTCAGTGGTAAAGAATCCTCTTGCCAATGCAGACACACAGTTTTGATCCCTGAGTTGGGAAGATCCCCTGGAGAAGGAAATAGCAACCCACTCCAGTGTTCTTGCCTGGAAAATCCCATGGACAGGAGCTTTGTGGGCCAGTCCATGAGGTCGCAAAAGAGTCGGACATGACTTAGCAACTGAACAACAACGACTAATGAATTTAATACAATACTTTCCCATAGTATCTTACTTTTTGATATAGCCATTTCTTTTCCACTTAGAGAAGACCCTTAAACATTTCTTTTAGAGTAAATTTTAGTACTGAAGTATTATATTTAGGTTTTGCTTGTCTGGGAATTTCTTTATCTCTCCTATTCTAAATCTTACCGGGTGGAGTGTACTTGTTGAATAGGCTGCAAATTTTTCCTTTACATCACTTTGAATATATCATGCCACTCACTCCCTTTTGTAAAGTTTCTGCAGAGAAATCAGCTGATAGCCTATTTACTTATTTAGTGTTAGTCCTCATTCATGTGTGACTCTTTGCTACCCCATGGACTGTAGCCCTCCAGGCTCCTATGTCCATGGAATTCTCCATACAAGAATACTGGAGTGGGTAGCCATGGCCTTCTCCAGGGGATCTTACCAACCCAGAGATTGAACCCAGGTCTCCTTCACTGCAGGCAGATTCTTCACTGGGTGCGCCACCAGGGAAGGCCTCTTTTTTTTATCTTGCTGCCTTTAGAATTCTCTCCGTATCTTTCACTTTTGACACTTTAATTATGATGTTATAATTCTTAGCGCAGTTTGAATTCATTCTATTTGGAATCCTCTGGGTGTCCTGTACCTGGATATCTGTTTTCTTCTGCAGGTTTAGGAATTTTTCAATCATAATATCATGAAATATATTTTTGACTCCCCTCTTTTCTCCTTCTTATGTTTCTAGGACCCCCATAATGCAATTTTTAGTATACTTCGTGTTATCCATTTTTTAATTATTTATTTTTTGCCATTCAGATTTGGTGATTTCCATTATTCCATCAACCAAACTACTTATCGATTCTCTGTATCACCCAGTTTGCTATTAATTTCTTCTAATGTGTTTTTCATTTCAGTTATTGTATTCTTCAGTTCTATTTCTTTTTTATATATTCTTGTACCTTCCATTCTGAAGGAGATCAGCCCTGGGATTTCTTTGGAAGGAATGATGCTAAAGCTGAAACTCCAGTACTTTGGACACTTCATTCGAAGAGTTGACTCATTGGAAAAGACTCTGATGCAGGGAGGGATTGGGGGCAGGAGGAGAAGGGGACAACAGAGGATGAGATGGCTGGATGGCATCACTGACTCGATGGATGTGAGTCTGAGTGAACTCCAGGAGTTGGTGATGGACAGGGAGGTCTGACGTGCTGCGATTCATGGGGTCGCAAAGAGTCGGATACGACTGAGTGACTGAACTGAACTGAACTGTACCTTGTTAAAATTCTCACTGTTTATCTATTCTTATTCTTAATTCACTTAGCATCTTTTTATTAGTGGATTATTAATAATAAATATTAGCATCCTTTAATTACTCATTTATTAAATTGTTTCTGTTTCATTTTTGTATGGATTTTCTCTTGCTGTTTTGGGAAGATAAATTTCTTCTGTCTTCTCATTTTGCTTAACTTTTTTTGAGATGCGGCATTACCGACTGCATGAAGTTTTGAAGGCATGTCCTTATGTTGGAGCATCCCTGTAGAGTCTGAATGTGCCCAGTGGTTTTGGTGGGAGAGCTGGATTTTGACATGAACCCAAGTCACATCTTTCTTCAGGGTGTGCTGACAAATATCACCTCGCTAGAAGGTAGGGCTATGGAAAGAGTGGTTAGAACCAGAGGTAGGAGTGAGCCCAGGCTTCCACTCTGCTCAGTGGCTGTCCCCACCCTATCACTGGTAGGACTAAGAAGCAAGTTGCTGAAGCAGAAGCACTGAGGCTCAGGTCCAAGCTGGTTCTGTTCCCTTTAAGTGTAAGCACTACCCCAGCATAGCCCTTCCCAGGTGGCAGTAGGGGTAAAGAACCCATCTGCCAATGCAGGAGATATAAGAGATGAGCGTTTGATCTCTGAGTTGGGAAGATCCCCTGGAGGAAGGCATGGCAACTCACTCAATATACTTGCCTGGAGAATCCCCATAGACAGTGGAGCCTGACAGGCTACAGTCCATGGGGTCGCAAAGCATCAGACACGACTGAGAGACTTAGCACAGCACCCCAGCGTACTTGCCCTTGAGAGGAGCAGTAGCAGAAGCAGAGGGGCTGTGGCAACTCTTGTATATGTGATGGTGTGTGGGTTGTGGCCGTCTCTCTACAGACAGAGTTCAGAACTGCCTCTGACATGCTGCCTGTGCGTCAGGAATGGATGCCCCTGCCTTGCTCAGATGCCACTCATGTCTGAATCTCCTTTATCCCTCACGGTCAGTCTCTTCCCTCAGCCTCTGCTGTTCCCCCATCATGTGGAGCTGTGCTGTAGGGCAGGCAGGTCCCATGTGGACTCTTGGCGTGAATCAAGGGCAGGCTGTGGCAGTTCGGCTGCAGCAGTGGTCAGGGTTGTTTTTGAAGCATTGCCTGTGTAAGTGCCAGGAATGGCTGTGCCCTCTGTCCCCAGCTCAGATGCTGCTTTGAGTCTAATCTGGCTTTGTTCTGATGCCTAAGCTCTTTCCTTGGTCATGGTGGTTCTTGCTCGAATGTGGAGCTGCAGTGTGAAGAAAGGGCGGCTGGGGCCTTCACTCAGGTTAGGCTGAGACGTTTGCAGGAAACCAGTCAGCCATCTGTGCAGTTTTAATCTGTCCTCTCTGCCCTGCTTCAGGAGCAAGCAAATGTTCTGGCACTCCTCCCAAGCGGACTCTTCCTATAGTCTTTCAGTTAGTCCCATCGGCCCTCCAACCAGCCAAGGGGGCACATCTTTCCATATTGGATCTCAGGGCTGGGGCACCCAATGTGTAGCTCAAAATGCTGACTCCCCAGGGAGGATCTCCACCCATGTAATCTCCCTTTTCCTCTAAACCCCTTTCCTGGGGGCACAGGTCCCAATCTCCTGTCCCTGTCTTTTCCCTTCCTACTTGATTTCACGCAGATCTTTCTTTCAGCTTTGGTTGTACAGGGTGCTTTCTTTCAGTTTCCAGTTAGTTTTCTGTGAGAATTATTCTGCGTATAGATGCATTTTGGATCTGTTCATGTAGGGAGGTGAGGCCTACATCCTCCTATTCTGCCTGCACAATCCCTTCATTTAAATGTTCATAAATGTGTCTGCCTAAGCAATCTTTAACTCATCCTTTATTTCTCAGCTCAGGCATTTATCCCATTGTACTTTCTGCTTAACACCATCAACTATATTATATTATGGAGTTAGTATCATTATATTTATTTATTGACAACTCTGTACTTCCCATTCCTTGAGAACAAAGACTGTGCTCTTTACCAATTTATCATCAACCCCTAGCAGAGTTCCTGGCACAAAAATTGACTCGAGCTTAAATGTTTGTTAAATTTGCAAAACACTTTTATGTACTTTATGTCCTTTCATAACATAACAATCCCCATAACAATCCTGTGAGGCAGGTATTATTATCCCCATGTAAGAATGGAGGAAATTAAGGCTTAGGGAGATTAAGTGATTGGGACAAGGGTGTATAGTTAATAAATGTCATAAATTTGACTGTAGCCAAGATCTTTTAAATACCGAAGTCTATATTCTTTCCATTAGGCCACAGTTGCCTTTTGAGATGTTCTGTCTCAACTGAGGAAATGACCATCATCACCATTTTGCAGGTCAAGTAAAGCAGACCCTGAAATTCTGCCAGGTAATTCAGTTCTCTGGCAGCAGTAGGAACCAAGAATAGGAAACCAGTATTACTATTCTGCCTCATAGCCAATTCATTTGCATGTAATTAACACCATGTGTTTCTCGCTCAAATGAGCCTACAAAGATGAACATGGACCAACATACCAGTCTAAATCCTCCTCACAGTAGGCGAGTTTGGTATTGTGCAGGACAGAGAAGAAATATTTATAACAGACATTGTTTCCTTTTGCTTTTTACCTAACATACTTAGGAAAGTAACAATAGCATGCTTGTAATGACTTCTCACCCCACGATAGACACATTCTCCCGTTCTCATCCTCTCTATCTCCTCTTTCATATATCTTTCACCTTGGCACCATTGGACATGAGGAACCCCAATGTGAATCTTAAAACCTCTGAAAATAGCTTCTGAACTCCTTCAGTTTGGGTTTAAAACTGGGATTTACAGCAAAAGCAGCTATATTCTGTTCAGTTCCTAAGTTGAAGGATTCTAAAGAGAATACTCAGGGATCCTGAAATACTCAGGGCATAAAGAACATTTTGCTCCTATCTTAACTACCTGTGATCTTTCTAGTGTAAATAGGAACTCCCTGGGGTCCCTCAGAGCCCCAGTACCCATTTGAATCCACTGTCGTCTCAACTTCCTTAGACATTTGGCAGTTTCTGCACCTTTCTTCTATAACTCAGTCCCAAGGTTTGGTAATCAGAGTTCATTCCTCTGCTTTGCTTTACACAATGGCTCAAAGGGCTCAGCCTCAATCACTGGTTAGCAAGAAACAAAGGAGTTGTGTGGTCTTACTAAAAATCTGTTTTAAAGCAAAGAGTGGTTCCATACATCTATGGCTCCTTGGTTTCCATTTTGGAAATTAGACATTGACTCACCTCTAATTCTGAAGAATACTTTTCGCTCGGGAGTCAGAGAATTGCCAAATGAAAAATTGAGCTTTCAAAACATAAGAGCCCTGAGTTATTAGGTAATATTTTGCAACAAGAATATGAAGAAAATTGGCAAAAATTAGCCAGAATCTGGTAATAAGAGAGAGAGCCGAGGAGCAGTAAGATGTCTAAACTTAAAAAAGAATAAGGAGTCATCATGATCATGATGCTACATTTTACCAAATACATCTAGAAAACAGACTTCGAAGGAATCCTAGAATCCACTAGAAATGTTACAATTTCAAAAACTGAAAGATTTGAGAATTGACTGAGAATGTGAATGATAGACAAAGGTGAGGGATAATCATCAAAGAAGTGTTAGGGGATTTTCCATCCAAAAAGCTCAAAGGTAATGTAATTCAGGATAAAATGATAATATCTTGAAAAGGATGAGCTTATTTTATGGTGCCTAGTTCACAGAACCTCTTGTCTTTCCACTTTGGCTGGCTTAGAGAGATAATTGGCTAATGTCCCGTACTGTGGGGATATAATGTCCCTGCTAACCATCAGCTACAAGAAGGCTGCTCCTTACTAATACAGGTCCTAAGTGGTCCTCAACTCCTAGAATGGAACTGGGAATACTTTTCTTTTAAAAAAGTTAAATAATAAATGTTGAACACTAAAGATTTCATAAGATTTATCTGAAAACTTGGTAATGATTCAATAAATGTTTATTACATTAAGAGGTGAATAAATGCAGAAGGATAATAAATTTTGGTCCCACAAATAAGAGTTCTCTGCCTTAGGAGGAAGAATTAAATGATTTAGTACTTGAATGCTGATCACCACCTTACTTAATAATTAATTTTAGTACTATCTATATCTACTATTTTCATCAAATCAATATTTGTTTCACATGCTAGATAGAAAATGTATTGCATCCGTTAGGTACAATATTCACCAGTGATATAAAAATTTATACTTATACTGATTACATTTTAATTAGTAGATAAATAAGCAGAATATCATCATAATGGAGGTTAAGTTCTATTGCTGCTGCTGCTGCTGCTAAGTCGCTTCAGTCATGTCCGACTCTGTGCGACCCTAGAGATGGCAGCCCACCAGGCTCTCCCGTCCCTGGGATTCTCCAGGCAAGAACACTGGAGTGGGTTGCCATTTCCTTCTCCAATGCATCAAAGTGAAGAGTGAAAGTAAAGTTGCTCAGTCGTGTCCGACTCTTCGAGACCCCTTGGACTGCAGCCCACCAGGCTCCTCTGTCCATGGGATTTTCCAGACAAGTGTACTGGAGTGGGTTGCCATTGCCTTCTCCAAGTTAAGTTCCATAATAGCAGTAAAAACACTTTTCAGTGCAAATCAAAAGAGAAATATACTTAGTAGATAATCTCATTGAATTTTGTTTCCCCCATGCCTAATATTGGAATTTAAAATTTTTTTGGACAAATGAATGAAGGGATAAATTGTACAGCATTGAATTTAAACACCCTGGAGAAGAAAATGGCAACACATTCCACTATTCTTGCCTGGAGAATCCCATGGACGGAGGAGCCTGGCAGGCTGTGGTTCATGTGGTTTCAAAGAGACTGAAGTGACTTAGCATGCATTGAATTTAAAGAAGTCACACATTTATGAAAATAAAGCTAGGGCAGTCTTTCCTGAGGAATGTTTGAGTTCCCACTAAAGAGGAGATCAATCTGGGGGCCTCAAGTCTTAAATCTAGTTCATTAGCAGTATTTGAGGTAAGAGGCACTATTCCCTCCTAAGACTGCAAGGTGGCAAGATAGTGAAGACTTCTCAAGAGAAGCTGGAGGTTCATCAGACCTTGCCTCTCTAGGAATGAAATCAAAGCTGAATCTGTCCTGGAGAATTCTCTGCCTTTTAGAATTCTAGATGACACAAGTTGAACAGTATTCATTTCTCAGAAGCTCTACCAGTTACGTGGCTGGGCTTGTGTGCCAGACCTTGTTGAAATCCATACATTGGGAACCACCAGAAACTTGAAGAATCCCACAAAAGCAAATGTGCAGCCTGTAGTCTGACTTCGGTAAATACTCCATTTTCATCATCTCTCAACTGGGGGAATGGAGGGAAGGGACCAGATCATTGACTTTTCCCATTTCCAGCACCTCCTAATGAACTTTAGTGGATAACCTGGCAGTGGTTATCCATTCCTTTTAAGAAACTGTAAAATCAATGTCACACTTCAATATCACAATATGAGAATATCAGCTCAGAAAGCTGCTGGTTATTTAGCAATAAACCCCATCCATGGAATTATAATTACGACTAGACAACTAAGTTGGTTCAAGACACCTATCCTGGACCACTCCCTTCGTATGCTCAACCTGCTGCTTTTACTCTTGTCTGCTCACTCATGACCTATTCTTCCATCCGCTCCTCATCTCTGACACATCTTCCAACCCCCTTGGCTTTGGAGAATGTCCCATTCCTTTTAGGATCTGTGACCTTCTGATCCCCTTCAGTTGCTACCCTCATTAGTTCCCACGGTTTTGGTAGCTGTTTCCTCCTCCACTCTTGCCCAGCTTCTACCTCACCCCAAGATCTGGAGAGGAGGTCTGGGGCACCAGGAACCATAAAAATGCTTCCACAGCAGTCTGCTGGTGGAACTCAGGACCCCAGATTCAGAAATAGATGTGGTCCAGTAGAATCAGTAAACAGTCTGAGACAAATGACTGGATTCAGCTGCTGGCTAAATCAGTGACTGGGTGACTTTGTGAAGCTCAACTTTTTTTGAGTGACCTCGTGCATATAATAGCAATGACATCATAATATTAGGTCCAGAAAACCTCTCCTAGGGCACAAAAGAATAAGATGTATGAATATGCTTTATAAGCAGTATCCACTCTTATTTGGCACTCTAACCAGCTTGAATTGGATCTTACAGAAACAAATATCTGCACCTCTGGTCTTCGTAGGCAACAGCAGGTAGTAGGATGCCCCTCAGCCAAAGAACTGATGCTTTTGAACTGTGGAGTTGGAGAAGACTCTTGAGAGTCCCATAGACAGCAAGATCAAACCACTCAATAGTAAAGGAAATCAACCTTGAACTGGAAGGACTGATGCTGAAGCTTAAGCTCCAATACTTTGACTACCCAATGCAAAGAGCCAACTCTGGAAAACACCCTGATGCTGGGAAAGATTGAAGGCAGGAGGAGAAGCGGGTAACAGAGGATGAGATGTTTGGATAGCATCATCAATTCAATGGATATGAGTTTGAGCAATCTCTAGGAGGTGGTTAAGGACAGGGAAGCCTGATGTGCTGCAGTCCATGGGGGTCACAGAGCTGGACACAGCTTAGCAACTGAACTACAACAGCTGATATTAGGTGATTTAAAAGTAAAATTAAAGTGAACAAGACAGGCAAAAGAACCATGCTAAGTCACTTCAGTCATGTCTGACTCTGTGCGACCCATAGACGGCAGCCCACCAAGGCTCCCCCGTCCCTGGGATTCTCCAGGCAAGAACACTGGAGTGGGTTGCCATTTCCTTCTCCAATGCATCAAAGTGAAAGTGAAGTTGCTGAGTCATGTCCGACTCTTAGCGACCCCATGGACTGCAGCCTACCAGGCTCCTCCCTCCATGGGATTTCCCAGTCAAGAGTACTGGAGTGGGGTGCCATTGCCTTCTCCAAAAAGAACCATACTTCAGTGAAATAAAGAAACTTAGAAGAAGCTATTATTTGA
The DNA here is from genome assembly GCF_003369695.1 of Bos indicus x Bos taurus. Lineage (NCBI taxonomy): Eukaryota > Metazoa > Chordata > Mammalia > Artiodactyla > Bovidae > Bos > Bos indicus x Bos taurus. The sequence continues at coordinate 24,163,501 of NC_040091.1, read as the reverse complement.
AAGATTAGAAAAGTAGAAGAACTAAGCAAACAACTCTGAAGCAACCTCCAGGGGAAGGAGCAGAGTTGCAAACAGTGATGAGCACAATAGCACACCCATGTCAGCCCCCAGCTGCAGGGTTGGAAATGCAATAGAAATCCCCAGCACTATGATCTCTTTGGATCCATCCACCTACACAGAGTAGAGAGAACAAAAGACAAGAGCTCTGTGATGGTGGGAACGTGAAGACTAAAATTCAAGAGGGAGCCAATGCAGCCCAGAGGTTAAGTCTCATGGGTTGAGCTCAGAGGAGCCAGCTTCCAATCCAGCACTTCTGATCTTCATGCCAGGCTGCAGTCAGCACGATCCATCATCCATTAAGAGAAGCCTAGCCTCACCATCAGCTTGGAAAAAAGAATGAACGTGGTACTGTTGCCGCTGATGAAAATAGACTGGTAGATTTGAACAATTTTGTCTAAATTTGCCCCTATTAAATTCACATGTGCAGCGAAGCAGTTGTGGCGCCTCAGATCAGTTACAACATATGGATTTTGGAAAGTGAGACCACGGCCAAAAAGCAGGGGATGGGGGCTGTTAATTGTAAATGTGCTTTGTAAGCAGCCTTAAATCATCAAGAAGAATTGTTTCCCCATTGTACAGGGGTGCACGTGTGTGAATATGTGTGGGTGTGTGAGTGTGCATGCTCACACACACCCCTTAAAACACACAAAATATACTGCATCTTTGACCTCTCTCCTCAGGAGTATATCAAAGAAACTTTTTTTCCTTATTGCCTACTTTGTTCAAACTTTCAAATTTGTACCATTTCTATTTTCTTGATGGCTGCATACCATCTACAATGAAGCATAGATGCTTAAATTGTTGTTGTTGTTTAGTTGCTAAATCATTCCCGACTCTTTTATGACCCCATGGGGGGTCTCCAGGCTCCTCCATCCACAGAATTTCCCAGGCAAGAATACTGGAATGCTTTGCCATTCTCTTCTCCAGGGGATCTTCCCCACTCTGGTCTCCTGCATTGCAGACAGATTCTTTACTGCTGAGACTTCTGAGAAGCCCCAGATTGTTAAATAACCACCTCCTACTTCACTTTGGACTTTTGCTTATGACTTTGCCTTAGACCTTCTCCACCAGAAAACAATTCTGGGTAATTATCAATAGTTTCAATTAAGGCTGGAAAAGGAGAGGGCTGAATTTGGTATCTGATGATAAGAATAATGGATTGGCACTATTCAAACGACAAAATGGATTCCATGTTATGAGAATCTTTGAATAACAATTAAGTTTGTTGAGGAAAATCCTAATAACCTGGGTGGAATCATATCTATGGAGCTGAACCTATGACCAAAAAAAAAATTTCTGAATTGGGTTATTACCATTAGCTTGCTTCTTAGGCCCTCCTGTGTGCTAAGTCCCTTCAGTCATTTCCAACTCTTTGAGACCCCACGGACTGTAGCCCACCAAGCTCTTCTATCTATGAGATTTCCCAGGCAAGAATATTGGAGTGGATGCTATTTCCTTCTCCAGGGGATCTTTCCGACCCAGGGATCAAACCTACATCTCTTGTATTGGCAGGCAGGTTCTTTACCACTAGCGCCATTTGGAAGCACATCAGTTTTTATAATAAAAACTCTAAAGAGCAGGTTTTAGTCTCACAGTGAGCACAAGCTGGCACATCTGTGCCCACAGAACCCCCCTCTCTGAAAGGGTGACATTGTTTGTAGTCTGAGGGCTGGTCTGTTTCTGGTTTGATGACCCTTCAGGGCTCACCTTGGATCAGCTTTTCCTCCTAAGAAAGTCTTAAGCTTTTTTCTATTATGCCATTTAAAAAGTCTCTTTTCAAATTTTAAAATGTATTCGAAGTCTACACTTCTGGTCGTTATGCTTAATGTGATCTGTTTACTGCTTATATCTTCTGTGCCTGTTACATGTCAGCACTCAATATTTGTTGAATGAAAAAATTCAATATGACTCCCTTTTTCTGCCAATGGAATGAACATAGATGTCCTTCACTTCACAGAAGACAAATTCAACCTCAGAGGAAGACTCCTTGTCAAACTCGAGTCTATGAATAAAGTTTATGGATAAAGAAACCTTCAGAGATCTTAGGCCCTCAGCCTCAGACGAAAAGGAAAATACATTATCTTGTGGGCCAGAATGCCCACTCTTTCAGTGTATGCCCCTCTGAAAATCGAATATTTTTACAAATCATATCAATGTTACTAATCATAAAAGTACTTATTTTGAATGTTTAAAATATGCAAAATATCATGGCTGTCGTTTTGTGTACATTATTTCTTTGAAGCTTCTCATTAACCCCATAAAGTAGATGTAATTATCAACATCTTACAGCCGAGAGACTGGAGTTCAGTTAAGTAACCCTCCTCTAGCCAAGCAGCTAGTAAATGGCAGAGACAAAATTTGAATCCAGTTTTAAAGCCTGTGATCTTAAATACTACATAACTCCACCTACAAATACATTGACTAATGATTTATGATTGATTATATATAATACATAAACCATAGACATAAAGTAGAACAGCGAGGAAGCCCATGTTGTAACTGTGATGAGGTTATCATGACCTTTCGGCTCCATGATTATAAGATGACAGCCATCAACCCCAAGCGAAAGTTTCGCACTCCTAGAGTCCGAATCTTGAAATCAATGGGGAGGACATCGGCCAGAGGAGCAATAGGCAGAAAGTCCAACAGGGCATAAACAGTTGGGAACCACCTCCAATTTAAGTTAGTCATTTCTTCTGGAAGGCCTTCTCCCGGGTTTACTTCCTCTGAGTAATGGGCTCACACTCTGGTGATACTTGTCCCGGATGCTCCCATGTATTGACCCTAGCAAGTTTGTTACCCAAGGAACAAAAGCTTTAGCTTGACTAACATTCCTCCTAACAGGCTGGATGCCTTGAAATTAACCATAATTGTAGGCATATCATAATGGAGCAAAGGCAAAAGTGTGATGAATGAAGATGAATGCTAAACACAAATATTTAAATATACTGAGACTGTATTTATAGAAAAGAGGCTACCAGCACATGGTTTGTGTGTCTATGTTTTTGGAGGTGGGGCAAGAGGTCAGTACATTTACTTAGTAGGGCAAGATTTTAATAGCATCATCATTATACTGTGACCAGAGGCAACTAGTATTCATCAGAGAAATATTAAGACCCAGGCACAGCGAGAGGCTGAAGAAAGAAATGGATATAACCAGTTGGTGCCAACCCCCAATTCTCCAGCTTGTTGATGGAAAAATCAGCCAAATGACTCTCTGTTGACCCAGTATTTGACAGGGAGGTATTGGATGGCAGTTATTCCTAAAAAGAGATCAGTATTAAAGACGAGGAAAGGCAGCTGGTCGAGTCATTAACCACCCTAGTTTCAAAGCCTTGGTATTAATATAAAGCCTGGTGTTTCTTTCAAATGTAACCTAGAGTTCTAGAAAAGACTAAACAGTCTCTGTAGAATTAAGACGGCCCTAGTCGAAGAGATACATATTCACAAATAAAAGGGATAGCTTTTACCTGTAAAAACTGTCAGCTAGGAAGCTCATAGAGTATACTTTCAAAATCATTTTCTTTAGGCACTTCAGAACAGTTCATAGCAGGCATGTCTGATTATTACTCTGTGGCATAGAGGAGAACCAAAAACTGAACTCTAAAATAACTATCTCTGGATCTCTTGGTGACTAAAAGATGTTTCAGAAAATGGGTCCCATATGACACAGAGGATCTGAGAGCTCTATGAGAAGCAACCTTGATTTCTAAATACGAAGAGAACATAAAGAATAAGGTGCTGTTTTGCAGAACAAGAAATGAACCTTGAACTCAATTTATATGTTGAACAGCCCCCAAGAGATCACACCAATGAAGGAGCTGAAAAGGGGTCCCCAATACTCCAAGATTGACTATGTCAGGTAACAGATTTCAACTTTTTTCTGGATCCTGATATCAGAAGAAAAAAAAAAAATGGTGTTATGGGGGGAAAAAAGTCAAGATGAGTAAATAAGAGGGAAAAGGACTAGTGACTTTTGGACTTGGAAAAACACTCATGTATTTTGAGAAGGAAGACAGAGCATATCATGAAGCAAGTTGTCTGTAGAGTGAATTTGTGACACCAGCAGTTGCCTTGTGTGCCAGTGTTCCCTATCCCTAGCCCAAAACAGTTTTCAGTTTCCACTGATGGTTGCTTCTGAAGCTTTTCTAGAGAAGACAGTTGATGAAATGACCCAGATTTGCCCTGCTTAGTTGATAGGACAATTATTCCCTCCGTATCCCTTCAGGTCCCAGCCCATGAACGATTTTTGTTTCTCTACCTACCCCCACCCTAGGCCTTCCCAGTTGGTGTTAGTGGTAAAGAACCCGCCTCCCATTGCAGGAGATGTAAAGAGCAACCGGTTCAATCCCTGGGTCAGGAAAAATCTCTGGAGAAGCGAATGGCTGCCCACTCCAGCATTCTTGCCTGGAGAATTCCATGGACAGAGGAGTCTGGCTCGCTAAGGTCCCATAGGGTTGCAAAAAGTAGGACATGACTGAAGCAACTTAGCATGCACCTCACCCTAAATAACCAATTGGGATTTTGGCAACAAGCGGAGCTGTTCCCTCTTCCTGGCACTGAGAGCGCCGGGCTGCACAGACAACCCTCCGGTCCGCCCGGGGGAAAAAATGGAGAATGGATGTGATACAGAAGCAAGTCTCCTGGGAGTGCCTGTGGACTCAGGGTTTATAACTTGTTTGGCTTTTATTGTTGTTTTTTTTTTTTTCAAAGGCCTAACCCTTAGGCCACTGGCTAACTGATTTATCCTCTCTAGGCAGCGCTGGCCAAGAGAACAGTTCCTGTGGGCAGAAAGGGGAGGGGCTGCTGGGTCACACTGGAATGTTGGAGATCTTAACATTCTATCTCTTCACTCTGTACTGTAATCTCCATCTAACCACAAGAATGTGGCGGCTTTGATGCTCTGATGTTATCTGTCTCCATCTCTCACACTCTCAGGAAGGAGCCTTGAGTTCTCTGGCTTTCACTGCTGTACAAACTGGCTCGTCACCAGAGCAGATTTTTCAGTCCTTTTCTCTCTGCTCCGTATAGGCATCTGAGCTCTGGTTCAAGCACTTACTAGCTAGTGGCAATTTGAGTAAGAATCTGCAGAGCCCTCCTGGACATCTGGAATACACAGACCCACACACACACACAACATGGTTTTTCACGAAGTTCTCTCTGTTGGGCAAGTCAGTGGACACCACTGATAGTGTGTGCGTCACTAGATGGGTCAATTGTAAGACGCCATATCCCCATGGGACTCACGGGGAAGCATTTCACCCGAATGGCAGTGTAAGCTGCTCCCAGGAAGACAAACAAAAAAGAGAAGCATTTGTGTTCAGCAACTGTTCCTCATTCAGTCATCAGCTTCCCTAGTTGGGCTGAGAAGCTGTCTTGGCCCTCTTTGGTCACCCTGTTAGTTCAGTTTCCCCTGGGAAGATTGTCCAACAGGCTTCCTGAGTAATTTCCTAGGGCAAAGGGGTACCCTAGAGAACTTAGTTCCAGAGACCAGGACCAATGTGCCCTGTACTCTATTAGACATCTTTTTTCCTATGGGATGAAAATGCCTCTTTTTCTTTTTTTTTTTTCCCCTTTTTCTTTGTGAAAGTGTGTAGTGTGAAATCTGTAGTTCACAAGTCTGATGAAGTTTTTGTTTTGTTTTTAAAATAAAGCCTCCCCCATCCCAGGAAAACTGGTGCTCAAATCTTAACTGTTTGTCCAAATACTTGACATCAACTTCCTCTTGGAATGTATTCTATCTGCAAGAGAAGGGAAAAATAAACCAAACAGTTTGCTGCTTATAGGTTGGTAGGAAAAGGCCTTCACATGATAAGCCCAGACTTCTATTTTAAGGCTTTATTTTTCCAAATAAATCCATATAAACAAGGGTTTTGGAACCTAAGCTAGTCATCAAAAAGCTATGCTTCATGTGGTAGCTGAAACCAAGGCTGGGGTTTGGTGGGCAGGATTCTGGTAAGATAGGCTGCAGTTAAAAAAATAATAATAATCCAAAGTCCGTTCTCCCTATATTCTCATTCTGTAGTCTTCCCCTTCAGCTGTCAGATGAGGCTGGATAAGCAAGAACAGAAGGTGTCCCAGGTCTTTTCTTTATGGATGCTGAATCTGCATGAAACCATGTGCATGTTGGGGGATGCGGTCCCTCAGGACAAGGGGGGGATGGGAAAGGACAAAGTGTGGGTTTTCACAAAGCCATCAGTTGGGACATCCTATAAAAATATTGTTTATAGAGTGGGAAAATGTTCATGGTTATATATTCTTTTAGCCCTTTTGTTTCCACCCTTCTCACTCCAGTAAAGATTTTTAAAAATTGGTTTGGGGAGACTGACTTTTTTTCTATTGTAAAATGTGTGTGTGTGCGTGTGTGTGTGTGTGCGTGTGTGTGTGCGCGTGTGTGTGTGTGTGTGTGTGCGTGCTTAGTCTTTCAGTACTGTCCAACTCTTTGCAACACCATGGACTGTAGCCCACCAGGGCTCCTCTGTCCATGGGGTTCTCCAGACAAAGAGTACTGGAGTGGTTTCCATGCCCTCCTCCAGGGGATCTTCCCGACCCGGGAATCAAATCAGGATCCCCCACATTGTAGGAGGATTCTTTACCAGTTGAGCTACCAGGGAAGCCCTTTAAAGTGTGTTCACAGAAACAAAAGTGAGAAAGCCATTCTCCGCTTCACTGTGATGACTTACCTGTGACTTCTTTCCATTCCAAAACCTTTGTTTACGTGAACATTTACAAAACGAAACTCCTAAGTACAATTGCAATTATCTGGGCATTCTGAACTTGTATTAGACTTGAGGCATGCCATTGAGGAAGTTGCTAAATAGAATGGATACTCTCTTTACTTTGCCCCAAGTGCTTTCCATTTCATCATTTTGCTCATTCTGTCTTCACTGCAATCCACAAGGCTTTATTTACAGATTATCCCAGAGGAAACTAAAACTCAGGGTATATAGGTTACTTCCCTAAGGTTACTCAGCTAATACTTTAAAGGAGCTTGAAATGTAAACTCATGACTAGCTCCAAAGCCTGTATTTTAAAATTTTAGTTGTGATAAAATATACATGGTATGGGGGACTTTTCTATGTCCAGTGGTTAAGACTTTGCCTTCCAAAACAGGAAGTGCAGGTTCAATCCCTGGTCAGGGACTGAAGATTTCACATGCATGGCAGCCAAAAAACCAAAGCATAAAACAGAAGCCATATTGTAACAAATTCCATACAGACTTCAAGAATGATCCATATCAAAAAATTCTTTAAAGTAAATTTTACCATTTCAACCATTATTAAACATACAGTTCAATAGAGCTAAGTCCATTCATATTGCTCTACAACTAACCTCGGGAAATTTCTCATCTTCCCAAACTGAAACTCTGTGCTTATGAAGAACAGTTCCCATTCTTCCCTGTGCCAAGCCCCTAGTAACCACAGTCTACTTTCTGTTTCTATAAGCTTGACTACTCCAGGCATGTTATATAAATGGAATTATTATACAATGTTTATCTTTTTGTGACTGGCTTATTTCACTTAGCATAATGTGTTCAAGATTTATCCATGTTGTAGCATGTTTCATCAATTTTATGTATAATGTTACAGATTCCATTTTAATAAATTGTGTACCTATCACCATAGGTTTATATTTATATCTATGCTTTTGTCTTCTAGATCCCATAAAACAAACGAAAGAAGTTGAATTACAAACAAAATTACGATGGCTAAGATTTTGTATTTGTCATTTGCCAGGAAACTTTATATTTTGTGTGTTTCCTGAGTAATTATCTACTGTCCTTTTGTTTCAACTTGAAGGAACTCTCTAACACTTCTTGTTGGGCGGGTTTAGTTAAATAATTTCTCCGGCTTTTCTTTGTGAGAATGTCTTAATTTCTCCTTCAATTTTGAAAGACAGCTTTGTCATATATGGAATTCTTGTGTTTTTTTTTTTTTTTTTTTTTACTTTCAATGCTTTAAATGTATCAGCCTTGTAACCTGCAACATTGCTGCTGAGAAATCTGCTGAAAATCTCACTGAGGATCCCTGTGCAGCACAGTCACTTTTCTCTTACTGCTTTCAAGATTCTCTTTTTGTCTTTAACTTTCATCAGTTTGACTATGTCTGTGGACTCAATCTACTTGGAATTTGTTGAAATTTTTGCATTACACCTCATCTCTTTCCTCAAATCGGGGGACTTTTTAACCATTATTTCTTCAAATAAGCTTCCTACCCTTTCTCTTCCAATCTCTCTGTCCCTTCTTATGGGTTCCCGTAATGTGTGTTATTGGTCCTTTGGTTGGTGTCTCATGTCTCTTAAGCTCTCTTCACTTTTTTTAATTCTTTTTTTTTTTAATCTTTTTGTTCCTCAGACACTATAATTTCAAATTATCTGTTTCTAAGTTCATTTATTCTTTGTTCCACCTGCTGAAGTTTTCTGATGAACAACTTTTATGACTCTTTTCAATTTAGTTATTGCACTTTTCAGTTCCGGAATTTCTATTAGATTTTTTTTTTCCGCAATTTTCATCCCTTTGTTAACAATCTCACTTTGTTCACGTGCCATTTTTGTGACTTCTTTAGTTGTCCACGTTCTCCTATAGCTCATAGCATATTTAAGACAGTTGATTTAAAACCTTTCTCAAGCAAACCTGAGGCTTGCATTCCTGTAGTTTGGTTTTGGGATCTGTATTTTATTCCTTTGACTGATCCATGTTTCCCTGTTTCTTTGTACGCTTCCTGATTTGTTGCTGAAATGGACATTTGAAAACCCAGTCACTTCCCCCAGTCTAGGTGAACTAGTTCTGTGCAGGAGAATATCTTCACTAATTAGCCTGGCATGCAGGCTGAAGGTCTTTGCAGGCCTTTCTGGGCCTGTGCGTATGCATTTTCTCTGGACATATGCATATGCACTTTACTCCCAACACCCTTGCACACATGATTGCTTTTTTTTTTTTTTAATTTTTTATTCCTTTATTTCTCATGTGTTCCCCATAAAAGTCTTAATTTCCCCACATCTCACAGCTATTTCTTCTCAGGGTCTTGGATGTTCTATCATATTATTCCACCCTACAATCTCTACTCCCAGATGCTCATAGATATTTGCCCCCCCTGCAGATCTGATGGGCTCCAGCAACCACCTCATCGTCCTCTAATATAGTATCAAAATTATGCCACTGTTCCCAGCACTCTGAGTCAGTCAAAATAGATACTACTCCCTTGGGTAGTTTCTAGACAAGCAAGAACATTGCCTAAAAGTTCCATTCTTTTCTCTCCATCTTGACAGAGGAACTAGGAATCAGGTGATTTTTCTCCTGATTGTGACAGCTGTGCTGGAGAAGCAATGGGACAAGGGTGAGCAACAATGCAACTGTTTTTTTTTTTCACCATTTTGAATGTGCTTTTGTTTTCCCCGTGGGTAGGCATTTGCTTGACTGCTGCAGATTGTTCACTTATTTCTAGCATTCTCACAAAGCTACTTTGGTCTGCATGTTGCTGCTTACTTGGTGTTTCCACTGGGGACCAAGGACTCAAAGCTTCTTAGTTTGCCATCTTGCTGACATCAGTCTCAAGTCCATATTTTGTAACTATGCTATGTTGCTTCCCATATGAAGCCAGAGCAACACAAAATAGAGCCATTTAAACCATTAGTGTAGTTAAGTCGAAAGCCTGAGGCAGCACAAGTTGAGCACAGAGAGAAATGATCAAAGCTGGAATAATAAAAATAAACTTCATGGAAGAAAGAGTAACTAGCCTGAGCCTTATACTTATACACACACTCACACACACACACACTCAAATGCATCTCACGGGACAAGCTTTTATTGTTGAGGATCTTCCATAAAGATAGAAACCCTGAATCTCCAGATTCTTCTAAAATAACTCTGAGTTGTTTTTTTTTTATTGACTCCAAAGATGAGGAAAGGAAATTCGTTTCATCACAGTAAAGGGTGGGGCCAATTTGTTTGTTGCTTTGCTTTGTTTCGTTTTGTTTTTGTAGACTGAAAATTGATATCTAGAAGTAAGCTCTAGGGTCTTCAGTACCTGTGGAGGCATAAACATAATGAAAACCCATCACTCACCATGCAAGAGACTCTGTCATTAGAGAGGAATGAGTAGCTGCAATCTTACAGCCTGGCATCTTTTCAAGCATGTACAAATTGCTTGGACTAAGGCTGAGCTGACATTTGGTGTCTGAGATGGTGCCATGGGTTGGGTTTTAACAACTAGTTCGAAAGCTTTGTATTTTACTTTGTGTTGTTTTTAATTGTTCCATTTTCCAGATGTTTATTCCTAGATCATTTCCCACAAAAATAGGGGAACTCCTTTTGAAACCCTGGATGTGTCAGATCCCTTTGGGCCAGAGGTTTTAGACTAAACTAAATAAAACTGGGAGGGAAAAGGTGCTTGCAATGTGTTTGAAGATTCTGAAGAAATCCTCTGTATAAAAACAACAAAGGTGGGACCAGGAAACAAAGTATTAATTTCATGTTCCCCCATTAGCTTACCACCTGTTCTTTCTGATCTTTACTCAGCCCGGAAAGGGGAAAAGGCTAATCTGTAGCACATTTATATCAACAAGCTTGCACCAAACTCTGCCTAATTATCCCCTTGAACCTGTGTCCTCTCACTGGAAGGCAGTTTCGCGACCTGGCTAACAGCCAACAGCGGCAAGCTGGTCTCCATAAGCAGGGCTAACGACAGCCCACTTTCACTCCAGGAGCACCATAATTGCCCAGAGCAGTTTACAGAGCCATTATTTTATGGCTATATTTCAGAAGAAGGAGTCAAAGGTTGGCAGAATGCGATTCCTAGCAGTGCAGTGTATTGGACCAGCTTCACTTTGGACCCCAGATCATTTCCTGGTGAAAATCTCATAGGCTTCCACCCCCCAAATAGCTGTTTTCCTGACAAAAGGCTATATAAGAGCTGTGGTTACCGGGTGGTGGTGTGAGGGAATAGAAGGAGCACTTGACAGGGAGTCAGAACCCCTTTTTCAACCACTCACCCGCCCGATAAAACCTGAGTAAGACACAAAATCGTGGCACTCAGAAGCTCATCTACTTCCAGATCTGCAGTTCTGTTGGATAAAAGACAGTGAATAGATGCAATGAGTATTTACTGCGAAACCCATTATATGCTGGAGACTGATCTCAATCCCCAGACTACAAAACAGAGCCCCTGTCCCTTATGCATTCCAACTCATTGTTCAGTCACTGTTAAATCGTGTCTGGCTCTGTGATCCCATCAACTGCAGCACACCAGGCTTCCCTGTCCTTCACTATCTCCTAGAGTTTGCTCAAATTTATGTCCACTGAGTCAGTGATGCCATCCAACCATCTCATCCTCTTGCCCTCCATCTTTCCCACCATCAGGCTCTTTACATTAGGTGGCCAAAATATTGGAGCTCAGCTTCAGCATCAGTCCTTCCAATGAATATTCAAGCTTTATTTCCTTTAGGATTGACTGGTTTGATCTCCTTGCAGTCCAAGGAACTCTCAAGAATCTTCTCCAGCACCATAATTCAAAAGCATCATTCTTCAGTGCTCAGCCTTCTTTATGGTACAGCTCTCACATCTGTACATGACTAAAGGAAAAATATATGGACTTCTATAAAAATATAAGTGATATCTCTGCTTTTTTAGTACATTGTCTAGGTATGTCATAGCTTTTCTTCTAAGGAATGTCTTTTAATTTTGCAGCTGCAGTCGTAGTGACTTTGGAGCCCAAGAAAATAAAATCTGCCACTGTTTCTACTTTTTCTCCATCTATTTGCCATGAGAAGATGGGACTTTATGTATGATCTTCATTTTTTGAATGTTGAGTTTTAAGCCAGTTATTTTCACTCTACTCTTTCACCCTCATCAAGGGACTCTTTGGTTCCTCTTCGCTTTCTGCATTAGAGTGGCATCATCTGCATATCTGAGGTTGTTCATATTTCTCCCAGCAATCTTGATTCCACTTGTGAGTTTTCCAGCCCAGCATTTTGGATGATGCACTCTGCATATAAGTTAAATAAGCAGCTCATAAGAGACAATAAATAAACATGTGTATGATAAGATGTCAAGTACTGTAGAGCAATAGTTAGTGGTGGGATAAAATAAAGGAAACTAAGAGGAAAGTGTAGAAAGAGAAGAGGCTATTATTTCAGACGTGGCTCTGAGGGACATCTCCCAGAGGTAATATTTGAAAAGAGACCCAGCTTAAGGAGGGAAAGAGCAAAATGAGTGCATAAAGCAAGAGCACTCTAATAAGGGAACAGACTTCCGATTCTGTGACCTGAGATATAACACCTTTTCCTAAAGGTGTCCCATCATTGTGCAAATGATGTTCACCTTACTTGAGACTTTCCCCAGTTTTCTTATCTCTGTCCTAAAGCAAGGATGTTCACAGTGCCTTTTAGTTACACAGGTCCAGACAGGTCCAGAGTCACCATGGTTTTGACCAGTAGTGATATCAGCTCAGTTCAGCCTATTGAGCCTTTTTCTTTAAAAAAAAAAAAAAAATATATATATATATATATACACACACACACACACACACACATTTCATTTATTTATTTTTTGGCCATGCTGCACCGGCATGCTAAATCTTAGTTCCTCAGCCAGGGATTGAGCCCGCGTCTCCTGCAGTGGAAGCATGGAGTCTTAAACACTGGAACACCAGGGGAGTCCCATATTGTGCCCTTCTTGAGAAGATATTGTGGGCACTTTTAACTGAACTCTATGGTGCTCTGATTTCTTCAAGGATGGTCTTACAAAAATACCCAGCATCCCTCTCCTGGGTCGCAGCTGAGAACTCAAGAGTTCTACTTCTTTTCCCCAGATGCATGTGGCCAGGTTGCCATACTCCTCCCAACTCCTATAGATGACAATGGCTTGGCATTTCAATGAGAGAAATAAGTTTATGGCCACTTCAGTCTTAATCTTAGCAGAATCACCACCCTGTGCTATTTGTCACAAGCCAAAAAGGCCAATAAAAATAGGCTGTAAATTGGGTGAATGACACAAACAGTGAAGCAGAAACAATTCAAAGTGTACAGTCGGGTAGTGACGTGTCATTCATTGCCGCTTCACAGGAAAAGAGTGCAGGTTGACATTTGTGCTTTCATCTTTATATTAGAATGTATCTGTGTTATTTTCTAATTATCTAGCTTTAAACAATTCATTCATAAATGTTTGTGTGAGTCTGGGTGCTGGGTATGCTGCTAGAAAAAGTATATAACCTGGAATGTATGTATGACATGGAGTCGATCAGAATACAATAGTAAATTGAATTATTTGTCTGAAACTTCATTCCCCCCTCTTTTTCCAATACGCATTCCATCTACTATTGATACTGATGGTCCTTAAATTGCTTAAGAAAATAAACCCACGTTCCAAGTGTGAGTGAGGTCCCTTATTCTTCTGGTGTCTACTGTGAACAAGTCATCTTCCACCCTCCTGACAATCAAGTCCTCCAGATCTTGGAGAATGAAGATTTCTCATGGGAACAAACAAGAAAGTTATCCTGTTCCAGGATTATGAATGTGTAAGTGTGACTGAATTTTCCTTCTCTTGGGTCAAAAGATTAGGAGCCCCATGTTCAAATGAACTGCTGGGTCATTTGCAGCATTTCTCAAAATGTCAGAATTACTTAAAAATAAACCTCAGAGATAGAAGCATCATGACAAGGCAGAACTTCTCCATAACATAGGAAGTCAGTTTCCTAAGGTACCGTTTACCCTGTTCCAACCAGCCTCCAGAAAAGAGAAGCAAAGTACAGGTAATCCAATGGCTGAGGCAAATGCTCAGTAATGCTTCTCACATTATAAAGTCATCACATCTTGTCATCCTCTCCTAAGATATCAAACTCTAAGAGGAATCCAGATAAGAATAAGCCATTTCAGCCTCAACCGTTAAGGCATTCACATTCTCATGAAAATAAGCACCTATTAAGTGTACTAAAACAAGGTGAACTACAGTGATGTGAAATTGGCAAGACCCACTATAAGTGCTACTGAAATTCCAAGGAATCCAAAGTACCAGGACAGTGTGCAGGTCCTCTGATGCTGAGTCTCTGGACTCATCTCTGCTGTTCCCTTATTGTGTCCTGTCGTGTGCCAGGCAAACCAGATGAGCTGTGATAGTGCCATGGAGCCATCTCCTATATGGTGGCTGCTAGGAGATGTGAGAAGGGGCCAAATAAATGTAAAACAGGATTCTTGCCTCAAAAAGTTTGTGCTTGGGTGGCAAAGGTAGGTCTAAGAAAGAGATGACCCAAATTTTAACTGGCACATTGGTCTAAAAAAAAAAAATCCTCTAAATTTGCACCATCAGCTTAATAGCTTCAAAATGCAGATAGGAAAAGCAAAAGTCATACCTACTTTAATCTAAAGGTTCTGCTCTTTGGGTTAATGTGGGTTAACGTGGGTTGTGCTGATCACTCTTTGGACTCAATTCTAAGCATTATTTCCCTCTGGTGAACTCAAGTCTCAGGTTAAACCAAAAGCAAACCTCTCCTTGCAGGATACTAGTGATAAACTGATAATTTCTCTGGCTCTTGTCTAGTCAAGTTAGACTTCAAATCAAGTTAATCTAGTTTAAGCTGAGCATTCTCAACAGTAACACCAAGCAAAATGACAATAAAATATGTTTTTTTCTAAACCGCATCAGACACTCAAATGCCAGAATCACAGGCTTAAATATACTGTTGAGTACAGGAAAGTCTGCAAAATTCATCAATATCCCAAAGGTGTTCTAAGATATTTTCTCTCCTTCCTGATATTTTATGCTGGGGTTTCTACAAGAAGTTAGAGGTAGTGCAAAGGGTGTCACTTTCCCTTACTGCCCATCTTTTTCCTGTGGTTTCATTCCACACCGATTCTGGGGAAGTCATAAGAATATTACTGGTAAAAAGCCTCAGTGATTCAAGGATCCATTTGGGTCTATATCATAGGAGACACCACCTTAAGGAATTGGGAGATGAAACGTTATTTTCAATAATGATGTTCAAATTTTATCAAAAGTCAGATTGCTTAGTGAAAATAAATGTTTTCAATAAACTTGTCTTTAGCTTTGTGTTTCAAAGTATCCGCCCATGAAATGATCTCTTTTGTCTTTCTCAACTCTGCTGGGATTACACTTACTATAGTAAAACTCTAGGAGTTATGTACTGTACATAATAAAACTGATAGTTTATTAAGTTCAATAATAAAACTCAGTACAAAACAAAGGCTGACATATTAGAGAGGTAAACCATGCTGACCCAGACTATACCTTTATAGGTTTTTAGCATCTGTAGGTAGTTATGTGGGCTTTTACTATCTCCAGCTCAATATAGTCTTCTGATTAAAAAACCTACTTACTACTTATCTGGTTATTCTTTTATTAGCTTGCAGACAGCATGCATTGCAGAATGTAATTTAGTTATACACCTTGTCTAGAAGCAGATGGGAAGAATGCTTTGAAAAAAATGAACAGTTATTCATTGAAAAATATAAAAAAAGAAAGCTGAGAAGCCAAAGGGAGTCATGATCCTTTGAGAACATTGGCTTTAGGAGAAATTTTTCCCTTGGGTAGGAGATTGGCCCTCTGCAGCATGAACAAATTCTTCAGCTATTCCCCTGGGACTAGGAAGACAGACGGGTTTATGTAAAGCAATGGCTGAGTCCGAGACACGAATATTGCATGCTGGCACTTGGTCCATCATGCCCAGTGTCTCCACGCAGGTCCTTTCTTCCAGTGTTTCTAACGCACACTAAGGAGTGAAAACAAGGGAGACTGAGATTTACTGGGAAACTCACCAAACTAAGATTACACCATCCAAATATGTGGGTCTATGAACAATGGGGCTATCAAGGACAAGAACAAAGAGGCTGGTTAGCTCAAATACCCTCTGCAAGAAGCCTGGGGACTTTTTCTTTATGTAGATAAGAAGCCAGGAGGTATATATAGAGAGAGATTTCTTTCAATGAAATGCTTCACACAATTGCTGGAGGTTAAGCAGTTCCATGATCTGCCATCTGCAAGCTAGAGACCTAGGAAAGCCAGCAGTATAATTCATTCTGAGTTCAAAGGCCTGGGGACCAGGGGAGTTGATAGCATAAATCTCAGAAGGTTCCAGATCAAATAGGCAGGAAGGCAGAAAAGGGGGTAAATTCCTCCTTCCTTGGCTTTTTGCTCTATTCAGGCCTTTGATGTATTGGATGGCACCCATTCATGTAGGAGAACAAAACCAACTTTACTGATCCACAGAGTCAAATAGCACTTTCATCCAGAAACAGCCTCCCAACACATCCAGAAATGATTTTTAATCTAGACATCCTGTGCCCCGGTCAAGATGACAAAAAAGTAACCATCACAGATTTTAAAGCACATTTCCCTCTATTATTAAACACTTGCATCAGACCTTAAAGATGAATATTGCCCCATTTTCAGTTTGAAACTGAGATTCAGGTAACTTGTGTAGGTATAAGCACTATTATTTTTGTAAAATCATAGAATTTTTAAATTAAGAAATTGAAGAGATTATCTTACTTCAATGTCCTCAAATAGAAAATCTGAGCTTCTCCTCTTCCAATACCAGAGAGTTTAAGGATTTATGGTTAGAGGCTCTGTGGTCTTGCAGTGACCTAGCAACTGATCCAGAATGAAATCCAGATATCCACAAAGCAGTCAAGGGATCTTTACTGAGGCCGAAGACAAGGTGAAGAATAAAGTGCTGACTATATGCATACTCCCTTTATCCTGGGCTGAGAAATGGCATAGGCTTGATCAGGAGGTACTAGAGGAGATGGTGGTGGTCAGGGGATCATTCCAAGTTCCATATTCACTGCCCAGTCAGAAATAACTCTACCACGTGGACACAAAACTACACTTACTGGAGTCCTGGCTTTCTGATTGTGTAGCTCAAGTTCCCTGAGGTGCTGATGCAAAGATGCAAATTAGTATATAGAAATGAGACGTGGGTTCGATCCCTGCATCAGAAAGATCCCCTGGAGGAGGGGAAATAACAACCCACTCCAGTATTCTTGTCTGGAGAATCCTATGGACAGGGGAGCCTGGCAGGCTACAGTCCATAAGGTTGCAAAGAACTGGACACAACTGAGCAACTAAACAAGAGCAATTCATAGAGAAGATTGGTAACTGAAGGCTGCCAGCCAGCAGTACTCCCAACAGTCTAAGAATAAGCCTGTATCAGGCCCAAAGGGAGAGGGTTGGGCTGGGTGATATAGCGCAGTATACAATGATGAACAAAAGCTCTGAGCACAATCCACTGCTCTGTCCCCACATTATCTTTCATGAGCTGGGCTTTAGATGTTAAGAAAGCCTTAGATGCTTTCTTTACTGATTATATGACATGGTACATTGTAAGTACTTAGACATATTTCTCGCATATTGTAAATATTCATTGAATATATGGTTACTATTACTATTTATTATCATTATTAATAAAGGCCTTCTCAAGACTGCAAGTTGAGTTAAAGGAAGTGCAAGGACTCACTGGAAGCCTTATTCTTTCTCTTTTTTTCAAGTCTTTATTGAATTTATTACAATATTGCTTCTGTTGTTTATGCTCTGGTTTTTTGGCCCTGAGGCATGTGGGATCTTAGCTTCCTGACCAGTGATCGAATAGGCAACCCTGCATTGGAAGGCAAAATCTTAACCACTAGACCAACTCGTGCACTTGTGAGTAAAAGAACACAAGGTATATGACAATAAGCTATTGTGACAGCTGTCTATATGATCTTGAATTTATATTTCCATTGAAAGGAGGTGGAGGTATAGATCACCTCTTGTGTTAAGCAGCATTTTTATTTTGTAGGAAACAGATTAGCAGAGATAAAGGACTTCATTCTATGAAGCTATAGTCAAATATACACCAGGAAAGGCACACGTACCACTATTTAATACAAGTTCCAAAATCCCCTTTATTATTGAGAAAGCATTTGTTTCTGACTAAGTGTAAGCACACAGCTAGCACAGGAGGGTCACACATGCTAAACTGCTTCAGTCGTGTCCAACTCTTTGAGACTCCATGGACTGTAGCCCACCTGGCTCCTCTGCCCATGGAATTTTCCAGGCAAGAATACTGGAGTGGGTTGCCATTTCCTTCTCCATGGGATTTTCCCGACCAAGGGATTGAACCCACGTCTCTTTTATCTCCTGAATTGGCAGGCAGGTTCTTTACCACTGGTGCCGTGTGGGAAGTCTGGAGAGACATACAGTTCAGTTCAGTCGTTCAGTCGTGTCCAATTCTTTGGGACCCCATGAATCACAGCACACCAGGCCTCCCTGTCCATCACCAACTCCCGGAGTTTACCCAAACTCATGTCCATCGAGTCGGTGATGCCATCCAGCCATCTCATCCTCTGTTGTCCCCTTCTCCTCCTGCCCCCAATCCCTCCCAGCATCAGGGTCTTTTCCAATGAGTCAACTCTTCGCATGAGGTGGCCAAAGTACTGGAGTTTCAGCTTTAGCATCATTCCTTCCAATGAACACCCAGGACTGATCTCCTTTAGGATGGACTAGTTGGATCTCCTTGCATTCCAAGGGACTCTCAAGAGTCTTCTCCAACACCACAGTTCAAAAGCATTAATTCTTTGGCACTCAGCTTTCTTCACAGTCCAACTCTCACATCCATACATGACCACAGGAAAAACCATAGCCTTGATTAGACAGACCTTTGTTGGCAAAGTAATGTCTCTGCTTTTCAATATGCTGTCTAGGTTGGTCATAACTTTCCTTCCAAGGAACAAGCATCTTTTAATTTCATGGCTGCAATCACCATTTGCAGTGACTTTGGAGCCCTAAAAAATAAAGTCTGACACTGTTTCCACTGTTTCCCCATCTATTTGCCATGATGTGATGGGACCGGATGCCATGATCTTCGTTTTCTGAATGTTGAGTGTTAAGCCAACTTTTTCACTCTCCACTTTCACTTTCATCAAGAGGCTTTTTAGTTCCTCTTCACTTTCTGCCATAAGGGTGGTGTCATCTGCATATCTGAGGTTATTGATATTTCTCCTGGCAATCTTGATTCCAGCTTGTGCTTCTTCCAGCACAGCATTTCTCATGATGTATTCTGCATATAAGTTAAATAAGCAGGGTGACAATATACAGCCTTGACGTACTCCTTTTCTTATTTGGAACCAGTCTGTTGTTCCATGTCCAGTTCTAACTGCTGCTTCCTGACCTACATACAGATTTATCAAGAGGCAGGTCAGGTGGTCTGGTATTCCCATCTTGTTCAGAATTTTCCACAGTTTGTTGTGATCCACACAGTCAAAGGCTTTGGCATAGTCAATAAAGCAGAAATAGATGTTTGTCTGGAACTCTCTTGCTTTTTCAATGATCCAGCAGATGTTGGCAATTTGATCTCTGGTTCCTCTGCCTTTTCTAAAACCAGCTTGAACATCTGGAAGTTCACGGTTGACGTACTGCTGAAGCCTGGCTTGGAGAATTTTGAGCATGACTTTACTAGCGTGTGAGATGAGTGAGATGAGGGACATACACTGGGGTTTAAACGCCCACACTGTACATCTGTGGTTGGTGACCATCCACCAACCACTCCCCATTCTTCTGATACTGGACCCAGATTTTCGTTAGAAAACAAATCTTCTCACCATTCCTTATCACTCAGTTCATCACAGAGAACTTTCTTTCCCCCAGTGAGGCCGAAGCAGGAGCTCCAAGTCAAAATAGCCCATCTCTCTTCTCCGGGGATTTTAATCTAGTGATGAATAAGATAAAGCCCGAAAAAAGTAGGTGCTAGTTCATCTTATTGGTGGTTGCCCAAATAAACATTCTATCAGCTCCTGTTCCCTAAATCCCTTGCTCCTGGAATTTCTGAACCCTGGTCTAACACTTCATTGATTCTGTGAGAGTTCTACCTTTCCAATGAATTCCTCTTTCTTTCTTAATTAAGTTAACCAAGGTTGATTTATATCACATGCACCCAAGACTGTAGGATGAAATAATTAGACTTCTTTAACCAACCAAATCCATCCCTAACGATAAGACCTTGGAAAATATACTTACTTTCAATAGAGGAAGGAAACACAAAACTCTAGCTTATGTGTGGCTTCTTCATCTGGGAAGATTTTATCAGTAAGCTGCAGTAAGAGTCTGAGAAAACAGGATACCTCCACAGAACCCTTGAACGAAGATCGATTTTTAACTATAGCATATGTATTTTATTTAAACAACTCAGAACTTTTCCCATATACAGCAAAATCTATTGATAAACTCATATTGCATTAAAAATGCCAGCACTCTCTATCAACAGAGCAACATTTAGTGCATGAAACTTCAATTATATCTAGCTGGTCTATTGGGCTGAAATTCTGAAGAGTCTGGGTTTATCTATTAGAAAGGGGTTTTTCCCAGAATGTCTTTTACTTAGGTATGTGCTTGCATGCTGCTGTGGTTTATTTTATATCAGGAAGCACATTATAAGACAAGTCAGAATGTAAAGGGAAGTCTCCAACAGTAGAATATTTTTTCAATAAACCCTTAACCTGCAATAAAATTAGATTCAGTAATCCTTTATTCCAGAGAAGGCAAGGGCAACCCACTCCAGTACTCTTGCCTAGAAAATCCCACGGACTGAGGAGCCTGGTAGGCTGCAGTCCATGGGGTCGTGAAGAGTCGGACACGACTGAGCGACTTCACTTTGACTTTTCACTTTCACACATTGAAGAAGGAAATGGCAACCCACTCCAGTGTTCTTGCCTGGAGAATCCCAGGGACCGGGAAGCCTGGTGGGCTGCCGTCTATGGGGTCACACAGAGTCAGACACGACTGAAGCGACTTAGCAGCAGCAGCAGCAGCAGCAATCCTTTATTGAGCATCTGCTGTGTACAACTTGCTAGGGTAGTTTTTTGGGGTGGCTTTTAAGTGAATAAGGCAAAATCCTACTTGGAAGATGCATATGATAAGTCAGTGTTGCAAGAAAATAAGGCAATTAAATCAGTATTTGCTTCCTGAAAGAAATAACATTTGAGCTAGGATTTGAATAGCATTTGCTCTAGGACCTGATGAATAAGTAGGCTGTCAGAAGATAAAGAAAAGGGATTGGAGTTTCCAGAAATAAAGAATTCATAAAGAATTATTAACATATGGTGATGAAAAAAAAGCTAGCTAGCTGGACTATCTGGTATATGCACAAAAGTAAAAGTTTAAGGTGCAAAAGTAGATAGTCACCATCCTGAAAACTGTCATAAATGCCTCAGTGATGTGTTTAGATGTATTTCTTCTTTCCATAAGACAGAGCCTAGGGTACCCACAGGATTGCACTAGAACACTTGATTCTAGTTCCCCTGGAGGTTACATTTGGGCTAAGGGAAAGAGGCTTCCCTCTATCATCATACAAAAATTAACTTGAGATACAACACAGACCTAAACACAAAAGGTAAAACTGTAAAACTTCTAAAATAAGAAAATGAAGGTGTCTCTTCATGACCTTGAGGGAAGAAATGATTTTTTTTAGACAAGGTACAAAAAGCACTAAACATAAAAATACTAGGCAATCAAACCTCATTACAAGTAAAAAGTTCTGCTAATCAAAAGTCACCATTTAAAAAAAAAGGAAAAACAAAAAAGTACAAAAAAATATTTGCAATACACTTTTCTGAAAGTTGAAATTTACCCAAACTAGATAAACAACTTCCATAATTAGATTTAAAAGACAACAATAAAACTCAGATTAAAAGAAAGCCTTGGACTCAATATTTCACAAAAGAAAATACACAGATGACCAATTAGTGTTATGAAGTTACTTAACACTTGTAGTCACGAGGAAATGAAAATCAGAATCCACAGACAGACAATACGGCATGCCTTTTAGGATGTCTAAAGTTAGAAAAACTGACAACACCAAAATTTGTGATGGATGTGTAGAAACTGGAACTTTTATCTACATCTGGTGGGGTGTAGAATGGGGCAACTACTTTGGAATATAATGTGGCTGCCTTGAATAGAGTAGAAAACACATCTATCCTGTGACTCTGCAGTCATAGTCCTAAATACTTGCCCATGACAAATAAAAACATAGGTACATAAGAGACATATTCAAAAATGTTTCTTGCATTTTTATTCATAACAACCCCAAACTGGAAATAACCCAAAAAAAGAAAGTATAAGCAAATTGTGTTATATATAATGGAAAGCTTCTCAGCGTGAAAAAGAATGAACTACTGAAGTTATTACCAAATATACTGGTCTCAAGAAAACTTTCTACCTTAAAAATATTGCAGAGCCAAAAAAGAGCCTTTTAAATGTGGCTTATAGCTCTCAATATTTACCGTATTACCAACTGAGAAATTTAAAAATGTGTATTCATTGTTCACTTTAAAATAACGATAATAATCTTATTACAGTTTAACATAAATGAAATGTCTATGAAAATAATATTTTTCAAAACAAAACATTTAGTGAGAGCAGTGATACTGTTTTACTTTTTGGATCTTCAATGTCTGGCTTAAGAAAAGGTAACCAGATTATCTTATCAATTCTTCATTCAATATTATGCAATACCAGGACTTCATTTATCCTTGGGAGAATTATACTATACTCCCATGAGAGGATAAGAGTGAAAAAGATAAACGGCACCTTTTTTAATCATTATAAAAATATTTTTTACTTCACAGACCCTCTTTAAAGGGTCTTAAGGCACCCTAATGACTCTAATTGGGGCTTCCCTGGTGGCTCAGACGGTAAAGCGTCTGCCTGCAATGTGGGAGACCCGGGTTCAATGCCTGGGTCAGGAAGATCCCCTGGAGAAGGAAATGGCAACCCACTCTAGTATTCTTGCCTGGAAAATCCCATGGATGGAGCCTGGTAGGCTACAGTCCTTGGGGTGGCAAAGAGTCAGACACAACTGAGTGACTTCACTTCACTTTTTCACTTCAAGGTGCCCTAATGACTCATTTTGGGAATCACTAAACTATTGGTACACAAAACAGTAGGATGGGTTTCAAACACATGAGCCAAAGAAACCAGACGCAAAAGCTACAGACTGTGTTACTCCATTTGTATGAAGTCTCAGGCTAGGCAGAATAATTTATAGTGACAAAAATCAGAATGGTGGTAGCCTGTGTAAAGTGAGGGTTGACTGGGAGAAGAATGAGGAATTTGATGGAAATGTTCTATATCTTTATTAGAGTGGGGTTGCATCAATACAAACATTGAGTATTGATGAAAACACACAGAATTGCCCTCTTGAATCTGTGTACTTCACTCTACTACATTTGTATTAATTTAAAAAATCAAGAGAGAGCCAAATACTGGACTATATAGTAGAACATAAATGTGATTGAAATTGAACATTTTCTAAGGTCTCTTATGTTGTTGCTGTTTACTCGCTAAGTCATGTCCAACTCTTTGCAACCCCATGGACTATAGCCTGGTCAGGCTCCTCTGTCCACGGGATTTCCCAGGCAAGAATACTAGAGTGGGTTGCCATTTCCTTTTCCAGGGATCTTGCCAACTCAGGGATCGATCCCTCGTCTCCTGCATTGGCAGATGGATTGTTTACCACTGAGCCACCAGGGAAGCCCAAAGTCTCTTAGAAGGAAGGTAAAACTATTTGACTAATCTCATAACTAAAGGAGGGTACAGATACTAATCTTATAAAGTTTAAGTTAAATATGTATGCTAAAATTTCTAGAGTAAGTGTTAAAAGAACAGAAACAGAGAGTGTAGTTTCTGAAGTAGTAGATAGAATGCATGAGGCAGTACATTTGCAGGATCGTGACATTTCAATATATTCAAAATAAGCAAGACGAGGGGATGGCAGAGGGAAGAAGAAAGATAAAACTGGACAAATAGAAAATACAGAATTAAAAGTAGAAATTGCATCACTGTGGCACAATGAAATGAGCTTAGTCCATGTCAAATCCTTAACTGGATGTACAAAGTTGGATTGGTCCCTTGATTTCCTTTATAAAAAGTTTAAACAAATGAACCTCTAAGTTCTTTTTTTTTTTTTAATTTTATTTTATTTTTAAACTTTACATAATTGTATTAGTTTTGCCAAATATCAAAATGAATCCATCACAGGTATACATGTGCTCCCCATCCTGAACCCTCCTCCCTCCTCCCTCCCCATACCATCCCTCTGGGTCGTCCCAGTGCACTAGCCCCAAGTATCGTGCATCCAGTATCGTGCATCAAATGAACCTCTAAGTTCTTTTCTCTGAAAGTGAAGGTAAAGTTGCTCAGTCGTGTCCTATTCTTTGCGATCCCATGGACTGTAGCCTATCAGGCTCCTCGGTCCGTGGGATTTTCCAGGCAAGAGTGCTGGAGTGGATTGCCATTTCCTTCTCCAGAGGATCTTCCCGACCCAGGAACCGAACCCGGGTCTCCCGCATTGTAGGCAGATGCTTTACCGTCTGAGCCACCAGGGAAGCCCAAATTTTCTTTCTTTTCTCTAGTGGGTTTGTTTTTTTTTTCCCCCTTCTTTTTCCAGGGCTTGATTCAGGACAAATTCTTACTTAAAAATCTCAATGCAGACGAATAATAACCATAATTCACATTAAAATATTCACCCTTGTGAGGGTCAAATTGCTTTTGTTTGTTTTTCAGAATGTAAACTCTGAAGCCCTTGGTTTATCTGAGATCCTTTAATGTAGTGAAAGATTTGGCTTGAAAATGCTTTCAATCAAGATCCTCACAGTAACACTCATTTAAGAACCAGATAAATAAATCCTCCACTCCCTCACTCAGTCTCTTGTTGTGTACAGATCCCTTGTGCTCTTTCCTAATGTTTGGCTCATTAACAAATTCATTTGATACTTTCCTTGGGAATTTCCCACCTCTGTTGGGTGAATCGGAGCAAACAGCTTATGAGAGAGTCCTACCTCCCTCTTGAGTGGTGCTGGATGGTGTTAGAGGGCAGCGCGACTCCCTTGAGGACCCCAATCTGTCCTTAATTACTAGTGCTAGCGGAAAGACTGTAAGCCCTCCCGGATGGCATCAGGAAGCTAAATGAGTGCTTCTAGCTGCTCACCTTTCAATGCAAACTGGGGAAAAAGAAATGGATTCTCCATGGCAACTCAAAGGAGAAAACTAAGTGTTTGCTATGAGCATTATGAATTGTTACTGGATTTTTCTTTGGAGTTATTCCTCTTTTTCTGATTTATTTACTTTTAATTGAAGGATAATCACTTTACAGTATTGGGTTGGTTTCTGCCAAACATCAGCATGAACCAGCCATAGGTATACACATGCTGGAGCTTTTTCTTTACTGCAAAGAAAATGCATACGCATCAGGGAATCATAGCGCAGTGTTACGTCAAGAGGTCAAATCTTTCATTTAACTTTTATTTGTCTTTCTGGGAAAACATGGTTCAGTCTCTCATGCCTGTTTCCCTACAGAAAAGATGTATAATTGGGATTGCTGGAAGATTCCTTAGGGACCAGCTGTTCTCCAGGGAGCATCACAGGGAGCACTGGCATCTACCAGGGTGAGTCCCTTCCTCGGGTCATCAGACTGGCCTCCAGTAGTATTCGTCTTCCAAATTCTACTATATTCTACTTAGTTAGCATATTCCTTTGAGTTTGAAATTAGCACCACTTCAGTATCTTATTGATAAGGGGGGCAGCCATTCTATTCACTTGGATAAGAGTCCTAGTGGGGACCCACCAGGAGCAGCTGGTCCAGAGAGTTTTTACTCCCAAAAAAGTACTCTCTAAATTACTAAGGCTTAAGTATGATATTATCATCCATAGCTGAATATCTTGCATTAAGCTCTGAGTAAAATATATAACTTAACCATAGATATGAGTACTTGGTACTTCTTTTAGCTTCTTTTATACAATATAATATATTTACAATCTTTAAAAAAGCCAAACTGTATTAAAAACTTTATAACAAAAATATCTACATCAGGGTCACCAACAATTCTGTGGCCAGGAAATTAATTTGAAGGAAATCTGGGTACCATTTAGTAAGTGGATGCAATGTGGCTGCCCCTGAAAGCTCAGCATGGGGAGTGATTGCTCCAGAGAGTAGAGAGCAGTGTTAACAAAAGCTAGGGGACATGCAGCCATAAGGATGACTGCACTGACTTGCTGGGTAGAAAGGTATGGAAGAGAAGAGAACCCCGGCAGGCTACAGTCTGTGGAGTCGCAAACAGCTGGACACTCCTGGGAGACTAACAGACACACGGAAGAGCGGTGGTTTCCAGACACAAGCCAGGCTCTGCTCCCCACACCACAGCACCTCAAAGCTACTCAGCCATGGCTGCCTGGCTTCTCAGGTTCACCCCTATGTGGCTAGCAAGTTTGGGGGCTAACTCCCAGGTAGCCCAGTGGTAAAGAATCTGCCTGCAAATGCAAGAGACACAGGAGATGCGGGTTTGATCCCTGGGTATGGAAGATCCCCTGGAGAAGGAAATGGCAACCCACTCCAGTATTCTTGCCTGGAGAATCCCATGGACAGAGGAGCCTGGCAGGTTACAGCCCAAAGTGTCACACAGAATTGGACACAACTGAGCATGTATGCACAGACTAAACCCAGCTTCTTACTCAATCTTACATTGAGGAGTAAATCAAAAAGTTTTTTTTTTTTTTTTTGCAAGCCTTAGGGATCTCTCACATCCACACATGACTACGGGAAAAACTATAGCTTTTACTAGAAGGACCTTTGTTGGCAAAGTAATGTCTTCGCTTTTTAACATGCTGTCTAGGTTGGTCATAGCTTTTCTTCCAAGGAGCAAGTGTCTTTTAATTTCATGGCTGCAATCACCATCTGCAGTGATTTTGGAGCTCAAGAAACTAAATTCTCTCACTGTTTCCACTATTTCCCCATCTATTTGCCATGAAGTGATGGGACCAGATGCCACGATCTTAGTTTTCTGAACGTTGAGCTTTAAGCCAACTTTTTCACTCTCCTCTTTCACTTTCATCAAGAGGCTCTTTAGTTCTTCTTCGCTTTCTGCCATAAGGGTGGTGTCATCTGCATATCTGAGATTACTGATATTTCTCCCGGCAATCTTGATTACAGCTGTGCTTCATCCAGCCTGGCATTTCGCATGATATACTTTGCATGTAAGTTAAATAAGCAGGGTGACAATACACAGCCTAGTCAAAGCTAGATTTTTCCAGTCTAGTCAAAGCTATAGTTTTTCCAGTGGTCATGTATGGATGTGAGAGTTGGACTATAAAGAAAGCTGAGTGCTGAAGAATTGATGCTTTTGAACAGTGGTGTTGGAGGAGACTCGAGAATCCCCTGGACTGCAAGGAGATCCAACCAATCAATCCTAAAGGAAATCAATCCTGAATATTCATCGGAAGGACTGAAGCTGAAGCTGAAACTCCATTTACTTTGGCTACCTGATGCAAAGAACTGACTCCTTGGAAAAGACCCTGATTTGGGGAAAGATTGAAGGTGGGAGGAGAAGGGGATGACAGAGGATAAGATGTTTGGATGGCATCACCGACTAGATTGACATGAGTTTGAGTAAGCTGCAGGAGATGGTGATGGACAAGGAAGCCTGGAATGCTGCAGTCCATGGGGTCACACAGAGTCAGACACGACTGAGTGACTGAACTGAACTGATGGGGCTCTGCTTTTCATTGTATATTACCTCATCGAATGAGCACCATTCCATGAGGAAAGGATACCCCAACATTTTGCCAAATACATTTTAGTTGGAATGATATTACTGACAGAAGCAAGCATTCTCTCTTCCCTGGGAAGTCCTTGCCTCCCTTCATTGTAAATTCCACCTTATCACACAAATTTCCATATTGTTACAAGCCCAGGAAGCACTTAAGGCACAATGAGAAATACAGCCCTGGCATATTCCTTCCTTTCTATTCACCTCTTTTTTCACCCATTTACCACCAAGGGTATCTTTCTACCAGCTGAGGAATTATGTGATTCTTAGCACTATAGTGTTGTACAAAACTGCTTAAACCAATGACGGATTTGTCTACCCACCCTCAAACTCACACTGACAGGCTATTGCTCATTCCTGACCACATTTACGAAGGCAATGAGAAGAAATCTGAACATGACAGCAATTCTCAAGACCCACCGATAACAGCTACATTTGTCTGGCTGATTTTGCTTCCAATAAGAGTTATTTCTATTCAGATCACAAAAAGCGACTGGGAAAATTCTCCCTGAAGATGTGGATATCTCCGTGCACTGCTTCTGTTCTACATAAAATAGAAATGACCAACCACACCTCAAGGACTACTTTATGGTGTTCTCAAATCTCTGAACCCAAAGGTTTCCATGGAAACACATACATCAGAAGGACCAATGATCAGGAGGAGTGAAAGAACAGGACGTCCTGTCCCTTTCTGACTGTGGTAGAAAGGTATAACTGGTCATAGTTATAGTCTTCCACATCATGTAGTTAGTCCATGGGGTTTTATATAGAGTTGCTTCCAGAAGCAGGAATCCTGACTCTGTGACATGAAGATAGCAGCATTCACAATGGAGGACGGCCTTCACTTACCTCCTCAGAGTGTTCAAATTGCTAATACTTAGATTTCCTCATTTGCCTCTGATAACAGGGCTAGAAGAAGGTGGGTATTAGACACCCATTGCATTTATAAGAAAGGAAAGAAAGTGTTCAAGTGATCTGTCTTAGGCTACACAGCTTCTGACAGGAACAACTTGAGTAACTGGAGTCCAGATCTAGACATCTATCAACTGCACCAATAATTCCATTAAGGTTTTTCAAGCACTGGGTAAAAGCCAGGCATCCTACTGGGTGTTCTCATTAAGGCAGTTCTCAAGTTTTCACAGCCCAGAGAGGACTAATGACTCTCTACTCTACAAGACCTCAGAGTACAGAGTACATTTTATTAAAACACTTAGCATCTTCTTGGAGAAGGAAATGGCAACCCACTCCAGTGTTCTTGCCTAGAGAATCCCAGGGACGGCGGAGCCTGGTGGGCTGCCGTCTATGGGGTCACACAAAGTCGGACACGACTGAAGTGACTTAGCATAGCACATAGCATAGCATCTTCTACTCATATAGTTATTTTCCTCTCTTTCTCCTAGGATTCTGAGATTTCCTCAAAATCAGGTTGTTTTTGTTGTTGTTCAGTTGCTAAATCATGTCTAACCCTTTGCAACCCTGTCCTTCACTATCTCCCCGAGTTTGCTAAAACTCATGTCCATTGAGTCAGTGATGCCGTCCAACCATCTGACCCTCTGTTGTCCTCTTCTCCTCCTACCCTCAATCTTTCACAGTATCAGGGTCTTTTCAAAGGAGTCAGTTCTTTTAATCAGGTAGACAAAGTACTGGAGCTTCAGCTTCAGCATCAGTCCTTTCAAAGAATATTCAAGTTGATTTTCTTTAGGATTGACTTATTTGATCTCCTTGCTAGCCAAGGGACTCTCAAGAATCTTCTCCAGCACCACAGTTGGAAGGCATCTTCTTCAGCACTCAGCCTTTTTTATGATCCAAATCTCACATTTGTACATGTGAGAAAATCATACTACTGGGAAAATCATAGCTTTGACTAGATGGACCTTTGTTGGCAATTTGATGTCTCTGCTTTTTAATACACTGTCTAGTTTGGTCATAGCTTTTCTTCCAAGGAGCAAGTGTCTTAATTTCATGGCTTGCAGTCACCATCCACAGTGATTTTGGAGGCCAAGAAAATAAAATCTGCCACTGTTCCCATTTTTCCACATCTATTTGCTATGAAGTGATGGGACCGGATGCCATGGTCTTAGTTTTCTGAATGCTGAGTTTTAAGCCAGTTTTTTCACTCTCCTCTTTCACCCTCATCAAGAAGCTCTCTAGTTCCTCTTTGCCTTCTGCCATTAGAGTGGTATAATCTGCAAATCTTATGACATTGGCGTTTCTCCTGGCAATCTTGATTCCGTGAGTCAAGACTGTGAGCCGCCCAGCCTGGCATTTTGCATGATGTACTCTGCATAGAAGTTAAATAAGCAGGGTGACAATATGCAGCCCTGATGTACTCCTTTCCCAATTTTGAACCAGTCCATCGTTCCATGTCCAGTTTCAACTGTTGCTTCTTGACCTGCATATAGGTTTCTCAGGAGACAGGTAAGGTGGTCTGGTATTCCCACCTCTTTAAGAATTTTCCACAGGTACCTTGTCTTACTCAACTTTGTATCTTCTGCATTCATCCAAGTGCCTGGAACCCAGGATACAAGAGATGTGCAGAATAAATAACAATTATGCTAATAAAATAGACTCAAAGATTAACAGTGCTGAAATAAGGCTTGAACAAAGTTTTATGGAAACAGAAAGGGGAACATGATTAAGTCTACCTAGAATCTTGGAAAAGTGTCACAAGGAAGGTGACTCTAGAGTCAGGATTTCATGAAATAGGAGAGGGAAAGACATTTTAGGTGCAGGAATTTCATATACATGTCCAACACGTGTATTAAACATGGCCCTGCCTGGCCTAAGAGACTGTACAATGCCAGAAGGGGAGGCACAAGTAAGAACAGAAATGTGATTACAGCAAAGAAACACATGAACTAAATAAAAATAAATTTTAAGTAACTAACATAAAGTAAGCAAAATTAACAAATTTAAACAAATGAACATGTATTTTAATTTGCATTGATTGCCTTAGTCAATTCATTAATTAGAGTTGAAAAATGTGTCTCGAATTACAGCGCCGAAGAATATTTTTTAAGTAAGATTTAATAAGGGGGGGTAGGGTAGGAAATCCATACACTGCAAGGCTGAAGGGGATGAGTTAGAAGCAGCAGCGGCCTGTTGGCCAGTGCCTGCCCGCCTACCCGGCAAGCTTTCTCTACGCTGAGGCCCCGCCCCCGTCGCTGCCTGGGGGGCGTGGCCCGACCTCCAGGTTGGCGTGGCAGCACCGCCGCACCTGGCACGCATTCCCCGGGCTGCAGCCGCACCTCGGGGGCAGGCCTGCGTCTGAGCTGCAGAGCCTTTAGGGATCCCCGAGGCCCTCTTAATCAATAATCCCCGGGGTTTTTTATGAGGGTTGGATTATGAGGATTTGGAAAGGGGACGATTAAGCAGTACTTCAAAGACGAGCTCCGGCCGCACCTGCAGCATTTATGAAGATCTATTAATAGAAAGCACACGATTTAGCAGTAATCCCTAATTCAGAGAAAATCAATGATTTATGCCTTGGGGCCCAGGAGGCACTGAGGACTTTGGTTCATGGGCTGCCCGGAGGCAGGGTGTGCTGGCCCCACATCTGGACACGGATGATGCTGGGTCAGCGAGGGTTGTGTGGGACACTTTTGGCCCTACCAGTAACTGGAAAAGAGTTCTGCAGACTCGCAGTCAGCCGCCCCCCGCCCCCCCACCTTTTTTTCCCCCTTTTCCCTCTATCCTGTAATGTCAGCCGTTTTGGTGTAGGATCTAGGTAAATCTCAGGCCCTGCTGGTAGTAAGTATAGGGCCAGTTTGCTGGAAAGTCACAGTCAGTCCAGGGGTCTGTCTGTAGCCAGACCCCCCCCCCCCCCCCCCCCCCCCCGCTCCTCCCTCTTCCTCACCTGGACCTCCGTTTTATCATCTGGAGAATGGTGGAAGTCATTCCAACAGTCATCGGAGTACCTTGTGAGTGGCATGGAAATTCTAGAATTCGTCAGAGTCCTATTGGATCCTTAAAGGTTTATGTTTTTTAATTTCTCACTAGAAGAGTTATAGAACAGATCCATTCATTAATGTCTTAGTTCATCTCAGAGAGCCAAAAGCCCTTTGGATATACTTTTGCTGATTAAAACAAGAGAAAAATGTGTAAATCACAAGAAGAAGGATTCAGGTTATAATCTAACACTAAAATGAAAATTCTGCAAATAGCAAGGATAGTAAAATAGTCCTTTGTCAGGTTTTAAGAAAGAAATATTCAATAGAAGGTGAGGGATGGGGGGAGTGGATATTTTCTTAAGAGAGAATTTGAGACCAGAGGATTGTTCGTATTCATGGCATGATAATCAGTTTGCAAAAGATCCAAAAGTGTTTTTCAAATAATCCATTCAACTATTTAAAAATGAACAGGTATGTATGGACATTTCTATTAAAGTTTTCATATCCCCTCCCATGCACATATAAATATATTCTCTACCATTAATGTTAAATTCTTTAATTAAATCATCATGTATATTTTAATTCAGCCCCCAGGTAACACTTCTGCATTATGAACAGAAATCTGATGCACAATTCCAAAATTTCAAAACATCATAATATAGGAAGTGGTTAAACTTATTGCAAAGAAGTATGTACCATCCCAGAGTTCACCACACGGCTCCTTTCTGTAGATGGAGATAAGTTTATAGAGCATCAGTGTGGAGCAGGAGGGAATTCAAGGGATGGGTAGAGAGGGTACAAATAAAACCCCACACCCCTTGACTTAGAGCACCCAGCAATGAGACCAATCTCAGGATGGAATGCACTTAGTGGGAAAAAAGAAATCAGATTCAATCACATAATTTGCCCTTGCAGTAAAAAATTTTCTTTGTTATAAATATTTTATGTGCAGGTAGATTTTTTTTAAAGTAACCAACATGCAAAAATATAAAGAAGAAAATAAAAATTGCCATGCATTTCACTGCCTGGAAATAACCATTGTTATTATTTTGGTATATTTCTTTCCATTATTTTTTTTTCCTGTGCTTATCTACTTAGAGAAAGATGATACAGACGTAAGCATGAAAGTTGTTGTGGTTAAACAAAATAGGGGTCACACTTGGTGTTGCTTTGCATTGTGCTTTTTCTCTCCATACTATCCTCATGAAGGTTTTCCCATGCTATTAAATATTATTTTAAAATATAAATTTTCATGGCTTTAAAACTTAGGTTGAAAGTTTATTAGTTTCCCCCTTTTGCTAAGAGTTTATTATTAACTTTTCAATATTTTAAATAGAACAGGTAGGAACTTTCTAGTTTATCCCAGAGAGATAGTAAAATGTTATATGAAGATCACATACTCCAGAGCCAGACTGCCCAAGTTGGACTCCTAAGTCTACCACTAGCCATGTGTCTTTGGGCAAAATTATTTAACTTCTTTCACCCCAGTTTCTTTTTTTTTCACCTGTAAAATGGGGTTTAATAGTACTCAGTTGAAGAGGTATTATTAGGGATTAATGAGTTAATGTATGTAAAGTGTTTAGAACCTTAAGATAACACCTACTGTATCGTAAGAGCTATACAATCATTGATTGCTGTAATATAATGAGGTATTCTTGCTTAGTTTTACTCTAATTTATCCAGGATCACCCTGTATGTTTCAGGATGAATGTTTCAGTGATGATATTTATTTCTGAAACATTCATACTCATTTTTCAGAGCATTTGTTTATTTACTTATTTTTATTAAATTAAAGTTGATTTCTGTGAAGAAGCTGAGCTGTGAAGAAAGCTGAGTGCTAAAGAATTAATGCTTTTAAACTGTGGTGTTGGAGAAGACTCTTGAGAGTCCTTTGGACTGCAAGGAGATCCAACCAGTCCATTCTAAAGGAGATCAGTCCTGGGTGTTCTTTGGAAGGAATGATGCTAAAGCTGAAACTCCAGTACTTTGGCCACCTCATGTGAACAGTTGACTCATTGGAAAAGACCCTGATGCTGCGTGGGATTGGGGGCAGGAGGAGAAGGGGACGACAGAGGATGAGATGGCTGGATGGCATCACCGACTCGGTGGACATAAGTTTGAGTGAACTCCGGGAGTTGGTGATGGACAGAGAGGCCTGGTGTGCTGCAGTTCATGGGGTCGCAAAGAGTCGGACACAACTGAGCGACTGAACTGAACTGATAGTTGATTTGCAACTTAATTTCTGCTGTACAGCAAAGCAATTCAGTCATACATATATATGCATTCTATTTTGCCTTTTTTAATTTAATTTTTATTTTATATTGGACTTGATTTATAATGTTATTAGTTTCAGTTGTACAGCAAAGTGAATCTGATATATGTATACATATAAACCTTCATTTTTTTAGATTCTTTTCCTTATAGCTCATTACAGAGTATTGAGTAAAGTTCCCTATGCTATACGGTAGGTCCTTGTTGATTATGCATTCTTTTTATATTCTTTTCCATTATGACTTATCACAGAATATTGAATATGTTTCCCTGTTTCAGAGTATTAGCCATCGCTCATCCCCACACTGGGTGCAGATATGGATACTGGAAAGGTGACAAACATGATGTCCCATTATCTGGACTCCTTTTTCCATGACACTGTCATCCTTTTGGTGTTTAGACGTCCATGACCTAAAATAGGGGCTTCCCAGGTGGCTCAGTGGTAAAGAATCCACCTACCAATGCAGGAGACACAGGAGACCTGGGTTTGATCCTTGGGTTGGGAAGATCCCCTGGAGGACGAAATGGCAACCCACTCCAGTATCCTTACCTAGAAAATTCCATGAACAGAGGAGCCTGGTGGGCAATAATTCATGGAGTCAGAAAGAGTCAGACATGGCTGAGCATGTGCACACGTATATCTAAAATAGCATCAGGAAAGACTCAAATCCACAATTCTTTCTTTCTTGCTTTCCTCTCCCCATCCTCTATCTCTCACATCCACACCCGGACTCCTTCTAGCCCAAGCCTTCCTCTTCCCACCACAACTGACATATAAATCCTCAATCACAAGTAGATCAAGAGGAAAGAAGTTAATCCTGGGCCCACAAGACCTATCTTTGGAGCCATCTCTGACCATAATGTCCAAGCGTTTTTGCTACTTTCTTTTACAGTGTTTCTTTTGTTCTCCTCAGGGCTATGATTTATGCTTTAGGCTGAATTCTATTTGAGGGACATTATTCCTCCTCCTTCTGAAGGGATTGGAGGGAGAAGAGGAAAAATGTACTCTACATGTGTATCTACAGGAAATGAGGAGGGCTCGCTCTCTCTGCAGAGAGCTACAGTTTGGCAAACACCTCACCTCGGGATTTCTGACATTAATGAGGTAGCAAGGAGTGGAGAATTGCCTGCTGAGAGACAAACTTCAGGGAGATTACTCAGAGCATCTTGCTCAGCAGAACTGATAAGATTAAACCAACCGTAACCTAGTAAACAAACCGCTTGGGAAAGACCAGAAATATGTTATGGTTTTGCTCCAAGAAATGTAACTTTGGTGCTCTGTGTGTTGGACAAGTTGAGTTATGTGAAAGAGGACTAGGTCAGAAAGCAAACCAAGGGCCTGTTTTCCTGTTTAAAAATCTGCAGCCTGGGATTAGCTTTTATAATCTTGTGGAATAAAACTCACAGGAAAGGAGGCTTCTAAAATAGTTCTGCTGA
The DNA here is from genome assembly GCF_003369695.1 of Bos indicus x Bos taurus. NCBI lineage: Eukaryota > Metazoa > Chordata > Mammalia > Artiodactyla > Bovidae > Bos > Bos indicus x Bos taurus. The sequence goes on along the minus strand of NC_040091.1, from coordinate 24,128,258 downwards.
GATCACGCTTTCCTTTCTGCACTCTTTCTCTCTTTTTTTGCCTTCTGTTGAGTTCCATACCTCTCCACAGACCTAAGGCGAAATTCCTAGCTGGCCCTAATCCAGGCAGATATTTTTAATAGGGTAATTCTATACTCTGTGTACTCCTTTCTGTTTAAATGAGTCAGCAAGCCTTTACCAATGCTGTGTTTATTTGCTTGCTGATAAAGGGGCGTGCTCAGTTGCTGAGTTGTGTCTGACTTTTTGTGGCCCTATGGACAGTCAACCGCCAGGCTCCACTGTCCATGGAATTTCTCAGGCAAGAATACTGGAGCGGGTTGTCAATTCCTTCTCCAGGGGTCTTCCCCACCCAGGGATTGAACCTGCATCCGGCATTGGCAAGCGGGTTGTTTACCACTAAGCCACCTGAGATCATGTTCTCCGTTAAAGGACTGTGTGTGCAGCAGCAGAAGGGCCTGTGTTCAAGTACTGTTTCTGGCTGTACCAAGAATGTGGCCAAAGGAAGCCATCAAGCCTTCACTTACCCATTTGTGACATGGGAATCCTGCCAGCCTCGCCTACTGTATAGGATCATTGAAAGGATTAAAAGAGATCATGTGTGTTTGCATGAAGCACTTCATAAATTTAAAAGTTCTCCCATGTACCATACCAACTGTACTTCCCAAACCCAGGTAACTCTTCCAGGGCAAGGCAGTCCTAAGGAAAATTTTAAATTCATTCCAGATGATATGCCCCAATCATTTGCCTGGTCTCAGTCTTAATTGGCTGGTTCTGTGGGTTGAGATTCTCCCTTCCTTAAATTGTGCATCCTTGACCTTTTCATAGCATTCTTTCCTTACTTCTGACAAAATTAAAAAGCCATCAGAAACAATGAGGTCTACATAAGCTCTGAATGCCAAATTTGGTGGTCAGTTGACTTCAGAGGTCAATGTATCTACACACCAGGCAAGAAAATTTAGATATAAATGTGGCTAGCTCTGAAAGGCTAGTTTTCAGAAGGTCTCTTTAAAGTTCCCTCATTGCCTCATACAATAATTGGATGTCTTGTGACCATAAAAAACAATAAAGCCCTGGCCATTTGTCAAGTACATTCATTGGAGTATAAAGACTCTGTAGGGCGATAAACTAGTGATAAATAGGAGGTGCCTGACTATTTACCCTATTTCTGAAGAATGATGCGTGATTGGGTATGTGACACACCCTGGAAAACATGAGTTTTCAGACTGATATACTTTTTACCTGAGGAATATATCCACTATAGAACGAATACAACCAACCAAAGAATATGAAGCTCTAGTAATAGAATAGTTGCAATGGACACACAATGTAAAAACAAATAAACAAACAAAAAAACACAATACCCCCCAGAGATAATGATACTAACAGTAAAAATCAGAAGCAAGTGACCATAAGAATCAAGTAGATATACTAAGTATATAAAACATAGTAACTGAAATAAGTAATCCAATAGGTGAAATCAATAACAGAATGGATAATGCTCAGACATTTGGGTAATCAGAGGGGAATAAGAAAAGAATACTGTCTTTTATACAAAATACACAAGAAAAACTAAAAACATAAAAATGCTATACAAAATGTAAAGGAAAAACTAAAAAAACTAAAAACTTTTTACAAAATTTTTTACAAAAAAACTAAAAACTTTATGCAAAATATAAAGGAAAACCTAAAAAACTAAAAACTAGAAGTATCAGTGTACAGATAATGAGGGTGCAAAATAAGAAAAATAAATACAGGGGGAAAATATTTAAAAAATCATGATCAACTTTTCAGAATTAACCAAAAATGAAATGAAATAATTTAGTTTTAAAAGTCTCACAGCATGCCTAAAGATATCAAAGGTGAAGAAGGCATTCAAAATGCTTCTAAAAGTAAGAAAAATAACTTACACAGGAAAAAGGATCAAATTTATACCATCTTACTGGCAAGAAACTTGGATGCAAGAAGTATTATTATGGATAAACTTGTAGCTTTATGTACAATTATCATGAAATTTTAAAAGTCTAAAATATATTAACAAGGAAGTCAAACCAATTATACAAAAAGGAAGAATTTAAGAAAGATAAAGATAAGATTCAATTAAGTAAACTAGTGGAAGAATGGGAAAAAGACAATAAAATAGAAAATTAAAAGTAAATAAATAAAAATAAACTAAAAATATATAAAAAGTTAAAATAAGTAGGTTATTTGGAAGAATTAATTTTTAAAAAGAATCTTATCAAAACTAATAGGAAAAAAAGAGCAACAAATAGAACTTACCAAACAGTAGTAAAATAATATTTTAAAGTATTATGAATATACGCAGATATGCTTCTGGAAAAAATATGATGTGGCAAAACTGAGGGAAGAAAAATGGAAAATATTGTGCAATAAACTTTAAGAACAATTTAAAAACTCTTCTCCAAAACACCCTTAGACTCAGACGTCTCTCAGTTCGGTTCAGTTCAGTCGCTCAATCGTATCCGACTCTTTGCCACCCCATGAATCGCAGCACTCCAGGCCTCCCTGTCCATCACCAACTCCCAGAGTTCACTCAAATTCATATCCGTCGAGTCGGTAATGCCATTTACTTGAGTTCTAACAAACTTTTAACTGGAAGGTTTATTCTTGTTTTATGTAGTGTTTTCCAGAAATTAGAAACAAAAAGAAAAAGCTCTACAGGCTATTTTATGAAGTTAGTCTTGATTCCAACACAGAATAAAAAAAAAAAAAAATTCAGGGGAAAAACCCTATTTCCATTTGAACATAGCTCAAACAAATCTTAGATTTTTAACTAACCAAATCCAATAGTACATTTTTAATTGAATCAAGATTGAGTAAAATTTAGGCAAGGATGATTTTATAAGAAAACAATACAACATACCATACTAACAGACTAAGGAGAAAATTCAGAGGATGACATCAGTTGGTTGGGGGAAAGTATTGAATAAGGGCTTCCTAGGTGGCACTAGTGGTAAAGAAGCCAACTGCCAGTGCAGGAGACATAAGAGAGAGGGGCTGCATCCCTGGGTTGGGAAGATCCCCTGGAGAAGAGTACAGCAACTCACTTCAGTATTCTTGCCAGAAGAATCTCATGGACAGAGGAGCCTAGCCATCTATGATCTGCTATGGTCCACAGGGTCAGAAAGAGTCAGACATGACTGAAGTGACTTAGCATGCACACACACTGAATAAACCTCAATATGTATTTATGATTAAAAAAATACAACAAATTTGGAATAGAAAGAAACTTTGTTTTTAAAGGTTATGTAGCTGAAATATAGCAAAAATGTTATTTTATACAGAAACTTTAGAAATGTGATCAATAACAAGAAGAGAATGCCAAATATCACTGCAACTATTATCAGACATCTATAATTGAGTAGATGCTTACTGTTATCACTGGCAAATTATGTGATGAAACAGAAAATAAAAAGTGTAGGAATTGGAAGGGGAAAAGTGTAATGGCCATCATTTGCAGAAGGCTCCACTTCATGGGCTTGCCACCTCTGACCCTTCACTCAGAAGGGTCTGATGCTTGGTGTAGTGCTCTGCCTGTGCTCAAATTCTTAATAATTTTATTTATGAACTGTTAAGTGCAATCTAATAGGACAATGGAACATTCGTGGGATCAGAGAGGAAGGGTACAGTACACTCTTTCTTCCACTGCCTAAGCACTTAGGGTTCATGATGCCTCATGGGCACAGACTTCTGGCGGACCCACAATGCACAAGAGTTCACCAACACTCACAAGTAAAAGATAAGCATGTACTATTGATGACAAAGTAAGTGGGGTCCTGACAGCCAGGAGAAGACAGCCTTTCAGTTCAGCCTCAGAACTTACTTTAAATGCAGAAGGAAGGCAAAAATATTCTAAGAATCATGAATGCAAAGCAGCATAATTGTGAAACTGAATTATACTCTTAAAAATGTTTAAAACAGTAAACTTTATGATATATATGTTTGCAGAAGTTAAAGCATCTAAGTACTGAGACTTCCCTGGTGGGTCTAGTGGTTCAAACATCGCCTTCCATCACGGGGGGCGGGGGGGTGCATGTTCAGTCCTTGCTCAGGGAACTAAAATCCCACATGCCTTGTAGCCAAAAACCCAAAACATAAAGCAGAAACAATATTGTAACAAATTTAGTAAAGACGTTAAAAATGGTCCACGCCAAAAAAAAGTACTTAAAAATCTTGATAAATTGATAGATAAGATACATAATTTTAATTTTTATTGTTCTGATTAAAACTAAGAATTTTTATATATTCATGTTTATGTCAATTGCTAATATTCTATTAATGTATTCATCTTTTATTTATTGACTTGTATAGAGTTTTCATTATATTAAGATTATTAGTATATAAAGATAAAATCACACACACAATTATTTTCTATTTTTTTTTCTCAAAGATTATTTATTAACTATTCTCACTCATGGTAGAAAAAAAAAAAAGATAGTAAATGAAACTGATATAAGATGAAAAGCCAACATTTCTTCCCCAAGGACCTCAGCTGGATTATACAGAATGGACCACTATGGACTTCCTGTTTACAGCTCACTTACAGGAGAACTCAGAAAGCAGAAATCAAGAAAGGACAGCCTAATTTTCTTCTAAGGTATGGGGTCTCACCTGGTGCAATAAAGTCACGAGGATGATTCTTCTGAACAAAAGGTTAGAACACTTGTAAGTCTAAGAGTGACATCCCTGCCAAGTAGCTACAGTGCTACTTTCAAAATGTCTTAATTATTGTAGAATTTTAATACATTTTAAGAATTTTAATTAAAAAAAAGAAGGAAATTTGAATGACTAAAGAAACCTATACTCTTCTATTCATGTCACTTCCCTGTATGAACCAAATACTCATGCTGAAAATTATGACACAGAACAAAAGGGAAAGATAGGGCAACCCACAGCTCCCTTTCCTTTCAGTCCTTTATTCCCCAGTAAGTAGAAGGCTGACAGTGTTCGAATGTTCAGCACATATCAAGAAGTGAAATAAAATTAGTTGGGTTGGTCTTATGCATATCGTTTCTACTGTTCTGGTAACATAGGCATGCATGAGCTATGAAAAAATGTATAATTCTGAAAACAAATTAAACCCTCTCATGGTTGCATTTTTAAGCTGGCATTGCACAGTCCAAAATGAATGGTAAAATTTGAGCTGATGATTAAAAATTTTAATTTCACTTTACTTAGAACAATATTCAATAGCTAAAGTAAAATGCCATAGCAAGCCAAGAGAGAGACCACTGAAAAAAATTGTACACTTTAGTACTCTTAGCAGCTACCTTTTTTTTTTTTTTCCTGCTTTTTAAGTAAAGGACCCTGAATTTACATTTTGTCCTGGGCACTATAACTTATATGGCTGCTCTTATTTGCAGATTATATGATTTTTTACATGGGGGGAAAAAGAATAGCCAAACTCAGAAGAACTGAAAGAATTTGGGATCCAGTTTCAGTACTTTAAAAAAGATCAATATCATATTTCCAAACTATCAGTAATCAATTAGAAAATATAAAAGCTTTATGTTTTATTAAAGTATAATATATTATTTATAAAAGCTAATAAAGTATCTAAGATCTAACTTAACCTGAAGTACACAGAGCTTCTAGAGATAATTTCAACATCCTAATAGAAGATCTAAAGGAAAATCTGATTAGTTAGGCGGTCCAAGTTCTTGGATGAAAAAAGGAATCTTATGAAGATACCAATTCTCCCCTAATTAATCTACAAATTTAAAACAGTCCTCATCGCAATCCCTGCTGGAGATTTTTATAGGTATATGGAGAATAAATCTACATGAATGGCAAAGGCAAATTAGTTGAAAGTGAGAACTTAGAGCAATAAAAACAAAACAAATCACAGGTCAATGGAACAGACTAGAAAGTTATAGTTATTGCTTAGTCACTAGGTCATGTCCAACTCTTTGTGACCCCATGGACTGTAGCCTACCAGGCTCCTCTGTCTATGGAATTATCCAGGCAAGAATACTGGAGTGGGTTGCCATTTCCTTCTCCAGAGGATCTTCCCAAAGAAGGAATTGAACCCAGGTCTCCTGCATTGCAGGCAGATTCTTTACAAGGAACCCCATAAAATAGAGCTTATGCTCTATTATGCCCCATAGAACATAAGAGCCCATGAAAATACCTAATTGTGCATTTGAACTGTTCTTATGAAAGAAGAAAAGCACTTAAAGCCAACTATTATTTGTTCAGTCAGTATCACTCCTGTCTTATGAGCTATGCTCAATAGGAATGTGTCTAGCAAGTTACAATTAAGCAAAAAAAAAAAAAAAAAAAAGACCTTTTCCTAAAGAACAGCCTTCCTTAGAAGGGAGCGTTTTTAACAGTGTCACATACACACAATAAAAACAGGTAATTACTTTGGTTAAAAAGTATGCACAAGTCTCACTTGGAAGTTACGAATGGAATAAGAATGCTTTGTGGAAATGCTGACTGACTCAAGTGCTTTTTATTTTTCCAATCAACAAGTTGTCTCTTGACAAATGTCATTTCAGTGGCCTCTCATGCATTACCCTGCTCTTATGCCAATGAGAACACTTCTAAAGTTTCACCCTGTAGTTTGAGGTTTACAGGACTTTCCTGGTAGTCATCCTTTATCAAACTAAAGATGACTTCTTTATATTCTTATTAGAAGTATTTTTCAGGTTGGCAATGAGTTCTCTATTAAAATTACTATGTATTTTTGTGTCTTTTAATCTAGAAATGTAAAACATTACATTACACTCAACGTTTCCTGTGTTGAGCCATTCTAGTATAATGTATTTCTTTTTTTCTAGAAGCTGCTTGATTTTACTTGCATATATTTATTAATGATCTATACATGTGTGGCCATGAGTAACATTTATCTATTAGATTTTTGATACTCTTCTTTTCAGTTATGGTGTCAGAAATATGGTAGTCTTTCTTGCTTTACATTTTTCTAGAGTCATCAGGTTCATACATTCCAAATTCAATGATGGAAAAAGTGATGAGTAGGGGAATCCCCGAGCTTTGCAGGTGGTGCTAGTGGTAAAGAACCACCTGCCAAGGAAGGTAGGAGACATAAACGATATGGGCTCAGTCCCGGGTGGGGAAGATCCACTGGAGGAGGTTATGGCTATCCACTCCAGTATTCTTGCCCGGAGAACCCCATGGATAGAGGAATCTGGCAGTCCATAGACCAATGGGTCGCAAAGAGTTGGAGACAACTGAAGTAACAGCAGACACACTCACACCCTGGGGGATTCCTTGATGGTCCAGTGATTAAGACTCTGCATTTTCCAGTGCAGGGGACACAAGTTTGATCCCTGATCAGAGAACTAAGATTATGTATGCTATGAGGTCCCCTTCGTAAAAGAGAAGAAATAAGTGATAAGTATATTCTCTAATTTGGAAATCTTTTTGCATCTGTTTTTTCTTCTTTGTTGATTTATGATGTGATTTTAAATAGCTAAATATTTATTTTATTGATGTTTTAAAGAAAAATTCTTTTTTGTTTAATTGAAGATTGTTATTTCTATTAATTTCTTAGGTTTATATTCCATTAATTTCTGCTTTATCTTTATTAGTCCCCTTCATTTACCTTTTACACTTTTTGTTGTTATTTGCTAAGTCATGTCCGACTCTTTTGCAACTCCATGAACTGTAGCCTGCTAGGCTCCTCTGTCCATGGGATTTTCCAGGAAAGAATACTGGAGTGGATTGCCGTTTCCTTCTCCAGGGGATCTTCCTGACCCAGGAATCAAACCCCTGTCTCCTGCATTGGTAGGCAAATTCTTTACCACTGAGCCACCAGTGAATGTGTATACTTTTTAATATTTTTAGTTGAATGCTATTTTATTTATATTCTTTCTTGTTTTATAGAAAAAAAATGCACTAAATAACACATAGTCATTTGAGTAATGATATTTTAATGTAGTACATTGATTTTATATGTTTCTAAATGGTCTGCAACACTATGACTTCTTCTTAAATCCTAGTTTTATTTTTTTAATTTCTAAGTGGATATAATATTGAACTTTTTTCAGTATCTACTTTTGCATTATAATTAGAGAATATTCACTTATTCATTTGAACTTATGGAACTTAGTGATATTTTTCATAAATATAGAACCAGTTTTTCCTGTCTGTTTGAGGAAAATCTGTTCTTCTTGTTTCTTCATTCATAAGTTCTATACACATATATTTTACTAATATTGTTAGTTTGATTTTTAAATTTATATCTTTAGCTGTTTAATTTATAAATTTCTGAGAGACAGTGACAAAGCAACCCACCATCATGGAATTTCTGAATTTCTTCTTGTATTTCCTGCAGATTTTGCTTTATTTAATTTGATGCTCTTTTGGTGAATTGTTCTTGCTTCAGGCAGAGCATCCGGAGAAGGCAATGGCAACCCACTCCAGTACTCTTGCCTGGAAAATCCCATGGACGGAGGAGCCTGGTAGGCTGCAGTCCATGGGGTCACGAACAGTCAGACACAACTGAGCGACTTCACTTTCACTTTTCACTTTCATGCATTGGAGAAGGCAATGGCAACCCAGTCCAGTATTCTTGCCCGGAGAATCCCAGGGACGGCAGAGCCTGGTGGGCTGCCTGGTAGGGTCACAGAGTCGGACTTAGCAGCAGCAGGCAGGGCCTTTGCACTTGTGTATGCATTGTGTGTAGGGAAGACATTATGCTGTTCACTCTGCCTAGGAACACTTTCCCTACCATTTCATCCCTAACATCCACATGACTTGCTTACTCCATTCAGATCATCTCTTCAGAAAGGTATTCCTGATTACCATACTAAAATAGAAGCCTTCATCATTTTTAATCTCCTTTTATTATTATTATAGCACTCTAACCACTCCCAGTTATATTTATACATTCATAAATTTATTTCTTATCTTTTTTTCACTAGAATAAAAGGTCCTTGAAGGCAGCAAATATGTTTGTCTAGATTAGTGTTATATTCCCAGCAATTTGACAATAGCTGGTACATTGTTGATGCTCAAAAAATAAATGTTAGTGTTAATAAATAAGTGAATGAATGTACACTTTTCTCAGAAGAATTCTGTTTATCTCAGTTAATGATTTTTGCTTGAGTTTTGTCTACTATTAATAGTTTTTGTGTTTGTCTGGTGCATCCTTTATATTCATACTAAAAATTTTAGAAATATTTTGTTTCACCTGGACCAGCAGCATATATCTGGTTTTTGCATCTTTACTCACTTTAGCAAATTGTGTTTTAACATGAAAATATAACCTACTCACATTTATTATGGTTACTGATATACTTGGACTTACTGCTGTGATTTGAAGTTGTCTATTACTATTTTTCCCACCTTTTGTAGTATTAATTGATAGCTGACGTGTATGGATATTTTTGCGTTCCTGTCCCCTGTGATGAAAAGGACATCTTTCTTTGGTGTTAGTTCTAGAAGGTCTTGTAGGTCTTCATAGAACCATTCAACTTCAGCTTTTTTGGCATTAGCGGTTGTGGCATAGACTTGGATTGCTGTGATACTGAACGGTTGGCTTTGGAAATGAACAGAGATCATTCTGTCATTTTTGAGATTGCACCTAAGTACTCCATTTTGGAGTCTTTTGTTGATTATGAGGGCTACTCCATTTCTTCTAAGGGATTCTTGACCACAGTAGTAGATACAATGGTCATCTGAGTTAAATTCACCCATTCTAGTCCATTTGAGTTCACTGATTCTTAAAATGTCGATGTTCACTCTTGCCATCTCCTGTTTGACCACTTCCAATTTACCTTGATTTATGGACCTAATGTTCCAGGTTCCTATGCAATATTGTTCTTTACAGCATCAGACTTTGCTTCTATCACCAGTCACACCCACAACTGGGCAATGTTTTCACTTTGGCTCCATCTCTTCATTCTTTCTGGAGTTATTTCTCCACTCTTCATCAGTAGCATATTGGGCACCTACCAACCTGGGGAGTTCATCTTTCAGTGTCATATCTTTTTGCCTTTTCATACTGTTTATGAGGTTCTCAAGGCAAGAATAGTGAAGTGGTTTGCCATTCCCTTCTCCAGTGGACCATGTTTTGTCAGAACTCTCCACCATTACAAGCCTTACAAATAGATGAGAAAAGAAGAGGCTCTAAAGGCAAAGGAGAAAAGGAAAGATATACCCATCTGAATGCAGAGTTCCAAAGAATAGCAAGGAGAGATAAAAAAGCATTCCTCAGTGATCAATGCAAAGAAATAGAGAAAAACTATAGAATGGGAAAGACTACAGATTTCTTTAAGAAAATTAGAGATACCAAGGGAACTTTTCATGCAAAAATGGGCTTAATAAAGGACAAAAATGGTACAGACATAACAGAAGCAGAAGATATTAAAAAGAGGTGGCAAGAATACACAGAAGAACTGTACAAAAAAGATCTTCATGACCCAGATAACCATGATGGTGTGATCACTCACCTAGAGCCAGACATCCTGGAGTCCAAAGTCAGGTGGGCTTAGGAAGCTTCATTACAAACAAAACTAGTGGACGTGATGGAATTCTGCTGAGCTATTTCAAGTCTTAAAAGATGATGCTATTAAAGTGCTGCACTCAATATGCCAGCAAATTTGGAAAACTCAGCAGTGGCTGCAGGACTGGAAAAGGTCAGTTTTCATTCCAATCCCAAAGAAAGGCAATAGGAAAGAATTTGCAAACTACTGCACAATTGCACTCATCTCACACACTAGCAAAGTAATGTTCAAAATTCTCCAAGCGAGACTTCAATGATATGTGAACCGAAAACTTCCAGATGTTCAAGCTAGATTTAGAAAAGGCAGAGGAACCAGAGACCAAACATCTAGATCCAACATCCATTGGATCACAGAAAAAGCAAGAGAGTTCCAGAATAACATCTGCTGCTGCTACTGCTGCTAAGTCGCTTCAGTCATATCCGACTCTGTGCAACCCCACAGACAGCAGCCCAGCAGGCTCCTCTGTCCCTGGGATTTTCCAGGCAAGAATATTGGAGTGGGTTGCCATTTCCTTCTCCAATGCATTCATGCATGCTAAGTCGCTTCTGCTTTATTGACTATGCCAAAGCCTTTGACTGTGTGGATCACAACAAACTGGAAAATTCTTCAAAAGATAGGAATACAGGACCACCTTAATCTGCCTCCAGAGAAATCTGTATGCAGGTCAAGAAGCAATAGTTAAAAACAGACATGGAACAACAGACTGGTTCCAAATTGGGAAAGGAGTACATCAAGGCTGTATATTGTCACTCTGCTTATTTAACTTATATGCAGAGAACATCATGTGAAATGTGAGGCTGAATGAAGCACAAGCTGGAATCAAGATTGCCAGGAGAAATATCAATAACCTCAGATATGTAGATGACACCACCATTATGGCAGGAAGTGAAGAGGAACTGAAGAGCCTCTTGATGAAAGTGAAAGAGGAGAGTGAAAACATTGGCTTAAAACTCAACATTCAGAAAACTAAGATCATGGCATCCAATCCCATCACTTCATGGCAAATAGATGGAAAACAAGGGAAACAGTGAAAGACTTTATTTTCTTGGGCTCTAAAATCACTACAGATGGTGACTGCAGCCATGAAATTAAAAGATGCTTACTCCTTGGAAGAAAAGCTATGACCAATCTAGACAGCATATTAAAAAATAGTGACATTGTTTTGCTAACAAAGGTCCATCTAGTCAAAGCTATGGTTTTTCCAGTAGTCACGTATGGATGTGAGAGTTGGACCATAAAGAAAGCTGAGTGCCAAAGGATTGATGCTTTTGAACTGTGGTGTTGGAGAAGACTCTTGAGAGTTCCTTGGACTGCAAGGAGATCAAACCAGTCAATCCTAAAGGAAATCAGTCTTGAATATTCTTTGGAAGGACTGATGCTGAAGCTGAAAGTCCAATACTTTGGCCACCTGACATGAAGAACCTACTCATTGGAAAAGATCCTGATTGTGGGAAAGATTGAAGGCAGGAGGGGAAAGGAATGACAGAGGATGAGATGGTTGGATGGCATCACTGACTCGATGGACATGAGTTTGAGCAAGCTCCGGAAGTTGGTGATGAACAGGGAGGCCTGGCATGCTACAGTCCATGGGGTCGCAAAGAGTCGGACACGACTGAGTGACTGAACCGAACTGATGAATATTTTATACTGTACAGTGTACCAATTCATATTCCAAGTACTTTTTAGTTTTTATACCTTTTAACATTTAAAATAACTCTATGATTTACATTGCAAGAGAAGAAAGGCTTAGTAATATCCAGTAACTTGCTAAAGGTCCCGTAACTGCTAAATGCCAAACCCGGGCTTGGATATTATCAATCTATCTCTAGAAACCATGATCCTAACCTTCAGATTATGCTGCTTCTCTTGTCTGAGTTTTCTTTCTCTCTCTCTCACAAATGATTTGAACACTGCATATTTTACTTATACACCACTAATGATAATATGTAAATTTTGATGAATTGTATTTCAACATATTTTCAAACAAAATGGATAATAGCTTCTACAACCCATCCCTCCTAAAATATATGAGACCACCAGCATGCTTCTTCCATTGCACCTATGCTCAAAGTTTTGTTGACATAATCTAGAATTTTCATTTCAGGTTGTCAGATTGTTATTAATTTTATTTTTCATTACACTTTTTCAAATTGCTGGCCAATAATTTCTGCCTTATGGTCTAGGAAGATTTGTCCACTTACTTTCTTGATAACCAATATCCTTCATCCAAATCTACTCTCTTACTTGACCCCTTTCATTTAATTTTTGGCAATTGATTATAGGACCACTAATGTTTTAATTTCCTAAATGCTTTCCTTCTCTGATTATTTTCTCTGTCATAACAATCTGTCTTTGGTTTGGATGAAATAGTATTTAAATTTTCCCAAAGTTACTTGGTAGAGTTTTTTCCTAGTCTTCTATTTTCTTTCTATTTTTTCTACTTTTTTCTAGTCTTCTATTTTCTAGTCTAGTCTTCTTCACTGATTCTATTTCCTCTAGTGCCAATTATGTTTCTTCATTATGTCTTTCTTAAATACTGTATATTGTTCTCAAGTGATTTTTCACTGTCCATTCAGATTTATGACAAGGATGATTGGTATTGATAGTTGTATTTGATTTTCTCTGCCTTGTGGAACTTTGTTTTACAACTTTAACTTTGTGTAAATGGATAAGTATACTAAAGAGCAGACTTCCCTTTAGATACATGAACGAGAAACAGGAAATCCCCAATTATCAAAATGAAAAAGACTTTTCCTGGGGAGTATAGTGTTTTATGGAGTATTTCACTCCTGAATATAATTGAGTTCTTACATCACTTTGGATTTCTAAAGTTATTAATAATTCAAGATCTTCTCCACTTTTCTCCCAAGTGCTTCCAGTATGAGTATACTAAGATATCTCCAGATGATACATGATATTAATCATTGTGATGAAATAACTTTTGAGCATTTTCTCTAGAACATATGTTAAGTGCTTTATTTGGATTATCTCACTTTTGTCTCAAAACCACTCTGTGAAGTTTGTACTTTTATTGCCCATGTTTCACAGATAATGAGACCAAGGCTGAGCATGATAATGAAACCCATGAAGACTAAATACCTTGTCCAAGGTCACAAAGTTAGTGAAGGATGGAGCCAGTATGTCGATCCTGACAGGCTGACTTAAACATAGGTGCATACTGCCTCTCTCTGATATGCTGCCACTTTTCTCTACTGTAATGTGGAAAATGGAATCTTCTTTAACCCTTAATTGAGTCATGAAGCTTAGAGGAAAATTCCAGAAAAAAAAAGTTTGGGTGAGACAAAGGCGTGGATTATAGGAAGGTGTGCCTTGTGCTCTGAGGCATGGAATTCCTCTATCTGCAAAGGCTGACTTCTCCTAATGGCTTACCCAGGCCACACTTTGGAGAGTTAAGGGTCTGTGATAGCTCAGTTTCAGGCTGTTGTTATGATTTATAGCCAGGATACGGCCCTGCACATAGCAGTCATGTGCCATTCTGTTTAGACTCGAGTGCTCAAAAGATTGCCTCTTGTCATTTCAACCCCAGTTTAATAGGAAACACAAGCCACCCTGGAGATGACAAACCTATCGCCTGGTTGGATGTTCAACTCCTCAGCTCTGCAGAGCTTGAGCTTTCTATTTTTAGAGTTTAGTGCAGCTGAACACACGCTGGGTGAGTTTTGTTTAAGGCCTCCTGCCAGACTTGACTTACCACACACACCAGCCAAAGAGGCAACACAGCAGGCCAATTAGCCAGCAGCTGTCTGTCAACTGAATAAATGAGGTGAGTAGATAGCAAAGGGCTGTCTTTGCCACAGACAGTAAGCAGAACACATGGATTAACTCTTCTGGTCTCAGAGTTCCGTAGGGTAACCCACTATTTATTCAACTGGACTCCTTGATTTTTATTAGAGGAACTTGATGACCCTACCTTTGGCAAAGTAAAGGGATCTCACCTTAATTGCCACAGAGAAAATCTGTTTTTCAGGTTATCATGAGATAATTCTAACATGAAACTGCTATCAAGACTCTGGTTGTGAGAAATGATTTTTATCAAGAGATGCCTTAAAATTATATATAGTATCATAGAACAGAATGCTTTAAGAGATAAAACTCCACAGTCTGTCTGTCTAGGCTGATTATCTCAACTCCCTTCTTCCTAGATTTGTGTTTTTGAACAAATTGCCTGACCTTTCTAGTATGAGTTCCCTGGCTGGCAGATGAGAATAACAGTTCCCACATAATGGACTTGCTTAGAGGGTTAAGACTTCCCTGGTGGCTCAGACGGTAAAGCATCTGCCTACAATGCGGGAGACCTGGGTTCAATCCCTGGGTCGGGAAGATCTCCTGGAGAAGGAAATGGCAGCCCACTCCAGTACCCTTGCCTGGAAAATCCAATGGACGGAGAAGCCTGGTAGGCTACAGTCCATGGGGTTGCAAAGAGTTGGACACAACTGACAGACTTTACTTTAGAGGATTAAATCAGATAATCCTTGTAAAGTGCTTAGAACAGTACCTGGCACAGAGGAGGAATTTAGTGGATGTTTGTTGTTATTACCTATTTGAAATTTTAACCAAACTGTAGAACCAGTAAGGTAGGATTATCATCACAGTGTTTACTAATGATCTAAGGAAGGATCTAAGTAAAAGGATCAAGTTCACATATTTTGAGTTTAACTGAACTGAGACTCAATCCTCCACTGTTTGATTCGAAAATCTTGGAATTTTTCAAGAGCTTCACCAAACTTTATTCCTGTATGACAGCTTTTTTCTGACTTGTTCTCTGGCCTTCTGCCAAGTCCCCACAAGTCTAAAATGAGACAGACTCATTACATCTGTGATTGGAGCAAATGAAGGGCTCATGGTGGGACTGTTGTCTACCACATCACACAGCAGTTTATGTGCTCATGAGAGAAATTCCTTGGGAATCAATTTTTGATAAAATTGTGCTCTTTCTGAATAAGTGGTTTGTTTTATTTTTCTTACAGAGAACTGTCTCTAATCATGATCTTTCTTTGTTTTGGCTGTTAGGAAGCTTACAGTCAATTTGGTTGCCCTTTTCTAGTCTTTCCAACTATTTATCTTATTCCAGATTTGTAATACCCCTTTTCTTATTCCCTTCTTTCATTCCCTTGATAATATATTTTATCCCATTGAACAGAATACATTTTAGAAACTTCTACAGTGCCTTTCAGAAAAAACAAAAATGAATGTATAAAAATTCTAAAAATATAGTTCAATATATGTTCATCTCATTTCTTGGATTTGGCCTTAGCTAGTCCCATTGGGTCCAGCATTTTCCCAGGGTTAGAAAAGCCCCACTAGAAATATGAACACAATTACTTAGAGCTTCATGATATCTAGTATGTTAATAACAAGCCAAGGCTAGGCTGATTTAAACTAAATCAGCAAAGTTTATGAAAATAAAAAATTTCATCATCAATCATATGCTAATTTATTTGATACACAAATGATTGGCTGCTAGGGATATAAAAAAAAATCAAGGGTAGGTAACAAGTGCTATGTGCTCAGTCACATCCAACTCTTTGCAACCGCATGAACAGAGGAGCCCATAGGGAAGAATACTGGAGGGAGTTGCCATTTCCTCCTCCAGGGGATCTTCCCAACCCAGGGATTGAACCTGCATCTCCTAATTCTCCTACACTGGCAGGCAGATTCTTTACCACTGAGCCACCTAGGAAGCCTATAGGGAACCAGAAGAGGAAGCAATTATATCAGCTTATGAACAACCCTTTCTCTTCATTCAAGGCTGGTGCAGGTTCCCCTTCGCTGTGCTCTCTGCCTTGTATTTATTACACTACAATGTAATAAGTTGTTTCTTGATTTTTATTACTTTCCTAAGCCCAAGATAGCACCATAGTGATACATAGAGAGATGATATAAATAATACAAAGTCAATGCATTTTCTTGAATGAATGAATCAAGGGTGCAGAGGAAAAACACTCAGTCGAGTTGGGTAGATGGGACACTTGAGGATTTCTGTCTTAATAGACACAGGAACATTGTGTCTACTAAGTGAAAATGTGTAAGCCAGTCAAAGAAGAAGAGGTAGGAAATTCTAAGCAAAGGAATTCGTGTGCACATCATGGAAAGTATGATGTGCTGGGGGAATTGCAAATATTTCAATTTGTCTCCCATCTGGGTTAAGATGGACTAGAAGAGATGAACTTGGAATGTGAATTTTATCTTGTGCCTTATAGAGAGTCATTGATGAATTTTAGGTAGGGGAAGGGGCAGGCTATGAGATGATCGTGTATGTGTTTTAGAGAGATTACTTTGACTCCAGTGAGGACTGGGGATGGATGGCAGACATTTAGGAGGCAATTACATCAATCTAGGAGAGAAATGATGAAGGTTTTAATTAATTAGGTAGTGGGAGTTGTGATGTAGAGAAGGGGTATACATGAGGTTTTAAGGTAGTGGAGTCAACAGACTTAGTGATCAATTGCAGATGGAAAATGTGGGAGGGGGAGGAGTCTGCAATGCTTCCCACGTTTCTATGTTGGTTAACAGGATGGATGTTGGTGTCATTTTTCTAAACAAAAAATAAAAAAAGAAGGTGAGGGGAGTGTGATTAAGTGAAGTTTGGACACATTGCCCTTGTGATGCCATGGGTAAGGCCAAGTAATGCAGGCTTTTAGACGCAAGGATCCAGAGCTTCAAAGATTGATTTGGCTAGACACTGCATAACTTGGGGTCTCCCCAAGTTAGCTCTACACAGTCGGTGTAGAGCTGACTGTGGAAGACGGGAGCAGAATGTGTTTTCTAAGCAGATTAGAAAAGGGTAAAGGATAGAATACAGTGAGACATTGACCTTTGGGAGATGAGCAGAAAAAGAGGATCCAACAAAGGCTGAGAAAAGCAAATGGGAGAGAAAAATTAGTAAGATCTCAAGCCAAGAGAAAAACAAATTATCAAGAAATCAGGAGAGTCTTTCATTCCAGCAACTTGACACACTAGATATCCTGAACAATCCTCCTTCTGGAAAAAAGTGCTGGAAAAAATTTTTTAAATATTTTCAAATGAATTGCCAAACTGGTAAGTAAGGAATCCTCAGAAGCAAAAATCATAATGCAAGTATAGATCTAGAGAGTCAAGCTGGCCCTGAGAAATAACTATTGAGCTCCAGAGAACTTGAGCTTTCACCTTAAGAGCCACACAGCGTACACAAAGCAGGAGCAAATAAGAGGAAGAGTCTAATAGGAGATGCTTTAGAAATGTGAGAATCTTATTATAGTACAAGAGTAAAAATAAATAAATCAACTCAGCCAAAGAAGAAAACAAGAATCTTGCCCAGTATGAGTTGCTTCTCTTCAGTAAGAAAGGGGAAAAAATATCACCCTAAGAAAAAGTTTCTTCTAAGAATTCAGAATTGTGAGCTAGATTTTACATTGTTTCGAAATGAAATCATATTAAGAAAAAGAAAACCACAAATACTAAAACACAAAGTAAACATTGAAACAATAATCAACAGAAATAGCAGAGATCTGCTCTCACATTAACAAAGATTATATGTTCCAAAGTTGTCAAGCAAAGAGCAAAAACAAAGTGTTTCATGTATTAAAGATATTAAAGAGCATATTAAACATACAATACAAAGTCCAAAATATTACTAATCAAATTTATGGAAGGAGGCAAGTACAAGACTGCAAGAGAGGTAATATTTGAAGATATTGTGGTTAAAATTTTAAAGAATTGATTAAAGAAACCAATTTTAACTCTAGGCAAGCTACAAATTTCAAGCAGAATGTGTTTTAAGGCACATTAGTGATATGCAATATACCAAAGAAGAAGAGAACATCTTAAAAGTGGACAGAGAGAAAAGAACATTCATGTTAAAAGAGGGAGAGCAACATCTGAATTCTCAGCAAAAATAGGTAGTCAAATAAAATACCCAATGTCCTGAGAAAACAAAGCTGTTGTTCTAGGATTGTTTATTCTCTTTCAAGAATAAAGACAAAATATTAAATTTTCAGTTAAGCAAGAGTTTGCCATCAACAGGACTCTATTTAAGAAACTTTGAAAATGTGTACTTAATAAAGGAGAAGGAAGTAGCTGCAGATGGAAGGCAAAAGATAGAAAAATGAATAATGTACAAAGAAATTAATAATTGTGTGGGTAAACATAAATCATTAATTCTTTAAAAATAGCACTAACATATATGTTAGATGTTATGTTATTTTTATATATTATATATATACTAGTATATTATTAGTATAATGTATAAAGTACATTATTATATATGATAATTATATATAATGATTATTTATATGTATTGGTACAATTACAAGAGACTGGACTGCTCTTAGATCATCTGTTATCTGAAGAGAGGTAACAATACCAACTACCTTTATATTTTGTTAAGTACACATTTTAAATGCCCAGAGAAACTTTAAAGCACTTGAAAATTTTTACTTTATCTTTTAAAATTATTTATACTTTGACAGGACACTTTAAATTATTGCTGTAACGATTCAGATAACACAGGCATAAAGCAATCAATATTTCTTAAAAATCAGAGACTGACCAATACTGTCAAATGTACAAGAAAGTCAAGTAAATTAAAGAGTAGAGTTCTCCTGGAATTTAGAAACTAGAAGTTTCTTTAACAGCTAGAAATCTTAAAGGAAGGAGTGCCAGTACAGTCATGAGAGTGGACATCTGACTATGTGAAGAGGCAACTGTGAGTAAGGAAATGAAGATAATGAGCATCAATCTTTTTTCTTTTTTTTAAAGAATTTTGACTATAATGGGAAAACGAAACAGAAAAGTGTTGGATGCAGAATCAAGAAGAATTTTAAGTTTAGAGATATTTGAGTTTATTTATAGGCTAAGAACAGAAAGCAATTGACTGGGATTAGTTGAGGATGGAAAAAAGAAAGATAATTAAAGAATCCACGTCCCCAGAACATGATGCAGAGTACAGGTGGAGAGGATAGGCCAGAAAGACAACACCTTTCCATTTATACAAGGATACAAGGAGCAGACTAAAATAAATAGAATCAGAAATGAAAGCGAAAATACCCTAAATATCAGAAATACAAAGGATCATAGGAGACTACTATGAA
The DNA here is from genome assembly GCF_003369695.1 of Bos indicus x Bos taurus. Classification (NCBI taxonomy): domain Eukaryota; kingdom Metazoa; phylum Chordata; class Mammalia; order Artiodactyla; family Bovidae; genus Bos; species Bos indicus x Bos taurus. Next base: position 24,108,679 of record NC_040091.1, on the reverse strand, counting down.
TAATTATACATCAACAAATTTGACAACCTGGAAGAAATAGATAAATTCCTAGATATATACAATCTTTCAACACAGAATCATAAAGAAATAAAAATATGAACAAATTACTAGTAAAAGATTGAATCAATAATCAAAATCTCCAAGCAAACAAAATTCCAGGACCAGATGGCTTCCCTGGTGAATTCTACTAAACTCTCAAAGAAGAATTAATACTAATCTTTCTCAAATTCTTCCCAAAAATAGAAGGAAGGATGCTTCCAAATTCATTTATTAAGGCCAGCATTCGCATGAGGTGGCCAAAGTACTGATACCAAAACCAGGCAAGTTCAGTTCAGTTCAGTTCAGTTGCTCAGTCGTGTTTGACTCTTTGCGACCCCATGAATCCCAGCACGCCAGGCCTCCCTGTCTATCACCAACTCCCGGAGTTCATCCAGACTCACGTCCATCGAGTCAGTGATGCCATCCAGCCATCTCATCCTCTGTTGTCCTCTTCTCCTCCTGCCCCAAATCCCTCCCAGCATCCGAGTCTTTTCCAATGAGTCAACTCTTCGCATGAGGTGGCCAAAGGACTGGAGTTTCAGCATTAGCATCATTCCTTCCAAAGAAATCCCAGGGCTGATCTCCTTCAGAATGGACTGGTTGGATCTCCTTGCAGTCCACGGGACTCTCAAGAGTCTTCTCCAATATCACAGTTCAAAAGCATCAATTCTTCGGCACTCAGCTTTCTTCACAGTCCAACTCTCACATCCATACATGACCACAGGAAAAACCATAGCCTTGACTAGACGGACCTTTGTTGGCAAAGTAATGTCTCTGCTTTTCAATATGCTATCTAGGTTGGTCATAACTTTCCTTCCAGGGAGTAAGTGTCTTTTAATTTCATGGCTGCAATCACCATCTGCAGTGACTTTGGAGCCCAGAAAAATAAAGTCTGACACTGTTTCCACTGTTTCCCCATCTATTTCCCACGAAGTGATGGGACCGGATGCCATGATCTTTGTTTTCTGAATGTTGAGCTTTAAGCCAACTTTTTAACTCTCCACTTTTACTTTCATCAAGAGGCTTTTTAGTTCCTCTTCACTTTCTGCCATAAGGGTGGTGTCATCTGCATATCTGAGGTTGTTGATATTTCTCCCGGCAATCTTGATTCCTGCTTGTTTCTTCCAGTCCAGCGTTTCTCATGATGTACTCTGCATAGAAGTTAAATAAGCAGGGAGACAGTATACAGCTTTGACATACTCCTTCTCCTATTTGGACCCAGTCTGTTGTTCCATGTCCAGTTCTAACTGCTGCTTCCTGACCTGCATACAGATTTCTCAAGAGGCAGATCAGGTGGTCTGGTATTCCCATCTCTTTCAGAATTTTCCACAGTTTATTGTGATTCACACAGTCAAAGGCTTTGGCATAGTCAATAAAGCAGAAATAGATGTTTTTCTGGAACTCTCTTCCTTTTTCCATGATCCAGCGGATGTTGGCAATTTGATCTCTGGTTCCTCTGCCTTTTTTAAAACCAGCTTGAACATCTGGAAGTTCACAGTTCATGTATTGCTGAAGCCTGGCTTGGAGAATTTTGAATATTACTTTACTAGCGTGTGAGATGAATGTAACTGTGTGGTAGTTTGAGCATTCTTTGGCATTGCCTTTCTCTGGGATTGGAATGAAAACTGACCTTTTCCAGTCCTGTGGCCACTGCTGAGTTTTCCAAATTTGCTGGCATATTGAGTGCAGCACTTTCACAGCATCATCTTTAAAGATTTGAAATAGCTCCACTGGAATTCCGTCCCCTCCACTAGCTTTGTTCATAGTGATGCTTTGTAAGGCCCACTTGACTTCACATTCCAGGATGTCTGGCTCTAGGTCAGTGATCACACCATCATATTATCTAGGTCATGAAGATCTTTTTTGTACAGTTCTTCTGTGTATTCTTGCCACCTCTTCTTAATATCTTCTGCTTCTGTTAAGTCCATACCATTTCTGACCTTTATTGAGTCCATCTTTGCATGAAATATTCCCTTGGTATCTCTAATTTTCTTGAAGAGATCTCTAGTCTTTCCCATCCTGTTGTTTCCCTCTATTTCTTTGCATTGATAGCTAAAGAAGGCTTTCTTATCTCTTCTTGCTATTCTTTGGAACTCTGCATTCAAATGCTTATATCTTTCCTTTTCTCCTTTGCTTTTCGCTTCTCTTCTTTTCACAGCTATTTGTAAGGCCTCCCCAGACAGCCATTTTGCTTTTTTTACATTTCTTTTCTATGGGGATGGTCTTGATCCCTGTCTCCTGTACAATGTCACGAACCTCAGTCCATAGTTCATCAGGCACTCTATCTATCAGATCTAGGCCCTTAAATCTATTTCTCACTTCCACTGTATAATCCTAAGGGATTTGATTTAGGTCATACCTGAATGGTCTAGTGGTTTTCCCTACTTTCTTCAATTTAAGTCTGAATTTGGCAATAAGGAGTTCATGATCTGAGCCACAGTCAGCTCCTGGTCTTGTTTTCTTGACTGTATAGAGCTTCTCCATCTTTGGCTGCAAAGAATATAATCAATCTGATTTCGGTGTTGACCATCTGGTGATGTCCACGTGTAGAGTCTTCTCCTGTGTTGTTGGAAGAGGGCGTCTGTTATGACCAGTGCATTTTCTTGGCAAAACTCTATTAGTCTTTGCCCTGCTTCATTCCATATTCCAAGGCCAAATTTGCCTGTTACTCCAGGTGTTTCTTGACTTCCTACTTTTGCATTCCAGTCCAAGCAAAGATGCCATTAAAAAAGAAAATTACAGGACAATAATAACAGGACAATTCCACTTCTGGGTATTTAACAAAAGAAAGCAAAACACTAACTTGAGAAGTTATTTGCACATCCCCTCCCTGTTTTCATTACAACATTATTTACAATAACATTATTTGCTTCCAGATATGGAAGCAAAGTAAATGCCCCTTAAGAGATGAATGAACAACATTCTCTCTCTCTCTCTCTCTCTATATATATATATATAGGCTTCTATATATGTGTGTGTATATATATACATATAGGCTTCCCAGATGGCACTAGTGGTAAAGAACTCCTCCTGTCAATGCAAGAGACATAAGACACATAGGTTCCATCCCTTGGTTGGGATAATACCCTGGAGAAGGAAATAGCAATGCATTCCAGTATTCTTGCCTAGAGAATCCCATGAACAGAGGAGCCTGGTGGGCTACAGTCCACAGGATCACAAAGAGTTGGACATGACTGAAGCAACTTAGTGCACACACACACATATGCAAATGTATATGCATATATATATATATATATATATGTAATTTTTAAGCCACTGAAACAGAATGTAATCTTGCCATTTGCAACAAAATGGATGGAGCTTGAAGGCATTGTGCTAAGTGAAATAAGTCAGGCAGAGAAAGACAAATACCATATGATCTCATTTGCATGTGGAATTTTAAAAAACAAAAACAAACAAGCAAAATAAAATGTAGCTCATAGATACAAACAGTTTGATGGTCACCAGACACAGGAGGATGGTGGTGGGGAAAATAGATGAAGCAGATCAAAAACTACAAACTTCCAGTTTGAAAATAAGCCATGGGGATATATGTACAGCATGATGATTATAATTAATAAATATGCAATGTAATTGCATATTTGAAAGTTTCTAAGTGAGGACTTTGAATAAAGAGGATACAGGGTAAGGATGGGTACAGAGATTTTATATATATATATATAACTTTATATATATAGATAAAACTTTATAAGAATCTTAAAAGAGGGAGAGAGAAAGCAGCCTAGGATAAGTATTTACGAACAGTGAGGTATATTGAGAACTGCTGTTTAGGGAAGTGGATTGGGAACTAATACAAGACTTATTGAACCTCAAGGCATGATTCAGAGCCTAACTGAGGTTCAAAATGTCACATCTGAAAGGGGACATCATACATGGTGGTATTATCTTTCCCCAGCAGTGCTCAGCAGGACAGCAATCAAGGAAGGAGAAATTTGAATTCAGAGTTGGGATTTTGATGGCTTTAGGGTCAAAAGCACAAGGAGGTTGAGCTGGAGCAGAGGGAAATTAACAGTGAAGCTAATGAAGTTTCAGGTCCAGGGCCTCTGATGCATAGGCCTGTGAGGACCCACAGACCACTCACATGGTCATACAGCTTCTTAAATTTTACAAAAGTGTAATATTTAATTGGTCAAGACCAATCTCTTTTTCCATTCTATTTTCAGGTCTGTCACACTTCCCCTCTCTTCATGTGACAAACATTTCTGTGATCCAGCTTAAGGGAAGCCAAGGTAAGGGTTAGGTTTAGTAGAATATGTTTATAGGATTCACAGACTCTGCTATGTATAAGTGTCATTGTTGTTTAGTCACTGAGTTGTGTCCAACTCTTTGCGACCCATGGACTGTAGCCCACCAGGCTCCTCTGTCCATGGGATTCTTCAGGCAAGAATACTAGAGTGTGTTGTCATTTCCTTCTCCAGGGTATCCTCCCAACCCAGGGATCAAACCCTCATCTCTTGCATTGACAGGTGGATTCTTTACCACTGAGCCACCTGGGAAGCCCTAGGTAAGATACCATTATATAACTAATTCCAGGGGAGGATTGGCTTTCAGAAAATTCCCACTGCTCCTCATCACCTGGACTGTGATGTAGATTCAGGACCAAGAGTCCTCTTGGGGTGTGCCTGTGTCCTGCAGTGCCCAGCGCTGAAGGGGTATGAAAACTCGTTGATGAAAGTTGATGATTCGGAGAGCATTGAAGATTAGTCATTGCACAAGAAAACTTGAAACACCAAGAAATCTTAAAGCCCGTAAATGAATGAGGCTTAATAGAAATTTCCCCAAATTTGACAAAAATCCTAAAATTACTGTAACAAGTTGTAAAGCTCAGGGGACTTCTCTGGTGGTCCAGTGGTTAAGACTTCACCTTTAAACTCAGGGGGTTGGGGTTTGATCCCTGGTTGGGGAGTTAAGATAACACATGCCTTATGGCCAAAAAACCAAAATATAAAATAGAAGCAATATTGTAACAAATTCAATAAAGACTGAAAAAAGTTACAAAGCTGAAAGAAAATGTTCACTATGTATTTGAAATTGTTTTATTATAAATGTTTCTCTTTTATTATAATTGGGGCATTATACTGATTTTTAATTATGTGTTTATTTTTGATATTTTAATTTATTTATTATCATTTTTTCCAGCTTTATAGTGACATAATTGACACATAACATTGTGTTTGGATAAAGTGTGATTAGTGTGGTTCCTCATCATCTTACTTCCTTAAGTCACTGAATGTTGCTTATTTTCAGAAGAATAATGATTCGGCCAGTGTAGACAATGCTTCTGGAAAAGATCCTGATTCTGGAAAAGATTGAAGACAAAAGGAGAAGGGGGCAGCAGAGGATGAGATGATTAGATAGCATCACCAACTCAATGGACATGAACTTGAGCAAACTCCAGGAGATAGTGAAGGACAAGGAAGCCTGGCATGCTGCGGTCCATGGGGTCGCAAAGAGCTGGACGTGACTTACTGACTGAACAGCAACAACAACAGACGGTGTTTCAGGAAAAAGCAACAGTAGCCAAGATAAAAGGTGGGGCTGCTTTATTCTTGTGGTCTTCCTGATTCCATGTAAATAGTTAATATTACTATTTATTATTTTTGGCTGCACTATGCAGCCTATGGGATCTTAATTCTCTGACCAGAGATAGAACCCAGGCCCTGGGCAGTGAGAACACAAAGCCCTAAACACTGAACCACCAGGGAATTCCCAGTTTATATTATTTTTTACAATTTCAGGATAGTAAATAGAATCTTATGAAATATTTGCTATAAAAAGAAGCCCTGACTGTGATCAGAGTGAGAGCCACTGGTCTAGGCCAACCAAGTATCTAGGGCTTAGATTCAGTCCTCAGAATCCTTCTCTGTGTCTTTCACCTCTACATGAATCTCCTTCAACTTATGACTCTCAACCACCCTTGCCAATTTGAGGATAGTGGGGCTGTGTACAGAGGTCTGCACCAGGCCATTCTGACTCTCTTCCAGTTGACATAAATCCACCTCAAACCACTTTTCTCTCACTCTTTCTGTTCCTCAAAGACATCGATTTGTTTCTGCCCCAGTGCTTTTGCATACTCTTCTCCTCAGGTTTTTGCATGTCTGATATCTTCTTGTTCTCAGTTCCCAGGTTTAATATAACACTTGGGAAGGCCTTCTGGATGCCCTGTTTAAAGCTGCCCCCACAAACGCTGCATTACATGATCCTGTTTTGGCTCCTTCATCACACTAACCACTCCTGAAAATCAACTTGTGGATAAAGAAGATGTGGCACATATATACAATGGAGTATTACTCAGACATAAAAAGAAATGATATTGGATGATTTGTAGAGAGGTGGATGAACCTAGAATTTGTCATACAGAGTAAAGTCAGAAAGAGAAAACCAAATATCATATATTAATGCATATATGTGAAAACTAGAAAAATGGCACATACAAACCTACTTGCAGGGCACTAATAGAGACATAGACATGGAGAATGGACGGGTGGACACAGTGGGGAGGGGCGGGGGTGGCATGAACTGGGAGACTGGGATTGACATATGTGCAAGTCATGTGTAAAACAGATAGCTAATGAGAACCTGATGTATCACACAGGGAACTCAGCTCAGGGCTCTGTGGTGACATAGAGAGGTGAGATGGGGAGGGGATCCAAGAGGGAAGGGATATATGTATACATGCAGTTGACTCACTTTGTTGCACAGAAGAAATATCACAACATTGTAAAGCCACCCTCAGTTCAGTTCAGTTGCTCAGTCATGTCCGACTCTTTGCGACCCCATGAGTCGCAGCACGCCATGCCTCCCTGTCCATCACCAACTCCCGGAGTTCACTCAGACTCACGTCCATAGAGTCAGTGATGCCATCCAGCCATCTCATCCTCTGTCATCCCCTTCTCCTCCTGCCCTCAATCCCTCCCAGCATCAGAGCCCCCCCCAAAAAAACTTTAAAAATTAAATTAACTTATTCACTCTCCTTTTTAGTGGCCTTCCCTTTCCACTGAAATGCAAGCTCTATGACAGCAATCTGTCATTTTCAGCTCTGTGTTGCCAGTAACTACACAATATCTGGCATATAATAAATGTTCAACACCTATTTCAGAAATAGGTGGGGTCAGCTTCAGGTGGTGATAAGTTGTGAGGGGCCACACACTGCAGTGAACTGTCCATAATGGGGAGGTTCAGCTGGCACAGTGCAATCAGTCTGCACCATCTGCAGCTGTCTGGGGATCACATTTCCAAATCACCTGCTCTGGCCCAGGCTGCAGGAACTGAGCTGTCAGACAATGCCTAGTAATTACCCCGGACTCATCTACACCTTCCCTGTCTATGTCCTAATTGAGGTTTAATGACTTCGGTCACAGAAGAGGACTTTTCCTGCCTTTCTAGAGGTAGATTCCTTCATTTGAGAATCAAGCCAATTAGTCTAGCATCTGGGGTAATTGACAGAAGTCAGGCCTGACTGCATGGAATTCCCAGGCCAGACAGGTCTCTGTGGTTGCTGTCAGTGATGTGCCTATTGGTTTTCAATGTAACTGGATGCACTTTAGAAGATGAGGACAGAGGCAGGGATGGGAGAAGTCAGAGTATATGAGGTGTTTATGATTTAAGCTGCACACGACCTTTCTTTACACCTGCTCTATCTTAAACGCTTCTTCTGCTTTATAGACAACAAATTCATTACATAAAATTAGGTATGACTCATTTGAGTGTCCTTTGATTTTATCCTTTTAGCATAATTTACAATCCATTTAGAGTCACAATTCAGAGACCTAATTATCATATGAGTGAGGTTTCTTCTTGAAATTATTTATCTTCATTATCCTGACCCCTTGCCTTTCCTTTTGCCACTCTCTCCTCGGCTGCCCAGTCATGAGGCCCAGCAAAGGCCATGCAACTAAGAAGCTTCCGTGAAATTAGATGGACTGAACCCAGGACTAGAAGGTTACCAAACTCTAACTAAAAGAGGTAGAAACAGAGACGTGGTCTCCAACCCAGGAACACCTGTGGAAATACTTGGCCTTCTAGAACCTTCAGATCCCCTGTAATGAATGGAGTAATCAGCAAGCACACATTAGGGGTTCACACCAGTCTTTCTGAACTGCCTTTGTTTGTGTTGGATTGGATCCACCCCAGAGACAGGCAACAGCTTGGGAGATGGAATACTGCTGGGTAAAGTGATGCCCTGCAGTCAGCTCCGGATGCGATTTTAGTTCTGCTCTAGGCTCTGGAAACCACCCTGTGGCTTTAAGCAACCCCTAAAATAGTCTCACAAAGAGTAGGATGATTATCACCAACAGAACTTGGCTGTGGAACAACTGGTTCACTCAGATTTTCCTTAAAGTGTGAAACAGAGGATTATAGCCCTCAGAAATATTGTTTTGAGAAGGGGGAAGTGTGCATGCTTATTGAATTATTGGGTGATGTTCCAGTACTCATTGGAAAAAGGAAGTGGTGGGTGGGCTTTGAAAAGACTGTGAATGAGCATGGCCTCTGCTTATTCATATATTTTAAATCTGGGTCCAAAGTGGCCATCTCATGGGTCATATTACAGGAGAAAAGTAACAAACATGCGCAGGTTTCCTTTTTAATATTCAGACATCAGAGGAGTGAAAAATAATGAGGGTCACGTCGCTAATTCTTGAAAATACTATTTCAATCAATCAACCTATCAGTATTTCCTAACCCGTTTGAATATACTAAGCGTGCTACAGAGCACAGGGCAAAGGAAAATTCACAATGGTTGGTTGAATTATATTATTTAGAACAAAAGTACTCTAGGGAATTCAGGAGGAAGAGAGAGATGACAGTAATTGCTAACATTTATTGAGTGCTTCCTATATGTCAGTTCAGTTCAGTTCAGTCGCTCAGTCATGTCCGACTCTTTGCGACCCCATGAATCACAGCACGCCAGGCCTCCCTGTCCATCACCAACTCCCAGAGTTCACCCAAACTCACGTCCATCGAGTCGGTGATGCCATCCAGCCATCTCATCCTCTGGCGTCCCCTTCTCCTCCTGCCCCCAATCCCTCCCAGCATCAGAGTCTTTTCCAATGAGTCAACTCTTCACATCAGGTGGCCAAAGTACTGGAGTTTCAGCTTCAGCATCATTCCTTCCAAAGAACACCCAGGACTGATCTTCAGAATGGACTGGTTGGATCTCCGTGCAGTCCAAGAGACTCTCGAGAGTCTTCTCCAACACCACAGTTCAAAACCATCAATTCTTCAGCACTCAGCTGTCTTCACAGTCCAACTCTCACATCCATACATGACCACTGGAAAAACCATAGCCTTGACTAGATGGACCTTTGTTGCCAAAGTAACGTCTCTGCTTTTGAATATGCTATCTAGGTTGGTCATAACTTTCCTTCCAAGGAGTAAGTGTCTTTTACTTTCATGGCTGCAATTACCATCTGCGGTGATTTTGGAGCCCCCAAAAATAAAGTTGGACACTGTTTCCACTGTTTCCCCATCTATTTCCCATGAAGTGATGGGACTGGATGCCATGATCTTAGTTTTCTGAATGTTGAGCTTTAAGCCAAAGTTCCTCTTCACTTTCTGCCATAAGGGTGGTGTCATCTGCATATCTGAGGTTATTAATATTTCTCCCAGAAATCTTGATTCCAGCTTGTGCTTCTTCCAGCACAGCGTTTCTCATGATGTACTCTGCATATAAGTTAAATAAGCAGGGTGACGATATACAGCCTTGACATACTCCTTTTCCTATTTGGAACCAGTCTGTTGTTCCATGTCCAGTTCTAACTGCTGCTTCCTGACCTGAATATAGGTCAAGCACTTTGTAAATAAATACCTGGAAGGCATTAACTTATATTATCAATCCTCTCAACCCTCTATAAAGTGGAAACTACCATCATATCTATTTTACAAATGAGGTACTGATACATAAAGAAGTTAAATAACTCCTACAGGGTACACACTTATTGAATGACATACTCCTTCTTCTTTTGGGTGAAATAATTCAGTCATACAAAAAGATATAAAAAACCATTTAAAAAAAAAATACATGTATACCCATTACCCAGCTTGAGAGATATTATTACCAGAAGATAATATCCACTGGACACTAAATATCTTATGGACACTGTGAAATCTGCTTTCAGAATGGTTGAAGAGAGTGATACTGGCCCTTAGGCCACTCTGGCAATTTCTTGAGGTTCACCACTCTTTCAGGCTCATGTTGCAATTGGTGATAAATTGAACTGTCATCAGATCTTTGCATCAGCTTCTCATCACATACAAATGTTATAATGAAAAGGAGAATGGTAGATAATACTATTTAGGAAAATGAAAGTCAGGTTTCTTTGAAGAATCTCTTATCACAAATCTATAGCCACACACGAAGGGATACCCCCTGCTCTTTGCTCAGCTGCACGGTGGCATAGCAACTGCTTTCTGGGTAGTTCTCCATTCTCCTTTAGAACTTGAGCTTTCAGAACTGAGAACACAGTCTTGTTCTGAGTTTCAACAGTAGCATTTTCAAGTTTCCTGAGCTTACAGTTCTGTAGAAAATGTAAAATCATTCACAGGAGATCAAATTTAAGACAGCAGTCACTGCCTACTACTTCAGTAAAAGACTCTCGGAGCGTCCGTTTCTTGAGTATTTGTCAATGTCCTCTGATCCCTCATCCATCATTTCCTGTTGAGAACATGGAAAAGTTCTCGAACAGTGAAGATATTTCAAGAGAGATGTTATTGCATGGGTGTAGCCGCAAGCCTCGAATATCCCAGAATAAATCACTTTCCTTTTTTGCCTCTACCCCCACCAAAGTGGGTTTTCCCCAAAGGCCCAGTGGTAAAGAATCAGCCTGCAATGAAAGAGACATGGGTTCAATTCCTGGGTTGGGAAGACCCTATGGAGAAAGAAATGACAGCCCTCTCCAGTAGTCTTGCCTGGAGAATTCCATGGACAGAGGAGCCTAGCGGGCTGCAGTCCACAGGGTTGCAAAGAGTCAGACAAGACTGAAGCGACTAAGCATGCATTACTAGATGAGGGCCTCTGGACATCTTTCCTAAACACACCTCATCTTCCTCCCTCTAGAATTAACCACACTCCTAAATACAGTAAGTCCTCTACGTATGAACCTTCAAGTTAAGATCTTTCAAAGATGTGAACATGCATTCACATGTCCAGTCACAAGCTAGTTCACATGTCTGGCATACATTGTCCCTTGCATGCACCCTCTGTAAGTGCTTGTGCTTTTGTGGACTTTACTGAACAGTGCTATATAGACTACTGTAGTAGAGTATCTTTATTTCAGGCCCAGGATGTCCAGAAGCAAGTGTAAAAGCAGCAGTGATGTAACTGGTACTACCGTGTTTTTCCAAGTACTGTACTAAGATTTAAAATATTTTCATTGTCTTTGTTATTGTTTTTATGTATTATTTGTGTGAAAAGTATTATAAAACCTATTACAGTGCAATAGTATTTAAACAATCATGTTAGTTGGGCTCCTAGGCTAACTTTGTTGAACTTATGAATAAATTGGACTTACAAATGCATTCTGGGAATGGAACTCATTTGCATGTAAGAGACTTACCGTATACAGTCCACCTTTTTAACTGCTACCTTAAACTACCAAGGAAACCAAAAGGATGCAGCTGCTGCTGCTGCTAAGTCGCTTCAGTCGTGTCTGACTCTGTGCGACCCCATAGACGGTAGCCCACCAGGCTCCCCCTTCCCCGGGATTCTCCAGGCAAGAACACTGGAGTGGGTTGCCATTTCCTTCTCCAATGCATGAAAGTGAAAAGTGAAAGTGAAGTTGCTCAGTCATGTCCGACCCTTAGTGACCCCATGGACTTCAGCCTACCAGGCTCCTCCGTCCATGAGAGTTTCCTAGCCCTTGGAAATAAAAATGGACATGTTTGACTTGAATGGTGACTGGGGTTTGGATCAGCAAAGAGAAGGGACTTAGGGCAAGGAGAAAACATGAGGAGAGACCAGAAGGTTGGATTAGGGAAAGAGGTCTAGTACACACTTGACTGGAAGAGAGGGGGTTCATGGACAAGTGTGAACACATTGCTCAGAATTACAACTGATATAGAAGAAGTTATAGATATAAAGTCAGATCATGAGTGGTCTTGATTGATGCATATATTTGACACTGGATAAATAATACAGCAAAATGGAGTCATGAATAAATGATGCTTCCCCAAAATTCAGCAGCCAATCACATCAGTCTTGTTTATAACCAGACATAAGGCCTTGCTCAGGGTCTGACACATCAAAGATGCTCAACAAATGTTTGTTCCATGAAAATTTACTGACTGAATTACTAGAAAACCTGCATCTTCCTCTGGTTCATCAAAGTTGCCAGACATATGAGATAGAGAGAGAGAGAAGGAGGGAGAAGACGAGAAGAGTTGAAACAAGACTGGCATTTTGGGGTGTGAGGAAATTTATCAGGCAGTCAAAGAAGTTTGCTAAGAGGCAGGTGCAGTGAATCTGGACCATTTCCCATGGAACATCAGCACATCTCAAATCCAAATTTGAAGGAGATGAGTCTTTGTTCTTTTGATGGAAATGCCTTGACAGCTTTTGTTGATACCCAAGTTCAGCTCCAAGAACCAGGCTTCTTTGCTTTCCAGATAGGCTTAAATAGAGGATGCAGCCATTCTCACTGAAGTGAGAGTCACTCAGTCATGTCCGACTCTGTAACTCCTGGACTGTATCTCACCTGGCTCCTCTGACAATGGAATTCTCTAGACAAGAATACTTGAATGGGTAGCCATTCCCTTCTCCAGGGGATCTTTCTGACCCAGGGATCGAACCCAGGTTTCCCGTATTGCAGGCAGATTCTTTATCATCTGAGCCACCGGGGAAGACCATGGCTATTCTCAAGGGGCTCCAAATCCAAAAAGTTTCAGTCCTATACGCTCTTTTACTTTCCTTAATATTCTATTCCATTGTCAAATTTTCTCACAGGAGCTTTACCCAGCATATTACCTTCATGACTTTCTATTGTTTGTGGACTAAAATCCAAATTTCCTAGTGTGGCATATAGCATCAAAGAATTTTTATACTTTGGCCTGTGTTTATCTTTCCCGCCTCATTGTCCCTCATTAAATTGATGCCACGCCAGGGGCCCTAGCTATCCCCCAAGCAAGTTAGACTCTTTTCCTCTGGATATTCACTTACATGGTTCTCTCTAGTCAATATCTCCCTCACTTCCTTTACCATATACAGCAACCCTTCATCTTTCCCAAGGTATAAATTAGATGTCACAGCCTCTATGATGTCTTCCCAAGCTTCCTCAAAATTGAATTAATTTCTCCCTCCTCTGGGGATATATGTCTATTACAGCATATGTCCCATTGCATGGTATTTATTGGAATACATTTCAGCACAGCTAGACTACAAATTTCCCAAGAGTAGAGATGTAATATCTGAAACACCATTCCTCTTAGCATATAAAACATTACATTTATTTCTAATTAAATATCTCAGGTCTTCCCAGGTAGCTCAGTGGTAAAGAATCCACCTGCAATGCAGGAGACACGGGTTCGATCCTTGGGTGAGAAAGATCCTCTGGAGAAGAAAATGGCAACTCACTCCAGTATTCTTGCCTGGAAAATCCCATAGTCAAAGCAGCCTGGCAGGCTATAGTCCAGGAAAGAGTTAGACATGATTTAGTGACTGAGCATGCACACAGGTATCTTGGCAGGTAATACAAAGTATACATACTTAGTTCTAGGGCAGTGCTGAGACACTTAAATATATTCAGAAAGCACTTTTTACTCACTTGATCAACCTTCAGTCTACTATGAGAACACCTCCTTTTTCACGATACCAACTTTGGAAAAACACTACCATCGCCTGGTTAGAGGCTGCCTCTGTGACTGTGCGTCAGGAATGTGGTTGCACACTGCATCCCTCACCCCATCAGACACATATGGGATTGAGACTGTCTTTCCCAATGAGTCAGTACACAATGAGGGAATTATGTTCCAGGACACTGTTCATGATTCAGCTCCACAAAGCCATCATTCTGATTAGTCAAAGCTATGGTTTATCCAGGAGTCATGTATGGATGTGAGAGTTGGACCATAAAGAAAAGCCGAGCACTGAAGAATTGATGCCTTTGAACTGTGGTGTGGGAGAAGACCCTTGAGAGTCCCTTGGACTGCAAGGAGATCCAACCAGTCCATCCTAAAGGAACCCAGTCCTGAATATTCATTGGAAGGACTGATGCTGAAGCTGAATCTCCAATACTTTGGCCACCTGATGCAAAGGACTGTCTCACTGGAAAAGACCCTAATTCTGGGAAAGATTGAAGGCAGGAGGAGAAGGGGACAACAGAGGATGAGATGGCTGGATGGTATAACTGAATCAATGAACATGAGTTTGAGCAAACTCTGGCAATTGGTGATGGATGGAGAAGGCTTGTGTGCTGCAGTCCATGCGGTCGCAAAGAGTTAGACACAACTGAGCAAATGAACTGAACCGAACTAATAGAATCCTCATAAAGATGTGGGATTTACTTATAATCAAACTAATGCCGATAAACTACATAGTCCAACTATTCACCAAATACAGTATTAAGGTAATAAATGTTAAAAGCCATCTAAATATGATGCCAAGCAACTTGCATTGTGTGTTTCTCCCCAGTGAATAGACCTATATATCTATTCCTGGGGACTCTAGTTGTGGCCATAAATTCTTAAAATTTTAAGGACAAGGTTTTTCAATTACAAATACCTAAGACTTTTTTATGGAGAAATCCAGATAGAAAACTGCATAATGGGAAATACAGAGTCTTTAGAGTACAGATCTCCTCTGATTTACCAATGACCCCAGGAAGAGCTATGAAATTCAATTTTTATTCTCTCCATCTTTGGGAATGCCATGCACTTCTCCACTCATCCCAATCCCTCTTCACTAAAGCATGAAAGTGAAAGTGCTAGTCACTCAGTCATGTCCAATGCTTTGTGATCCCATGGACAGTAGCCCATCCAGACTCCTCCATCTATGGGAATTTCCCAGGCAAGAATATTGGAGTGGGTTGCCATTCCCTTCTCCAGGTAATCTTCCTGATCCAGGGATCAAACCCAGGTCTCCTGCATTGCAGGCAGATTCTTTACCATCTGAGCCACCAGGGAAGCCCTAACTTCTTCACTAACTTGGCAGTAACTCAACTCTTGGGGCCTAAGGAACTCAGTGCTGGGACAGAGGGTTACTCAGGTGGATTAATGGGTATAAATGATCAAATTTCAGCTTTTCTTTCAATAGGTTTCATAGGTGATTTCTGGACTGTTGTCCACTGTCACTATTGGAAGATGGCTTTTTATTTGCAAACAATAAGCTTATAAATGAACTCCTTAAAACACAACCATTTCTAAGCCTGTCTGCATCCAACCATGTTGAGGAACCACATAGGAAAACAAATTCATATGCCTTTTGTACCCTGTTCTAAAGGAAACCTTTTACAATACAACATGCAGTAGCTGACTCCTGCAGTGCATTCATATGACAGACAGTTGTCCATTTTGGCATTAGTTAATACTTCTGCCCAGGAGCAGATTTTTATATTGCTAATGAAACATGTGGTGCATTATGGAGGCTCTCAATGTTTCAATAAGTCAATGTCCTATTATATGGCTAAATGCAGCTACTGCTGCTGCTGCTAAGTCGCTTCAGTCGTGCCCAACTCTGTGCGACCCCATAGACGGCAGCCCACCAGGCTCCGCCATCCCTGGGATTCTCCAGGCAAGAACACTGGAGTGGGTTGCCATTTCCTTCTCCAATGCATGAAGTGAAAAGTGAAAGGGAAGTCGCTCAGTCATGTCCGACTCTTAGCGACCCCATGGACTACAGCCTACCAGGCTCCTCTGTCCGTGAGATTTTCCTGGCTAAATGCAGGGTAACTGCTTAAAGATGAATGACTCTGTTTGCTGTTGTAGAAGACATGTATCTTCAGAGGAAGACAAACAGTTGATTAAAAGAGAATGAAGACATCTGGGCATCTGGTTCCCCTTTGGGGGCTCTATTAATGTCACAAATAAACATGTCTTTCAATTTTCAATTAGCAATGATTTTGAGATAGAGTGACCTGTGTAAGGATTGAAATAATGGATTCAGAATTGTCAAAGGTCTTCCTAAATATCAAGGGAAAGACTGTCCAGAGATTTGGAAGTTATTTACCTCACTGAGGGGAAAGAGAATAAGTGAGTAAAGCTTCTTCAATCATCATTGCCAAGAAGTGAGATTGAGTTGAAGCAAACAACTTGGGAGGTGCATTGCCTCTTTGACAAGCTGTTATAAATGATTAACCAGGAGGAGGAAGACAAGAGAAGCAAGGGGAGGGGGGAAGATAAGAAGGAAGAAAATAAAAGGGCAGAAGGAGAGGAAGGAAGAGGGGAAAAAAAAAGATGGACCCAAAATAAGAATGTTTAATCATAAACTTGTTCATACTTTTTATCTGGAGAATGTCACTAAAGAATATAATATTCCTCATTCACAACTGAGATTGGGAAAGTTGACTCTCAAAAGCACAGGAAATACTCCCTAACTCATAACTTCATGTGTGTGTGTGTGTTCAGTCGTGTCTGACTCTTTGTGACCCCATGGATTATAGCCTGCAGGCTCCTCTGTCCATTGAATTCTCCAGGCAAGAATACTGGACCCAGTTGCCATTTCCTTCTCTGGGGGATCTTCGTGACTCAGGGATCAAACATGCATCTCTTGTTCCTCCTGCATTGGTAGGTGGGTTTTTTACCAACTGAGCCACCATAACATAATATTTGCTAATATTTCTTATATTCGAGGTAATGTTTCAAGTGCTTAATGCATTCGGAAGCATTTAATCCTCACAACAACCCGGGTAGTGGACTCTTTCATCATCATCACCATGAATCAACATCATCAACCTTGTTTTACAAATAAGAATGTTGTGGGGGTGAGAGGGTTAACTAGTTTGTCCATGACACATAGCAGGTAAATGCAGATCCAAGATTTGGGCACAGGCGTCTGGCTTGAAAGGTCTTGCTCTTAAATACAACACATTATTGCCTCTTGATACAATGCATGTGATAATTAAAACATTTTCAAACCAATGTTGTTATTGCAACAACAAAATACCTGGGTTTTTAAGAAGTAATGTAGTATTGATGAGACATGAGCAAGTGCTCAAAATTATGTCTCCTATCAAACTTCTCTACTGGAGATTGACACATTTTGTTGAATTTGTATTTTTCTTGGTTTGCTCTTCAAAGTTTGCTATAGTGCCTAGTCCATGCAGGGCTTCCCAGGTGGCGCTAGTGGTAAAGAACTTACCTGCCAATTCAGGAGATAAAAGAGACATGGGTTCAATCCCTGGGTTGGGAAGATCCCCTGGAGGAGGGCATGGCAACCTGCTCCAGTATTGCCTGGAGAATCCCATTGACAGAGGAGCCTGGCGGGCTACAGTCCATGGGATCACAAAGTGTCAGACACAGCTGAACCTCCTTAGCACACACACACACACCAGTCCATGCAGGGCTCTGACACTGAGTGTTTATTACTTAGGGAATCTGACAATGCATCGTGCTAACAGACAAATGTAGACAATGTAAGTCCCTATGAACATTGTCTTCTCGCAAGGGATCATGAGAAACAAAAATCTATGTGTATATATATATGTGTGTGTGTATGTGTGTGTATGTATATGTATATGTGTATATGTATCTCCCTATGTATATTTTAATATATATCCTATAGGTATATGCAATATATAATCTTTGCTTACTAGGTATGGAGTACTAGCACATTTTATCTTATTCCTCACTTACTAAAGGATTGAGTCAACTAAGTGACACAAGGAATCGAAGTAAAGACTGACCTCAGCTTCTGTGGGTCCCTAATCACCAGGAGATATGGTCTTTTTTAATTGGTTAGGCTGTGCCTCTTGTTAACTCTGTCAGCTCAGCCAAGTTACCTACCTTCTGTGAACTCGTTTCCTCATATGTGACTTATAGATAATAAAGGCTACTCCATCATACTGTTATGCAGATTACATAAGATATGTTGAAACAACATCCAGTATGCAGGAGCCAAATAGCAAATGTTAGTCTTCCTTCTTATCAATAAAACATTTGAAATTCCTGAAGATCTTACTTTGTCCCAAGTGTCTCCCTCCATCTTGCCTGTCAGCTCTTCTACCCAAAATTAAAAAAATAAACAAGTGAAGTTCTGTGATGATCTTTACAGTTTCTGAAAACTATTGAAAACCCCAATTTCTTTCTCAAATGTGAATTCAGAGGCACAAAAGCTCAGCTTCTGTGAGAGCATGGCTGAGAGAGAGCATGGCTCAATTGCGTAACTAAAGCAGATGGTCCATGACTCTATCTCATCCAAAACCTATGTCATTCCCAAAGTCAGCACTTCAATCAGCAGGCCCTGACTCACTGGTAGGTCATAAAATTCATTTACGGGGTTGCAACCAGCATTTTTTTTTTTAATAAAATAGAACAAAAATAAAACCAGATAGGTTTTGAAATGTCAGCATATATGACACACTTGTAGATAAGAGAGGTCATGTTTTGTGCAACTCATTTCAGTTGTGCTTAGTCTGTGCACACTACATTGCAATGTAATTCCAATTTCAACTCATGGGTGGTTTCTTGAAGATGAGTGTCAAAATCAAGGGACTGTTAACGAACCTCTTTTGTAACCTAGGCCAAAAACATTGACATCCATATATTAATTTGGTTCAGAAGTTGCCTAATTCTTTTAGAAGTATCGCTCCACCTCTGTTGAAGTTTGAGATCTAAAATTAATTTATTAAAGGTTGGAATCCAAAGGCCCAGGAGAGTTGGTGTCTGACTTCTTATTACTAATTTTTAGTGTGGTTCTCATCACTTAATGCTCAGTATTTTTCAGTACATTTGAGAGAGATCTATAAGTTGGTGGACTTGACAAGCGTGTTAGGAGAACTCAATACAAGTGTCTAAGTAGTACTTTAAAACTCATGACCCTTAAGTTTCATGAGGATAGTATCCCTATTTTTTCTGTTATCCTTCATCCCCTCTGCCCTTGGTCATTATGGTTTTCCAAATCTCAGCAGATTGCTTGGTATAGTCTAGGAGCTAATTTATATAGACTGAATGAATTAACAGTAAGTCTAGCTTTGGATGGCAATGCAAAATGATGATCTCCCCTAACAGTTGAATCCATTTAGCTACTTCAGTATACTTCTTGTTCGCTTAAAGACTGAAGAACTCAGCCAAAATTTTCTCAACCATAAATAGTCCTAACAGTACAAGAACAAGTTACATGACACCACAAGGAAGCAATCAGTCAAATGGAAAGGGCAGTTCATTTCTACAGAGCAAAAATAGGGGTAACACTAACAAATCTACAGCATAAAATTTAAGAAGAAAAGGAGGAGGAGAGGAAGAGGAAGGAGAAGACTAAGAGGAGGAAGGAAAAGCAGAAGAACAATTACTCTTTAGAATAAAAAAGATTAAGAAGCAACTAGTAGAATGAGTGGAACTTGCTTGGAT
Source organism: Bos indicus x Bos taurus (assembly GCF_003369695.1). Taxonomy (NCBI): domain Eukaryota; kingdom Metazoa; phylum Chordata; class Mammalia; order Artiodactyla; family Bovidae; genus Bos; species Bos indicus x Bos taurus. The sequence continues at coordinate 24,089,125 of NC_040091.1, read as the reverse complement.
TCTGAAGTATAAGAAGATGTATTGAGGGCCTCTAGGGCAAGGTATGGACTTGGTATTAAATGATTTTAAGAAATTATCATTAATTTCTTAGGTATGATATGGGCACAGTGATGATGATAAACATAGAATGCCCTTCAGTTCAGTTCAGTTCAGTTCAGTCACTCAGTCTTTGCGACCCCATGAATCTCAGCACACCAGGCCTCCCTGTCCATCACCAACTCCCGGAGTTCACTGAAACTCACATCCATTGAGTCAGTGATGCCATCCAGCCATCTTATCCTCCGTCATCCCCTCCTGCCCCCAATCCCTCCCAGCATCCGAGTCTTTTCCAATGAGTCAACTCGTCGCATGAGGTGGCTAAAGTACTGGAGTGTCAGCTTTCGCATCATTCCTTCCAAAGAAATCCCAGGGCTGATCTCCTTCAGAATGGATTGGTTGGTATCAGTTAGCAATTCATGCTAACTGTGTACAGGGGAAAAAAAAATCTGTGATTTGTTTTTAGATATCCAAATAAAGATGTGGATGTGTGGGGGAGGATTAGATAATATAAGATTAGCCAAATGTCCGTTATTGTAAAAATTGAAGAACAGATACATGGAGGTTCTCTATACTATTAGCTCTATTTTTGTATATATTTGAGAATTTCCATAACAAAACATTAAATATAGTTAGCCCTAGCAGAGGAGAAAACAGACAAGGCAAAATTTCAGGGCTGCAATTTCACGCTCTCTTGAACAGCAGTACTCCAGGGGGCCCAAGATGGCTTTTACTGGATCTTGTGCACTGACTTTGAACAGGTTCCAAATGTGATAATCTGGTACTGCTCGCTCATTATTTTTTTTTAAAGTAAAAGATCATATGCACTGTTAGAAGCATCAAAGCTTCATTCTATTCATCTTGAGCAAAATGTTCCTCCCAGTACAGCCTTTTCCTTGAAAGAGGAGGAGGGCAGCGAGAGGCTGGGGGTGAGAGGTCGGGGAGGAGAAACGACCATTGAGTTTTCCACGTTCGGGAGAATGGCAGGGTCCATGGGGAGACAGTAAATTGAAATTAAGGCTGTTTCAGGCAGCCTACAGGATGTGCCTGCAAATGTAGACATATCTAAATGGTGAAAAAGTCTGTTTGTGCCCATTCATATGAAGTGAATGCCTTGTAATGTGCTCCAGCCCCTGGGAATGGTGGCGGGATTGAGGAACAGAGGCCGGAAGAATGGGATGGATTTGACATAAGTACTTTTAAGTGCTCTGAAGGCTGGGCTCCTCCCTGCGGTTTAATAGCAAGGTCCCCTGGGAGCTACAAGGAAGGAGCCAAGTGAATCCCTACAGCTTTTCGTTTTAAGGATAACAAATCTTAAAGCAGGTGTGAGTTCAGAAAGATCCTTTTACCCCTTGTTTTCAGTCTGCTGTGGCTGATCGGCTCTCTGTGTATTATTATCATTCCACAGAATGAAGCCTGGGGTAAGGGAAGGGAGGGGAGGCAAGAGAAGCTGAATAAACAAAAATTGCTTCGAGTGACTAATATTCATTAAGTCCACTGGTCATGCGCTATGAAATTTATTAAACTGTGGTTTCCAAGAGAATGTATTAGAGTGGAGTTAATGAACACAAATAAAAAAGAGGCCTCCAGGAAATGGTTTCCTGGGGGTGACTTGAGATTGCTGAGTAATGTGACAAGAGATTATGACGTTAAAAGCTTCTGGCATCATCTAGAAGGCTGATTATTGGAAGGGGTTGCCCTCAGTGGAGGAGGAGAGGTAGGCAAGAGACTAAAAAGTCTGACTTGTCTGAAAAGGGGGCCTAAAGCCGCTCACTTACATTCGTTAAAGAGGCTCTGTGCTGAAGACCTCTGAACTTTAGTGCTGCCATCTGGTGGAAAAAATGTTTGTTGAGTCCAGAGAATAAAGATGGCAACCACCATCTTTAAAATGTCAGGAATTTGCGTGACAGTGGGGAAAATTATTTGTGGTGTGAAGAGCAAAGGCCAGTGCTTCTAAAGTCATCAGCTCTGCATAATTTGACTTGACTATTATATAAAGAGAGCTCTGGCATTCCATTCTGCTCTTCTGTTTCTTTAGGATTTGGGATATCTACTTCATATGATTAATTTTGTAGAATCATACCCAACATATTACCCCTCCTAAGAACATTTGTTTCATAACAGTTCTCCAACCAGAAACCTGAGGGCCATCCTTGCCTCTCCTCCTCCTCCCACACCAGTCATCCAATCCACCAGCAAATCCTGTTGGGTCTAGAGACCCAATATACCAGGACCACTTCTCACCGTATAAATTGCTAAGACCTGATTTGAGCCATTGGCATCTTTCTCCTGGATGACTGCAATTCCCCAAGTTGTGCTTCTTGCTTCCAGCCTTGCAATCTACTGCCTGTTCTCTGCCAGCTGCCAAAATGAACCATTGTTGTTGCTTATTTACTAAGCTGTGTCTGACTCTTTTGTGACTCTATGGACTGTAGCCGGCCAGGCTCCCCTGTCCTTGGGATTTCCCAGGCAAGAATACTGGAGTGGGTTGCTATTTCCCTCTCAGGAGATCTTCCTGACCCAGGGGTGGAACCTGCGTCTCCAGCCACATCTCCTGCATTGCAGGCAGATTCGTTACCACTGAGGCACTGGGGAAGCCCAACATGAACCATTGGAGTGTGTGAAATCATTTCACTTCTCTGCTCAAAATCTTCCCATGTCTCTCATTATTTACAGCTTTAATGAGAGACATATAAAAAAGGAAAAAAAAAAAAAAAAACCCTTTCCATGACTTCTAAGCTCACTTGGAGCAGATCTAAAGTCCTACAATGCATATCATTGCCCTAAGTGATCTACCCCAGCTCCCTAACTGAATCTCTTTGCTCTCCACTCAGTGTGTTCCGGCCACACTCTCATTGCCAGTCCTCAAAGAAGCCATGAATATCCTTACTCAGTTCCATCTGCCGGGAATGCTCTTTCCCCTGGACAAGGTGCTGGTCTCCTTCCCTTTCTCCAGGATCTCTCTAATCCAATATTACCTTACTAAGGAGGCCTTCCATTACCATCCTGTTTAGAATAACACCTCCTCCTGGTCCTCTCAGCAGTTTTTATTTCCTTTCTTTGATCAGTTTTTACCAACAGCATTTGTCGTCTCCTAAAATGTTATATATTTACATGTTTGTGTCCTTCTTTTCCATCTTCCCCAAAACCTCTACAAATAGAACGTAAGACTCCCTGGTGGCTCAGAGGGTAAAGCGTCTGCCTGCGATGCAGGAGACCTGGATTCAATCCCTGGGTCAGGAAGATCCACTGGAGTAGGAAATGGCAACCCACTCCAGTACTCTTGCCTGGAAAATCCCATGGACAGAGAAGCCTGGTAGACTACAGTCCATGGGATCGCAAACAGTCAGACATGACTGAGCAACTTCACTTTCACTTTCCATGAAAGCAGGAAGAATATAGTGCATTTAACATGGTTCATTTGTTTCAGAAACTGCAAAGGCAGGCCAACCTGCTCATAATCCCTAGACACTCCGGCTACCTATAAGCCCCCATATGGGCAGGATTTTTGTCTGACTTAGTTTCCCTCTATTCCCAGCACCTAGTACTATGTCTGATAAATTGTATATATATCATGTTTTCTTCTTTAACAGCTTTATGAATTATAATTTAATCTACTCATTATAAGTGTACAATTCAGTGATTTTTTAAGTCAGATTTATAGAGTTGAACAATCAGCACCACAATCCAGTTTTAGAACATTCCCTTGAACTCCAAAAAGTGTACTCATGCCCTTTGTAGTTCATTCTCACCACTCTCCTCAGCACCAGGCAGTTAATGTCCTGCTTCCTGTCTCTAAACATGTGCCTTTTCTGGCGATTTTGTGTATATGGAATCATATAATATGTAGCTATTTATATCTGGCTTCTTCAAGTCAGCATCATTTTTTGAGGTTCATGCATGTCATAGCATCAGTTAGTAGAATTCTTATTTCCTTTCTATTGATAAATAAGTACTGCCTTATACTGACATATAATTTTTTAAAGTCAGTCATCACTTTATGGACATTTGGATTTTTCCATCTTATACTTTAAATGTTCATATACATACCTTCATGTGGACATGTTTTCTTGGGTAGGTTCCTAACAGTGAAATTGATGAGTCATGTAAATTTATGTTTAGCTTTTAAAGAAACTATCAAACTGTTTTCTAAAGTGACAATGCATTTTATATTTCCATCAACAATGCATAATGGTTCCAGTCTCTCTACTTTCTCATTAACTCTTGGTTTTACCTTTTTTATAGTTATTCTAATCAATATATCAGATCAGATCAGATCAGTCTCTCAGTCGTGTCCGACTCTTTTCAACCCCATGAATCGCAGCACGCCAGGCCTCCCTGTCCATCACCAACTCCCGGAGTTCACTCAGACTCACGTCCATAGAGTCAGTGATGCCATCCAGCCATCTCATCCTCTGGCGTCCCCTTCTCCTCCTGCCCCCAATCCCTCCCAGCATCAGAGTCTTTTCCAATGAGTCAACACTTCGCATGAGGTGGCCAAAGTACTGGAGTTTCAGCTTTAGCATCATTCCTTCCAAAGAAATCCCAGGGCTGATCTGCTTCAGAATGGACTGGTTGGATCTCCTTGCAGGCCAAGGGACTCTCAAGAGTCTTCTCCAACACCACAGTTCAAAAGCATCAATTCTTTGGCATTCAGCCTTCTTCACAGTCCAACTCTCACATCCATACATGACCACAGGAAAACCCATAGCCTTGACTAGACGAACCTTTGTTGGCAAAGTAATGTCTCTGCTTTTGAATATGCTATCTAGGTTGGTCATAACTTTTCTTCCAAGGAGTAAGCGTCTTTTAATTTCATGGCTGCAGTCACCATCTGCAGTGATTTTGGAGCCCAGAAAAATAAAGTCTGACACTGTTTCCACTGTTTCCCCATCTATTTCCCATGAAGTGATGGGACCAGATGCCATGATCTTCATTTTCTGAATGTTGAGCTTTAAGCCAACTTTTTCACTCTCCACTTTCACTTTCATCAAGAGGCTTTTTACTTCCTCTTCACTTTCTGCCATAAGTGTGGTGTCATCTGCATATCTGAGTTTATTGATATTTCTCCTGGCAATCTTGATTCCAGCTTGTGTTTCTTCCAATCCAGTGTTTCTTCCAGTCCAGTGTTTCTCATGATGTACTCTGCATATAAGTTAAATAAACATGGTGACAATATACAGCCTTGATGTACTCCTTTTCCTATTTAGAACCAGTCTGTTGTTCCATGTCCAGTTCTAACTGTTGCTTCCTGACCTGCATACAGGTTTCTGAAGAGGCAGTTCATGTGGTCTGGTATTCCCATCTCTTGAAGAATTTTCCACAGTTTATTGTGATCCACACAGTCAAAGGCTTTGGCATAGTCAATAAAGCAGAAATAGATGCTTTTCTGGAACTCTCTTGCTTTTTCCATGATCCAGCGGATGTTGGCAATTTGATCTCTGGTTCCTCTGCCTTTTCTAAAACCAGCTTGAACATCAGGAAGTTCACGGTTCACATATTGCTGAAGCCTGGCTTGGAGAATTTTGAGCACTACTTTACTAGCGTGTGAGATGAGTGCAATTGTGCAGTAGTTTGAGCATTCTTTGGCATTGCCCTTCTTTGAGATTGGAGTAAAAACTGACCTTTTCCAGTCCTGTGGCCACTGCTGAGCTTTCCAAATTTGCTGGCATATTGAGTGCGTCATTTTAACAGCATTATCTTTCAGGGTTTGAAATAGCTCAACTGGAATTCCATCACCTCCACTAGCTTTGTTCATAGTGATGCTTTCTAAGGCCCACTTCACTTCACATTCCAGGATGTCTGGCTCTATGTCAGTGATCACACCATCGTGATTATCTGGGTTGTGAAGAACTTTATTGTACAGTTCTTCTGTGTATTCTTGCCACCTCTTCTTAATATCTTCTGCTTCTGTTAGGTCCATATAGCATTGCAGTTTTAATTTGCATTTCTCATACAACTAATGTTCAACTTTTTTATTCACAATAATTATTAGTAACTTGAATATCTTCATTGGTAAAATATCTACTCATCTTTTGCCTATATGTCAGATTATTTATCTTACTGAGTTGTAATTGTTATTCATGTATTTTGGGTACTAGTCCTTTATGAAAAAATATGTATGACTTGCAAATATTTTCTCCTTATGTGTGTCTTGTCTTTCTATTAGGATAATGGCATCTTTGGCAATACAAACAGTTTAAATTTTGGTAATGCTCAATTTATCAGTTTTTTTATGGATCATGTTTTGGAGTTATGTTTAATAATTTTTTTCCTACTCAAGATCACAAATATTTTCTTTGATATTTTCCTCAAGAAGTTGTATAGTTTTAGCTCTTACATTTTGATCTATAATCCATTTTGAGTCAATTTTGCATATGATATGAAGGTTCTATGTCCAGGTTTTTCCATGAGGAATACAATAATCCTAGCATCCTTGTTGAAAAGATTATTGTTTCCCAGTTATTTTTCCTGACTTTCTTTGCTAAAAATCAATTACCCTTTAATGAAATGAACTATTTATGGACTCTTAAATCTGTTCCATTGATTACTAAGTGTATTCCTGCACCAATAACACACTGATTTTTTTAGTTTGTTTTTTGCTAAGATGTTATAGTAAGTTTTGAAATCAGATAAAATAATGCCTTGAGTCTGTTATGTTTTGGCTATCTAGGTCCTTTGTATTTCCTTATAAATTTTAAGAGAATTTTGTCAATTTTTGCAAAAATACTTGCTTGTATTTTGAGAGATTGCATTGATTATATACACCAATTTGTGGTGAGTTGCCATCTTAATCATATTGCATACCTTTGGTTGAGTTCCAGAAGTAGTTGTTTTTATCAATTTGTCCAACTTGATAGTTGCCTTTAGAGAGAGGATTTGCCAACCCTGTCACACAACCATGCATGTGAATTCTATAACCCCAACCAAACTCTAAGCTCTAGGAGGCAGCTACCATATTTTCCACTACTTTGACACTCATTAAATAAAGTAAATTGCTTTTTTCTATCATATAATGTGCTGTGATGGAAAGGATTTCATAGACTTTGGAGAGGATATTGCTTGTAGATATGGCAGGAAGAATTGCAAAACAAGCATTGTCAGCATTATTATCTTCAGAAAGAGAGAAATGTCTGACAAGCTTCACTGACTAAGGTCAGACAAGGCCCAAGCAAGAAAAGTCATGGACACCAAACCAGTGTTCCAGAGTCTGTTCTCCTTCAAAGACAGGAAAAAAGAAAATAAACCTAAATTCCTATAAAATGGAATTTGGTTAGTTTTATGGGGACTTCTGGAAAGGAAAAATATATAGGGATATTTTTCTAAAGTATGTTGAAGAAAATTTATCTCAGGCATCATTTATGAAATGGGACTATAATTATGTTTCTGTCATGTTTTATATTGAGATATGTCTGAGGCTTGGGAATGGGTTAGAGGGCCTTTCAAAAGTCCCTCCTAAGAATCTTCAAATCTTGATTTATGTATCCTCCTACCACATCCATATCCATAGCTGTATTTTCTGAGTTAAAGCACAGAAGATTTATCAGTTTTTAACATATGAGAGCCTCACACATTTATCTCTCAAGTGTCATAATGGTGGACTTTCACAAGGCCCCAAAGCTTGGCACAGACTTTGAACTGTGTTTTTATTTTTATACCTTTCCTGTATTGAAAGACACATAGTGGAGAGAAAAGCGAACTGTGTTAGAGAAAGAATACAGCTGATACCCAGGTTGGGCCACCCAGAATGCACCAGGATTAATGACAATTTGGCCTGACAGCATCCTGACCACAAGAAATGAAGTCACCCTAGGAAGTGTTTTGTAGAAGAAAATTAAATCAGCAGAGTGAAAAGGGGAAAAAAAGAATTAAAAGCATAAAGTCTAAAATATACATTGTCCAAGTATTTCCCCCCCATTAATTTTGGAAGCCCTTGAGTGTTTCCAGGGAAATTTAATCTGCATGTTTCTGACCCATTTACACTTAACTCACCAC